>NC_089825.1:131099824-131426609 GCF_035046505.1 Tiliqua scincoides | reverse complement strand
GTTCACTTGGCAGAAAAAGGGAGCTGTAATAATTACTTACACTGGAAGATCAAAGCTTGCATCCCGGGATGGGTTTTCTTCGAAGTAAAATTCATATGCCATGTAAATGTAGTGAGAAGCAATGGCACCAATGAAGAGGTCACCAGGCTGATACCATTCGTGGTGCACAGGAAGGGGATCGATCACAGGGCATTTGATATGGTTTTCTCTGCAGTCCATCAGAGATAACAGAAGGAGCATCACCTGCAACCTCACCAACATGGCACAAAGCTCTCAGATTCTCGTCTGCAATCTCATGACTGGAATCACCCTAATTTTTAAACAAACTAAATTAGACAGCAATCAATTGTGCCAATCAACGTTCTAAAGAGAACCACTATCTCAACTTTAGCACCAACAATATTCTAGAAATATTGTCTTGAATGGCAAGCTAGGTACGTTGATCTGAAGAACTACACCACCAAAGAGAAGCCTTTCAGAGTTCAATAACAGAGCCTTCCCCACTTCGAGCCCTTCAAATAAGCTCCCAATAGCACAAAGAAGGTTTATAAGCGCTTAGGACTTGCTTACGGCTTGGAAAGTTTCTGGACTTTGGCAAGGAAAGTCAATAACACTAATTGATATAATTATAGGGGGAGATAATTGTCTTTGCCAAGTTTTGTCTCGGAGCGAGAGCATTGGGGGAAACATGTTTCTTTCTCCTCACCTGATCATTGTTAGAATGACATGTAAGGGCAGATTCAGGTGACCACAGTGAGCAAACCAAAACAGGTGATCTAATCCTTGGGATGAAGCCAGACGGAATGAAAGTGTATTTGGAATACGCCTGAAAATGACACCACATGGGATGGCATCACGAGTTAGTCAACTCAGACCCTGGTTTGAGATCCCACCTCCATGCCAGCCTGTCTGACCCTTATGAACATAAGAACAGCCCCCCTGGATCAGGCCATAGGCCCATCTAGTCCAGCTTCCTGTATCTCACAGCGGCCCACCAAATGCCTCAGGGTGCACACCAGATAACAAGAGACCTCATCCTGGTGCCCTCCCTTGCATCTGGCATTCTGACATAGCCCATTTCTAAAACCAGGAGGTTGCACATACACATCACGGCTTGTAACCCGTAATGGATTTTTCCTCCAGAAACTTGTCCAATCCCCTTTTAAAGGCATCCAGGCCAGATGCCATCACCACATCCTGTGGCAAGGGGTTCCACAGATCCTTGATCCATTAGAATTACACTACACTTGTACCACCCTATTCATAGAATCACAGAGTTGGAAGGAACCAGGAGACTATTGAGTCTCACCCCTGCCAATGCAAGCAGCCCACAATTACTTCATAACATTCCCAGAAAATGGCTGTCCAGCCTTTGCTTAACTTACCTCCTACTAAAATGCATAGATCTTTTCAATAGATACCACAGCCTAGGCATGTATTCAAAATCTTTTTCCCCTTCATTTTTCCTACACAAATGCAGAACTTTACATTTATCCTTGTGGAAGAGCATTGTGTTCATATATGCTCAGTTTTCCATCCTGTCCAAATAATCTTGGACACTGCTCTAGATCAGGGGTCTTTTCAGTATGAGGGCCACATAATATATTGTACACATTTTTATTGGTTGAAAAAAAAAATCAGTTTTATAAATGAATGAATGAAATTTAAATGAATTTATGTTTTACTTGGATTTTTTAAATTAAATTAAATTTTTTTTGTAACCAACATGATAGGATTCAGAGCAGAAGAGAAATATTCTGCTAAAGAGAAACCCCTGCTAATCGGGTAAGAGGCATTTTTTCAAGTGGGTGCTCCTTTTTTTAGCAGGGGGAGAGTAACTGGCCCACCTCACCCCAGCAGTGTCTGTTCTAGTGGCTGTCTGCTGGTATTCCTTGGTATCTTTTTAGATTGTGAGCCCTTTTTAGATTGGGACAGGGAGCCATTTAGTTATTTGATTTTTCTCTGTAAACCGCTTTGTGAACTTTTAGTTGAAAAGCGGTATATAAATACTGTTGTTAATAATAATAATAATAATAATAATAATAATAATAATAATAATAATAATAATAATAATAATAATAATAATAATAATAATAAATTATTATTATTAGGCAGGAGGCATTATTATTAGGCATTATTAGGCAGGAGGTCTGGTCTAGAGGGTAGAGCCTCCGTCTGCCTGAAGATAACATCCACAAGGTCGCCAGTTCGAGGACACCGGCACCATACGACCTTGGAGCAGCTGACAAGCTGAAGCCGAGCGATTCCATCTGCTCTGAGCGTGGGAGGATGGAGGCCAGGATGTGAAACCAGATCAGAGTGAAACACCTGGACTGTTGTGGTTCTTGAAAGATAGAACCTTCTTTCAATTGTAAAAATCCCTACTGGGATTTAATCAGCCTGCCTATGTAAACCGCCTTGAATAAAGACCAAGAAAGGCGGTATATAAATACCTGTTATTATTATTATTATTATTATTATTATTATTATTATTATTATTATTATTAAATATGACAATTACAAAGAAACAATGTGTCATGGAAAATGGGGCTACCAGTGACTACCCACTGATCCAGGGCAATGTCGCCTAGTGCCAAATGCCTAGCCGCTCCCCACTCTTCCAATCGGTTTGAATGTGCAGCTGAATCCACTAAATCCAGGAGGTTCCACTAAATCCAGGAGGGTGCCCGCATGGCTGACCAGCCAAGTTAGAGAGGCTGTGAAGGGCAAGGAAGCTTCCTTCCGTAAATGGAAGTCTTGCCCTAATGAGGAGAATAAAAAGGAACATAAACTGTGGCAAAAGAAATGTAAGAAGGTGATATGGGAGGCCAAGCGAGACTATGAGGAACGCATGGCCGGCAACATTAAGGGGAATAATAAAAGCTTCTTCAAATATGTTAGAAGCAGGAAACCCGCCAGAGAAGCGGTTGGCCCTCTGGATGGTGAGGGAGGGAAAGGGGAGCTAAAAGGAGACTTAGAGATGGCAGAGAAATTAAATGAGTTCTTTGCATCTGTCTTCACGGCAGAAGACCTCGGGCAGATACCGCTGCCCGAACGGCCCCTCCTAACCGAGGAGTTAAGTCAGATAGAGGTTAAAAGAGAAGATGTTTCAGACCTCATTGATAAATTAAAGATCAATAAGTCACCGGGCCCTGATGGCATCCACCCAAGGGTTATTAAGGAATTGAAGAATGAAGTTGCAGATCTCTTGACTAAGGTATGCAACTTGTCCCTCAAAACTGCCACGGTGCCAGAAGATTGGAGGATAGCAAATGTCACGCCTATTTTTAAAAAGGGAAAGAGGGGGGACCTGGGAAACTATAGGCTGGTCAGCCTAACATCCATACCGGGTAAGATGGTGGAATGCCTCATCAAAGATAGGATCTCAAAACACATAGACGAACAGGCCTTGCTGAGGGAGAGTCAGCATGGCTTCTGTAAGGGTAAGTCTTGCCTCACGAACCTTATAGAATTCTTTGAAAAGGTCAACAGGCATGTGGATGCGGGAGAACCCGTGGACATTATATATCTGGACTTTCAGAAGGCGTTTGACACGGTCCCTCACCAAAGGCTACTGAAAAAACTCCACAGTCAGGGAATTAGAGGACAGGTCCTCTCGTGGATTGAGAACTGGTTGGAGGCCAGGAAGCAGAGAGTGGGTGTCAATGGGCAATTTTCAAAATGGAGAGAGGTGAAAAGCGGTGTGCCCCAAGGATCTGTCCTGGGACCGGTGCTTTTCAACCTCTTCATAAATGACCTGGAGACAGGGTTGAGCAGTGAAGCGGCTAAGTTTGCAGACGACACCAAACTTTTCCGAGTGGTAAAGACCAGAAGTGATTGTGAGGAGCTCCAGAAGGATCTCTCCAGACTGGCAGAATGGGCAGCAAAAAGGCAGATGCGCTTCAATGTCAGTAAGTGTAAAGTCATGCACATTGGGGCAAAAAATCAAAACTTTAGATATAGGCTGATGGGTTCTGAGCTGTCTGTGACAGATCAGGAGAGAGATCTTGGGGTGGTGGTGGACAGGTCGATGAAAGTGTCCACCCAATGTGCGGCGGCAGTGAAGAAGGCCAATTCTATGCTTGGGATCATTAGGAAGGGTATTGAGAACAAAACGGCTAGTATTATAATGCCGTTGTACAAATCTATGGTAAGGCCACACCTGGAGTATTGTGTCCAGTTCTGGTCGCCGCATCTCAAAAAAGACATAGTGGAAATGGAAAAGGTGCAAAAGAGAGCGACTAAGATGATTACGGGGCTGGGGCACCTTCCTTATGAGGAAAGGCTACGGCGTTTGGGCCTCTTCAGCCTAGAAAAGAGACACTTGAGGGGGGACATGATTGAGACATACAAAATTATGCAGGGGATGGACAGAGTGGATAGGGAGATGCTCTTTACACTCTCACATAATACCAGAACCAGGGGACATCCACTAAAATTGAGTGTTGGGAGAGTTAGGACAGACAAAAGAAAATATTTCTTTACTCAGCGCGTGGTCGGTCTGTGGAACTCCTTGCCACTGGATGTGGTGCTGGCGTCTAGCCTAGATGCCTTTAAAAGGGGATTGGACGAGTTTCTGGAGGAAAAATCCATTATGGGGTACAAGCCATGATGTGTATGCGCAACCTCCTGATTTTAGGAATGGGTTAGGTCAGAATGCCAGATGTAGGGGAGGGCACCAGGATGAGGTCTCTTGTTATCTGGTGTGCTCCCTGGGGCATTTGGTGGGCCGCTGTGAGATACAGGAAGCTGAACTAGATGGGCCTATGGCCTGATCCAGTGGGGCTGTTCTTATGTTCTTATGTTCTTATGAATGGGGAAAAGCCTTGGTAGTTCTAATCCTCTGCCACTAGCCCAGGGTATCAGGTCACCAGAAAGGTTCACTAAGCAGAATCCCTCTCCTAGAGTAGGTTGTGACCTCAATGGGTCTCTGTTGAACTCACTCTTACAGTAGTACCTGCAGAGTGAAGAGGTTGACAATCCGCTGTTGACTCTGAAACAAACAATGCCATGTTTAAACTGAGAAATTATATATAGTATAAGGAGTTTAAAAAAAAAAAAATGCCAGACATTAGCAAATGCTCTGACAAAAGAAAAAGTTGCTGGGGGCTGGATAAAAACTTGTGGTGCGTCAAATGTGGTGACCGGGTTGTAGTTTGGAAACCCCTGCTGTAGGTATTAGCTATTCCTCGCAATTGGCTGTCATCTGGGAGTTTGATTAGCTAATGCTTGTGGTGTCTGTTGTGGTACAAGTTGGCTTCAGTTTCGGAGCATCTTTGCCAAGCAGCTCCCAATTGCAAATGTCTTTGACCAGTGGGGGTGGGTGGGGAAGAGGCAGCATTGAATTCATCTCTCCACCCACCACTTTTTCCCCTTGGTGGTATGCTTCTTCGATGTTCACAATGGTATCTTCCTCAACTATTACAAGCACCCTCTGCAAGCAGGGCCTATGGCCTGATCCAGTGGGACTGTTCTTATGTTCTTATTACGCAGAGTGTGGTTGGTCTGTGGAGCTCCTTGCCACATGATGTGGTGACGGCGTCTGGCCTGGATGCCTTTAAAAGGGGATTGGACAGGTTTCTGGGGGGAAAATCCATTACGGGCTACAAGCCATGATGTGTATATGCAACCTCCTGATTTTAGAAATGGGCTATGTCAGATGCAAGGGAGGGCACCACGATGCAGGTCTCTTGTTATCTGGTGTGCTCCCTGGGGCATCTGGTGGGCCGCTGTGAGATACAGGAAGCTGGACTAGATGGGCCTATGGCCTGATCCAGTGGGGCTGTTCTTATGTTCTTAACTACAATTCCCAGGAAGCCTTGCAGGTCTCTTGTTATCTGGTGTGCTCCCTGGGGCGTTTGGTGGGCCGCTGTGAGATACAGGAAGCTGGACTAGATGGGCCTATGGCCTGATCCAGTGGGGCTGTTCTTATGTTCTTAACTACAATTCCCAGGAAGCCTTGCAGGTCTCTTGTTATCTGGTGTGCTCCCTGGGGCATCTGGTGGGCCGCTGTGAGATACAGGAAGCTGGACTAGATGGGCCTATGGCCTGATCCAGTGGGGCTGTTCTTATGTTCTTAACTACAATTCCCAGGAAGCCTTGCAGGTCTCTTGTTATCTGGTGTGCTCCTTGGGGCATTTGGTGGGCCGCTGTGAGATACAGGAAGCTGGGCTAGATGGGCCTATGACCTGATTCAGTGGGGTTGTTCTTCTGTTCTTATTACCCTCCACCCTCTTTATAAGGTGGAGAGTCTCCAACTGCTTCCTTCTTGCACAGTCATCACCCACAATGCGCAGAGAGCTGTGCCCATATGAAGGCTGAGCTCTGTAGGTCATATCCCGCTTTTACAATCACAGCAAAGTAGTTGCTAGTTAGGATGAGGGCTGCCAATTCTGACGTACCTGTTTCTGAAGATTTTTTTTGGTCCCCATCATGACATACTGTTGTTAAGGCAAGCACATTGTGTTAAAGTCTCCAGGATTGCTCTCAGTAGTTACGTGGAACTCAGTGCTTATACAAGGAACAGTGGTGTCATTCAGGGGTGCGGACTATATTGGGTGATGTGCTCGGGGAAAAGGGTGATGCAGCTACTGGCCAAAATGGTGAAATCTTGGTTATTTTCAAATAATGCCAGCATGTTATACAGGTTGAGTCTCATTATTTGTGAAGGCTCCGTTCCAAGAACTCAAGTGGATGGCAAAAAAATGCACTTAAGCAAATCAATTTAAAAAACAATGTCTCTTTGCTCTGGTGACTTAAAAACAGCCTTGTTGATCTTTTGAAATGCACACAGAGGCAATCAGTCTCTCTCCAGGCGCTTGGGTTTCACTAGGGCCTTTTCGGTCCTGGCACCTACACTGTGGAATTCCCTCCCCTTTGAATTGTGGACCGCTTCTTCGTTATTAACATTCCGACGGGCCTGAAGATTTTTTATTCAGGAAAGCCTTCGAGGCCTTATAAGAGCTGCTTTTATAAATTATATTTATAAATAAATATAATTTTTTAATATAATTTTTAAATAAATAAATTAAATAAATAAATTTTACTGCATGCTTTTAATCTGCTGCTATGTATTTTATCTTGTTTTAATTGTTTTTTTTTTTAATTTTCAATGTTAATTTGTATCTTACATTGTATTTTAAATTGATTGTTAGCCACCTTGGGTGCCCTATGGGGAGAAAGGCGGAATACAAATCTAATAAATAAATAAATAAATAAATAACTAAATAGGAGGCAGCAATCCCTCCCTTCACCAGGAGTCCCAGCGAGGGGGAAAAAATTGAGGATGTGATAATCACTGCCATTTAGCTTTCTTTCACATGCTCAGGGAGAAGGTTGGAGAGAAGCCTGCAGAGAGCATAAGAACATAAGAACAGCCCCACTGGATCAGGCCATAGGCCCATCTAGTCCAGCTTCCTGTATCTCACAGCGGCCCACCAAATGCCCCAGGGAGCACACCAGATAACAAGAGACCTGCAAGGCTTCCTGGGAATTGTAGTTTAAGAACATAAGAACAGCCCCACTGGATCAGGCCATAGGCCCATCTCGTCCAGCTTCCTGTATCTCACAGCGGCCCACCAAATGCCCCAGGGAGCACACCAGATAACAAGAGATCTCATCCTGGTGCCCTCCCCTACATCTGGCATTCTGACTTAACCCATTTCTAAAATCAGGAGGTTGCGCATACACATCATGGCTTGTACCCCATAATGGATTTTTCCTCCAGAAACTCGTCCAATCCCCTTTTAAAGGCGTCTAGGCTAGACGCCAGCACCACATCCTGTGGCAAGGAGTTCCACAGACCAACCACACGCTGAGTAAAGAAATATTTTCTTTTGTCTGTCCTAACCCGCCCAACACTCAATTTTAGTGGATGTCCCCTGGTTCTGGTATTATGTGAGAGTGTAAAGAGCATCTCCCTATCCACTCTGTCCATTCCCTGCATGACTGAAGGATTGTCAGCTGGCTGCCCTCTCTGGCATTATGAAAGAACTGTTTTCCTTTAATTTAAAGGGCTCTTCTCATCAGCTTTGAGATAGAAAAATCTGTGGATAATTAAATAATTAGGTTATACCTGTTATCACTTGCATGACTGTCTCTGCAATAGTGAAAAAGAAATTTTTCAAACTGTGATTTTAAAGGGGTGTATTTTCCCCCTTCTCCAGGGATCAGCACTTTCCTTCTCATTTGCAGGGGCCATTCGTGTATAAAAAAATCTGTGTAAAACAAGGTTGGACCTGTATATCATTCAGAAAGCAATGAAACAGACTGTGATGGAATATCTGTTTAACAAATGTTATAGCCAAATACAGGGGGGCCCTAGATCTGTGGATCTCGTATCTGTGGATTCATGTATCCGCGAATCAGGTCCATGCCTCCCATTTGCAACTCCTGTTTGTGCCTTCTTCGGGGGCGAGGGGAAATCGGCAGAGCTGGGAGGTTGACAAATCCACTGATCCCAGAACACGGCAGAGGTTTTAAATGAAGAGATTTTATTAAAAGATGAAGAAAACAAAACAATGCAAACAGGCTTTGTTCCTCACAGGTTAATGTTCCTTGAATGGTGCTGGCTCTGCAGGGAAGCCTTATACATACAAGGCCTGCTGGACTCGCTGAGAGCCTGGATCCCATTTGGCTTGGCCTGATCTGAAGGGACCAAGAGCTCCCAATATCTGGAGGGGAGTGTCACAAACATCACCCTTGGAGTAGCGAAGGACCAGGGGAGATTCCCAAGCCAACCAGAATTTAACCCTCCTCCAATCTTACACCATCCTCCACAAACCCCCAAGAGCAATGTTTTTTTATTTAGCTTACTCCAAGCCCCAGGTCCTATTAACATGCAACTCCTTGGTCAATAATTGCACCCAATTTTTCATGTAAAAGATTTTTATTTTAAGGGAGTTTCAATTACTCCAAAAGACATATTTACATGCATTACAGTAGCTAAAAACAAGAAACTAAAAAGAGGCTAAAATTACCATCACGCAGGTGTCGGGGCCCCTCCCAGATGCCCTGACCCCCGATTTACCCTGGAGCAGGCACCCCATGCCCAGGGTGGGGAGGCTTCCCTGCCCTTGAAGGTTGGCTCACCCCAACCAGCCAGAGGGGGCTGGCAGGACAAACAAGAAACAGCGCAGGAAACAAGCCTGGACCAAGAAAGGCCTTTTCTGCCCCACCTGGAGGAAGTGGAGGGGCCAAAGGGGGGGCGGGCTTGCTCCATAAAACAGGAAGGCCAGGGATGAGAGGCAGGCAGTGTGAAGCAGGGAGCTGGGAGGTCAACAGCTCCTGCTCCTAGGCCAGGACTGGCAGCTCTGCTAGGGAGGAGGACAAGGGTGCTGGAACCCCCTCTCCCTCCAGCCAATCTGAGGCCTCCTTGGGAGTGGAACAAGCCTGCCCCAGGCCCCTCCAGGGGTGGACCCCTACAGCAGGTCCCTCAGCATTTTCAGTATAAAAGATGTCACCCTCAGCTCCCTTCCTCCTGCTGTGTGTGTTTTCAGGCACTCACGCCCAGGTTTTATTCTCTAAATCAGGGGTGCCCAAACCCCGGCCCTGGGGCCACTTGCGGCCCTCAAGGCCTCTCTATGCGGCCCTCAGGGAGCCCCTAGTCTTCAATGAGCTTCTGGCCCTCCAGAGATTTGTTGGAGCCCACACTGGCCCGACGCAACTGCTCTCAGCGTGAGGGCGACTGTTTGGCCTCTCGAGTGAGCTGTGGGTTGAGGGCTCCCTCCACTGCTTGTTGTTTCACGTCTGTGATGCAGGAGTGGCAGCAAAGGGTTTTATAGGCCTTGAGCTATTGCAAGACCTTCAGTCATTCATATAAGTTCATCTTTAATATATTCATTTATGTAAATTTATTCAAATTTGAAATGTAAATTAATTCGGCCCCCGACACGGTGTCAGAGAGACGATGTGGCCCTCCTGCCAAAAACTTTGGATACCCCTGCTCTAAATTACTGATGCACTACACCTGGGCAGCAACCACCCAACTTAATCCATCTTAAAGGGAAAGGCACTTGCCCCACCCCATGACAGGGAGGACAGATCAATACAAATAGAACCTAATGTTCTGCCCTGGCTGACACTTGGGGGAGATCCAAACAGGGCCTTGGGCCAGTGCATGTCCCTTGCGCCGGCCCAAGGCTGTTGTGAAAGTGCCATAAAGCACCAACCTAAGTGGGGTTAGGCCAGCACACGGATATGTGCTGGCTTCCTCATGCCGACGTGGGCCCTGGGAGGTAGGCAGGTTGTGTTGGCCAAGCTCAGCCAATGCAGGGGTGGAGAGGGCGGCGAGGAGGCAGGGAGGAGGCATTTCAGGGTGGGGAGAGTGCAGGTGGCAGGTGTCCCCAGGGGCAGGCAGGAGGTGAGCAGAACCTAACGCCATTCCCGGGCAGCCCGGGGCAGTCCTGGACTGCTCAGATTTGCGCTTGAAGTGGCACAGATCTGAGTAGTCCCATTGCTACAGAGCTGCTGTGGCTTTACCTGTCTCCTTACTTCACTGTTCTTTCAACATGGCTTTGGTTTAAGCTGCTAGCCAAGTCACAGCCTACCAGCAAGTCAGCGGCCAGGCTTACATCATGAAACAAGATTTCATAGCAAAATTATTATATATGAATGGTCCACTAAGGAAAGTAGAGCAAGACAGCAGAATTGGTGCCCCAGTCATTAAATTCAAGCACATCACTAGAAATAATAATAATAAAAACTGCATTAGTGAAATTTATTGTTGCAACCTTCAGTCTCAAAAGACTCTGGTATCGCGCTCTGAATGGTGGTTCTGGCATAGCGTCTAGTTTGGCTGAAAAGGCCGATTTGGATGTGACAGTCCCTTCCACACTGGAAGCAAGTGCATTCTGTCCCTGGTCTGTCTCCCCGGCTATGGGCCTTCCTTCTTTGTCTCTTTGCCTCAGTCTGTTGGCCAAGTGTCTCTTCTCAAAAAGTTCTCGGAAATGGAAAAAGGTGCAAAAGAGAGCGACTAAGATGATTACTGGGCTGGGGCACCTTCCTTATGAGGAGAGGCTACGGCGTTTGGGCCTCTTCAGCCTAGAAAAGAGACGCCTGAGGGGGGACATGATTGAGACATACAAAATTATGCAGGGGATGGACAGAGTGGATAGGGAGATGCTCTTTACACTCTCACATAACACCAGAACCAAGGGACATCCACTAAAATTGAATATGGGGAGAGTTAGAACAGACAAAAGAAAATATTTCTTTACTCAGCGTGTGGTTGGTCTGTGGAACTCCTTGCCACAGGATGTGGTGATGGCGTCTGACCTGGATGCCTTTAAAAGGGGATTGGACAAGTTTCTGGAGGAAAAATCCATTACGGGGTACAGACCATGATGTGCATGTGCAACCTCCTGATTTTAGAAATGGGCTATGTCAGAATGCCAGATGCAAGGAGGGCACCAGGATGAGGTTATCTGGTGTGCTCCCTGGGGCGTTTGGTGGGCCGCTGTGAGATACAGGAAGCTGGACTAGACGGGCCTATGGCCTGATCCAGCTGGGCTGTTCTTATGTTCTTAACTACAATTCCCAGGAAGCCTTGCAGGTCTCTTGTTATCTGGTGTGCTCCCTGGGGCATTTGGTGGGCCGCTGTGAGATACAGGAAGCTGGACGAGATGGGCCTATGGCCTGATCCAGTGGGGCTGTTCTTATGTTCTTAACTACAATTCCCAGGAAGCCTTGCAGGTATCTTGTTATCTGGTGTGCTCCCTGGGGCGTTTGGTGGGCCGCTGTGAGATACAGGAAGCTGGACTAGACGGGCCTATGGCCTGATCCAGTGGGGATCTTCAAACTGGAAGAGGCTATGCTGCACAGCCTGAAAAATAATATATTATTTTATTTTATTTTTCATTATTCATGCCTACAAGTTTGTCACATATTAAATGGTTTGTTTTGTTTTTTCATGGAACATGTTTTTAGAATAGATTACACGTAGCCGAAGCAGACTCCAAACCCTACCATCTCCCTACCAGGAGAAATATGTATAATAGGAGAGTTCAGTTATTTAATTTCATCTTGCTTATCTATGGTGTTTCTGCTAATGCATCCTGAAAAGCTTGCAGGAGCTGTGACTCATTGAACCAATTGCGGTGATTATGAAAATTATAGAGAAAGACAACGACTTCTGTAGAGAAGTAACTTCAAGTAGCTCCACTGATAGCCAATCTGCTTTGTTTATCCAGGTCTGACCCAAAGGTCGCCTTAATTCTTCCCTAGGGCAACACGGAGGAGTTGTGTTCAGAGCCATCGCTGTGAGCAACACCACAAACAGGCAAGCTAAATCCTTCTGTGAAGCCAGACAGAAGGAAGGAACTTGGAACTAGAATAGGCAAGGATATAATTAGCCTGCTCCTCCCCTCCCTTCAAAAGACAGCACATGGCGATGAGAGGTATTCCCTCTGCTGGGACCCTTGCTGAGATTTCAGTGAGATTCACACCATTGTAACAGGCAAAAATAGCTAACTCAGGACTAAGACAGCTATTTTTGCCTATTGCAGTGCCGTGAAGACTGCCGGCAAAGTTGCCATCGATTTTCTATCCCAAAGGGGCATCCCCCCCCCAGATGTGCCTCTGTAAGAATGATTTCAAAGGCTGTTTCACATCTGATACGTTTCCTTTACACAGAGATTCCCTGCCCATGTACTGTAGACAAAAATATCAAAAGAGCAAGATCACAATAGACATCTTGGCAATGGTCCTCGGTGACATTGTATATCATTGTACACCCAGTGAAATGGGGTCAGAGCTTTCACCCACGTGACACATTGGAGCTTCTTTCAGAGTTGCAGTGCTGCAGTGGAAGGGATGTAAGGATACACTAGAGAAACCCAGGATTTGAATCTGTGCCCAGCCATGAGGCTCCCTCTCCACTCTCACTAGCCATACAGCAATCCAGGGCTGTGTGTCCCCTGCTCTGATGAAGTGGGGCCAGCGCACCATGGGCTGTATTTGATGGGGATAATTTTTTTTTCAGTCTGGAGGTCTCCTGGATGTACCTCAAGGTTTCCTTACCCCAAGGAAAGCCCCAGCCAGTACAATGGGTCTACTTGAACTTGCACCAGCTACATCGATGATGCCTGTCCAAGTAGATTGGGCCATGGAAGGGGGATAGGATGTATGCCACAATTGTTGACCGTGCCTTGTCCTGGGTGTGAAACACCCAACACCTCCCATTACCCACCTTCCCTGCCCCCTTCTACTCCCTCCCTCCTTCCCCCACCGCTGCGACGTGCAGATAAGCCTTTATCTGTTCCTGTGCATTCTAGGTTCTTTACTGGTGCTGGTGGGATGGTGCAGGCATTTTCACCAGTGCTTACTGTAGGTGTACCATTGCAGTGTGTTTTATGGCATGTTTGCAACAGTCTGAATGTGAGTGGGAGGGCCTGCTTACATGGGGTGTTGCAGAGCCTGCAGTACATACAATTTTGCCCCCCTTTTAGCTATGCTACTGCACCATGCCACATATAATGGATGCATTAATTGTGCCTCCTTATGAGTTGCTTCCTGTTGTTCAGCTCAGGCCTCAGCACAATGATGTAGCATTTGGGGGAAAAGATACAACCCAATAAGCCAGCACTGGAGGCCAGGATGGAGAAGATCTCTACAGCCACCATATATTTCCCCTTGGTGCTCAGATTGGTGGGGACAAAAGTCAACCAAACACTGCAAAAGTCCAGCATGCTGAAGGTGATGAACTTGGC
Source organism: Tiliqua scincoides (assembly GCF_035046505.1). Classification (NCBI taxonomy): domain Eukaryota; kingdom Metazoa; phylum Chordata; class Lepidosauria; order Squamata; family Scincidae; genus Tiliqua; species Tiliqua scincoides. Next base: position 131,412,903 of record NC_089825.1, on the reverse strand, counting down.
TTCATTGAAGCTGTCTGGCAACTTCCTGGTCAGGAAAGCCACTATGAAGCTGATGATGGAGAGGAGTCCCAAGTAGCCCAGAACAAGATAAAACATTGTTACAGAACCTTCATTACATTCTGCTGTGATCTTCATGGTCAGTGACTGCATGTCTAAATCTGGGAATGGGGGAGAGGTTGCCAGCCACACCCCACAAATTCCTGCTTGAATCAGGGAGCAGGAGAGCACAATGGAGTAGGCCAGTCTTTTTCCCACCCACTTCCTCATGCTGGACCCTGGTTTGGTCGCCATGAAAGCTACCACTACAGTGATGGTTTTGGCCAACACACAAGAAACAGCCACCGAGAAGATGATGCCGAAGGCAGATTGCCGGAGAAGGCAGGTTACTTTTCCAGGATAGCCAAGGAACAGCAAAGAGGAAAGGAAGCAGAGCAGGAGGGAGACAAGGAGGGCGTAGGTGATGTCCCGGTTGTTGGTTCTGACGATGTGGGATTCTTTGTGCTTGATAAAAATTCCCAGCACCAAGGCTGTGATCAGACAAAGAGACCCAGCAAGGGAAGCTAAACCAATCCCTAAAGGTTCTTCAAATGAGAGAAAGGTTGTAACTTTGGGGATGCATCCGTCTCTGTCCTGGTTTGGATAGTGATCTTCTGGGCAATGGAAACAGTCAGGCATGTCTGAAAGAGAAAGAAGACCCATCACAGTGTTAACTCATGAGAATTTCCTTGGGTGCCTTCTGAGTCGGAATCACTGTTTATGTCAAACTCTGCCTGCCCGGTCCCCTTTTGGAGTGGGGCCTGCCTAAAAACGCATTTTAGGATTATCAAACCATTGTTATTAACAATTAATGGCACAGTCTCAAAACTCTTGACATCACGAACCATATACAGCATGATACAGTCCAAATGGTGCCACTAAAATGAAAGGTTATCACTTCAGTTCACATATAGTCATGTCAATGAACCTGTCAGCTGTTTGATGCACCATGTCAGCTACCTTTCCAGGTGGAGATCTTCCCTTCTGGACACGGGATACCATCGTAGCAGCAGAACTTCTCCCCTTCCTTCTTTTTCTTCTGAGAACCAGGCTGGCAGGAATCACTACAAACTGAGGTGGAGAGCACCTGTGCACAACCATGAAGAGAGTTGAGAACTGGGGCAAGTTAAGATTTTATTGTCTGCCATATGAGATGATGATGATGATGATTAACAGTATTTATATACCGCTTTTCAACTAAAAGTTCACAAAGCGGTTTACAGAGAAAAATCAAATAACTAAATGTCCCCCTGTTCCAAAAGGGCTCACAATCTAAAAAGATGCAAAAGAATACCAGCAGACAGCCACCAGAACAGACACTGCTGGGGTGAGATGGGCTAGTTACTCTCCCCCTGCTAAAAAAAGGAGCACCCACTTGAAAAAGTGCCTCTTACCCAATTAGCAGGGGTTAAATGGTCAGATAAATGTAATGGACATAGTAGCTGTCATGATAATGAGTATAAATATTCTGTCACAGGGCACACACCTCTTCTGGCCCACTAGAATGCTGGGATATTCATTCTTGCAATGGTTGGTTGGCAACCTTCAGTCTCGAAAGACTATGGTATAAGCCTACAGCACCCGGTATTCCCAGGCGGTCTCCCATCCAAGTACTAACCAGGCCTGACCCTGCTTAGCTTCCAAGATCAGATGACATAATCATGTTGAAAGGCAATAATGCAGTCATACCCCATAGTACTCTAGGATCCATACCTGGTTCAAGCTCCTTTGCCATGCCATGTTATCCTCATGAATGACAAAAGTTTGTCCTTCAGGCGCATGGGGATCCAGCTGTCCTACTCTCACCTTGCGGAAGGAGGAGTTTGGAAACATGACCACACTCATGATATCAAACCCGGCTACCATTTCCATCTTGTCATTGAATGACACTTTTTCTCCAACAGAATTGTTAAATGAAATGCCTCGAAGAAATGGGTGGAGCTGATTAATATAAGAAACAGAAGTCAAGGAATTACAGCATATCGGGGTCTCTTTGTCAAGATCTCAAAGAATCTTTCCTTGGTGGTACAGCCACTTTGATGGAGATCCAGTCCTTTGTTCTGCAGTGCTTGAAGCCTGAAGCTAGGCAATGTTTTAATGGCTCCAAAATGGTTGAACTGAATGATGCCTACAACACCACCAGATATTCTTGTCCTATTCAACCACTCCCCCCAAGAATGTTTTCATGAAACAGATGGGCAAGGATTGGGAACACACATGGACAAACTTCCACCCTCCTTAGGGTCTGCCTACACCTGTGGTTCCCAAACTCACTGTGGTCACAATGCCCTTCACACTCACAGGGGTGCTGCATGGCCTGTTCTTCCTGCTTCATTGATGTGAGATTGCACCAGATCCCACAAGATTCACAGAATCTCAGCCTGATGAGCCAGAAAGCCCACAAGGAAACCCTGTGAGTGATCTGGAGTACCCAGGTGCACTATGTGGCACAGCTGGGAACCACTGGTCTACACCTTCAGACTGAGAAACCTCAACGAATGTGGTTCAGAAAGATAAGTGGTCACCAAAGTATTTGCAATAAGACTGGTCCAATTAATGTGTAAGTCATGATGAATGAGAGTTAATTTATTCGTAAACTAATTATTCATATGGCATTCATGATCATCTAGATACCTCATTGGTGAAAAATTACCTGCCAGGATTGGAGGGCTTGAAAGTCACCTCGTTTATCTCCTGCCATGGATCTGCGATGCGTTCTAGATGAGTACATGGCATGCAAAGCATGTGACGCAGCATAGACAGCACTGTAGATACTGTAGCTGTGGCCAGTCATGCGCATTTCAAAAACAGTCTCAGGGAGGTTCTCCAGCCTCTCCTCCCCAGTGCAGGATTCACCAACCACGTCCGGCACAGCAGGATCTGAAAACGAACAAATAAAAGCTTGTTCCCAGAACATATTGAGGAACTGATCCCCCTGATCCTGTTGAGGGTGTATTTTCTGAAGATAGGTCTGGAATCCTGGAGGTTCAGCTGAGTGAATCATGAAGGAAATTGTGCTGTGGAACAGCTGAAGACTCTTAAGCGTGATTTCTGTTGCTGCAAATTCAATCTGAGCTGTCATAATCCACACCTTTCCAAGAGTTATGCTCTCCTCACGTTCAAGTTCTACCATAGCCATTAAACCACTCGGCCATGAAATGGTCATGCTTTCTCCGTAAATGACAAATGTGTTTGCTTTCCTACCCATGAGGCTCAGGGTGGCCTCAGTCAACACGCACCAGCAGAAGAACTAAGCCCCACAGGAAAATCAGACGAAAGGAAGGCATCATTGGGCTAATTATGGCAGTGATCCCCTTGGTCTTCCCCCCACCCATGAGATTCACTGAGCTGGGCCAGAGGCAGCAGCTTAGCAGGAGAGGGTCATCACCCACTTGATGCCACTTCCCCCCCCCCCAACAGGGTAGGAAAAGGAACATAGAGAATGTATGGAAGAGAGGAGACTGGGGTGCAAGACAATCAAGCTTTATTGTTAAGAATATTATTATTCATAATATTTGCATACTACTTTTCAACAGAAAAAGTTCACCAAGTGTATCACATAGGATTATCAAAAACTGAACAGGGTCTTGTCCCCAAAGGGCTCACATTAACACCAGCTGCAAAAGAAAGACCAGCACAAAACCCCTGGAAAAGAGACTGTTATGGAAAGAATAGGAACATTCAAACCACCTCCTTCTCCGTCCTGCTCTTCTTCTCCAATCCAAGAAGAGGGAAAGGCATTGTCCAGTACATCACCAGGTTGGGGAGGCAGCATTTGGCCTGTTGCTTCAGGCTGCCATTCTGACAATTACTTTGTCAGAACAATTACTTTGATACATAAACCAGACACGGATGAAAAAGAAATTAAAAATTATAGACCCATCTCGCTGTTAAACACGGATTATAAAATTTTTGTTTCAATTTTAGCTACAAGACTAAAAAAAGTATTGAATCAGATAGTTAAAGAAGATCAAACTGGTTTTTTTTTTTTTTTTTTACCAAAAAGACAATTAAAAAACAACGTGAAAATGATAATAAATATATTGGAATTTTTTGAAGCCCATCCAGATAAGAAATTAGCTCTAGTGTTTCTAGATGCTGAGAAGGCGTTTGACAATTTACATTGGGACTTTATGATTAATTGTCTGCAAGAATTAGATTTTGGTCCAAAATTTATCAAGATGCTACAAGGAATATATTCAGACCAGAAAGCAAGGATAAGAGTAAATGGAGAATTGAGGAGAGAGATTAATATTCAACAAGGAGTAAGACAAGGTTGTCCACTTTCACCATTGTTTATCTTGACATTAGAAATATTGAATAATGTAATAAGAGAAGATGATAGGGTGAAACCGCTCAAAATTAAAAGTGAAGAATATAAATTACAAGCGTTTGCAGATGATCTTGTATTTATTTTGGAAGATCCACTCAACTCAATGGAATTTTTGATAGAAGACTTAAAACAATATGGAGAAGTAGCAGGTTTAAAAATAAATTACCAGAAGACCAAAATGATACTTAAAAACATAAAAGACAATGATATAGAACGATTAAAGGCATTTGGACTACAGATAACAAACAGAGTAAAATATCTAGGAATTACAATTACAAAAAAGACAAGTACATTAATGGAAGATAATTATATCAAATTAATGAAAGAAATAAAAAAGATTTAGAGAAATATAATAAACTGCAACTATCTCTAATGGGAAGAATAGCTTTATTGAAAATGAAAATATTACCAAAATTATTGTTTTTATTCCAGACTATTCCGATTATTTTGAAGAGATCTTTTTTTTTTGAAGAAATGAACAAAATTACTACAAAATTTGTTTGGCAAGGTAAAAAACTGAGAATAAGACTGAAATTATTGCAAGAAGATAAAAAAAGAGCAGGATTTGGATTACCAGACTGGGAATTATACTATCAAGCAGCAGCCTTAAACTGGATAAAAGATTGGGGACTTGTATTGAATGAAAAAATCTTAACATTAGAAGCACACGATTTACAAATAGGCTGGCATGCATTCCTCTTTTATGATAAAGTTAAACAGCATGGATATTTTAAACAACATATTTTAAGAAGATCTCTAATTTGGATATGGGATCCGATAAAATATAAGATATATTTTAAATTACCTAGATGAATAAAACCGCTTGAAATAGCAACCAATCTGAACTGGATTAAAAAAGATCAAAATAAACCATACAGTGACTTGCTGAATAATAAAGGAGAGATTTTAAGTAAGTCTGAGTTAGAAGAGAAAGGAATAAAGCTGGACTAGTGGAATGAAATGCAAATAAGAATAAGACTACGAGAAGACCAAAAAATAGGTCTATATGAAGAAGATATAAGTTTTGATAAAATATTTTTGATTGATGAGGGGAAGTATATAAGAAGAATGTACAGTTTTCTCCTGGAGATGAGAATGGAAGATGAGATAGTTAAAGATGCAATGGTGCGTTGGGCAAAAAATTTTGGATATAATATATCAATGGATGATTGGAATCAAATTTGGAATACAAATATTAAGATAACTAAAGCAGTGCCTTTTAAAGAGAATTTATATAAAATGTTTTATAGATGGTATTTAACACCAGAGAAGTTGGCAAAAATGTACTCTGGGTTATCAAATAAGTGTTGGAAATGTAATGAGCTAGAAGAAACTTTTTATCATTTGTGGTGGACATGCGAAAAAGCAAAGAAATATTGGAAAATGATACATAAAGTGTTGCAAGAGATATTGCATTGTGTATTACCATTCAAACCAGAAATATTCCTCCTAAATGTGACATCAGAAATTAAAGACCAACTTAAGAAACACCTTATAGTACATATTGTTACAGCGGCAAGAATATTGTTTGCGCAAAAATGGAAATCTATAGATGTGCCAACTAAAGAAGATTTAATAGATAAAATCTATGAAGTAGCAGAAATGGAAGTTTTAACAGAAAGAATGAAAGAGAGATTTAGATAGAGTAAGAAAATAGTGGAAGTTTTTTTATGATTGGGTAGAGCAGGGGTGCTCACACTTTTTTGGTTCAAGAGCTACTTTGAAACCCAGCAAGGCCCGGAGATCTACCAGAGTTTTTTAACAATGTTCGCGCCATCATAACATATAACATTTATGTGTACAATGTATGTTGGTGTACCTTGCATAACTGCATGAGCCAATATTGCACAACACAACATAATTAACTATAAACATTTTTTGTAATTACTTGAGTTTACTTTGATGACTTGCACTGAAGTGAATCAGCCAAGGATGCATAGTCCAGACAGTAGCTGCTGACAGCCAGCCTCAAGCACACTTCCAAATGTTCATCAGTCATGGTGGAACGGTACTTGGACTTAATGATCTTCATGTAGGAAAAGGCTGACTCACATAAATAAGTGGAGCCCTTCCTGCCTCAGGTGCTCTTATATCCCTGAGGGCCCTATTGCCTTCAAGCGGCTGCAGCTGTGCAGCACACTCTGCTGGATGCCCAGGCCTTACCCTTAAAGGGGCCACTGCTGACACCACATCTACCTCCTCACCAGATCTTCCTCGATTCCAATACAAGTGGGGGGGGGGGAGCAGATCTCTATACAGACCAGTGCAAAAACAGGGGAAAGGTGTGGGGGAGGGAAGATCTCTATATAGACATCACAGCAAGACCAGTGCAAAACCCCTTGCACACAGAACCAACAGATGGATGTTGGGGGGGGCAGATCTCCATACATACTAGTGCAAAAGCAGGGGAAAGGTGTGGGGGAGGGAAGATCTCTGTATAGACATCACAGCAAGACCAGTGCAAAACCCCTTGCACACAGAACCAACAGATGGAAGTTGGGGGGGGCAGATCTCCATACATACCAGTGCAAAAACAGGAGAAAGGTAAGTCAGCCCCAGTAGAGTCAATGGGACTCACTCCCAGGGATGCGTGGACGGGAGAGAAGCCTGCCAGCGGCTCCTCTCCCAGGGAGGAGCCTGCCAGGTGCTCACTCCCTGGGCTTACTCCCTAGGCTCCCTGGGCTCGCTCCCTGGGCTCACAAGCCTGCCAGGGGCTCACTCCTAGGGATGCGTGGATGGGAGAGAAGCCTGCAATTGACTCATTTCGCCTCGAGATTGACTGGTAGCTCGCGATCGACATATTGGGCACCCCTGGGGTAGATAAATCTAGTTAGATAAAATTGAGTGTTTCGTAAAAATCAATTTTTTATATTGAGAAATATGCGAACCTTTGTATTGATGATTATTGTGTTTTTTTGTGTTAACTGAATGTTGTATGTTGGAATCTGGGGCCAAACCTTATGTGTAACCTGTGTTGTACCCTACCCAAAGTTAAGCCTATTTCCTTTCCTGTATCTGTAATGAATCAATAAAATATATTAAAAAAAAAAAAAAAGACGTAATATCTGCAGATAAACAGGCTCCAGATAGATAGATAGATAGATAGATAGATAGATAGATAGATAGATAGATAGATAGATAGATAGATAGATAGATACTTACTATTAAAACCACACATGCAAGCATCACAAAAGTCCTTTGCTTTTAAAATGATGGACCATAAACACATGGCACTTGATCAGGAACTCAATGGAAGGCATGAAACAAGTGGTGAAGGTCTCAAGTTCAGAGGGCAAGAGAAGACAGCAGAAAAGAGTGTCGGGCAGTGGCATAGCTAAGGGGGTGCAGGGGGTAGCAGGCGCATCGGGCAACAAGCTTTAGGGGGCAACAAGCTGAGCTTGACACTAGTGGCCAAAATTGTGAAAATCTTGGTAAGTAACAGTAACAGCAACTGTTACCCTGCACATGTCTGATCTTGTCTGATCTCGGAAGCTAAGATGGGTCAGGCCTGGTTATTACTTGGATGGGAGACCGCCTGGGAATACCAGGTGCTGTATGCTTACACCATAATCTTTCGAGGCTGAAGGTTGCCAACCAACCAACTTGGTAAGAAGAAGAATACCATCATGTTATATATCATTGGAAAGGTAATCATTGGAAAGTTTATATATCATTGGAAAACAGATTGATGCCTTAGCTGTGCCACTGGCTGGGGGGAGATGGAGATGGCAGATCAAGTGAGTGGTGAGCTGCTGGGGGAGGAGGTAGGTGTCCCCCATAGTTTGCATTTTTTAAAAAGCCTTGGTGTGATGTCACTTCCGGTTGTGACATCACTTTGGGGCAACATTTTGAGCTCTGCACTGGGCTACACATTCATTAACTACGCCACTGTCAAGTGAAATGAGGATGATGGCAACCACTGTATAAGGCACAGCAAGACTATTTTTGTGTATAGTATATGGCAGTGCATCTACTAAAGCAATGGCTCTCACACTTTTAGTTCTGGGACCCACTTTTTAGAATAAACATCTGTCAGGACCCACCGAAAGTGATGTCATGACTGGAAGTGACATCATCAAGCAGGAAAAATTTTAACAATTCTAGGCTAAAATCCTACCAACACTGACTAACCAACATATACTGAGTAGCCTGTTCAAAGTACAGATCTGTAACATTCCTCCAAATGCAGTCACATATCATGGTAACATCAAGTCTAATATATTAAAAATAAAATATTGAAATGAATGGGGTCCCACCTGAAATTGGTTCGTGACCCACTTAGTGGGTCCTGACCCACAGTTTGAGAAACACTGTTCTAAAGTATCAAACCAACCAGCTCATTATTACTTGCTCTGACAAGTAGTATTGATCAAGCTCTTAGTCCTCCCCTAGTTCTGCTACCCAGGAAGGGCCAGGTTTAAGCCAATGTGTCCAGCGATGTCACATTGAGCCCCACACATGGGGGGGGGTTGCCGGCATGGTGAGCTGAGTATTCACTGCAGGAACTGGGATCTCAGTGGGCTGTAAGTCAGTGGGGCGAGTGGAGTGACTTCGTGTTGGGCCCTCCTGCCTGCCCCACATCCAAACGCACTGAAATGGGCCTCTAGGAAGCAGTCAGTGGCAATATCATCACGTCAGACCCTTCCTTTCTTCCCAAGATCAACTCCATATTGCAGCGGCCAGAGGAGGTCATTCTTCCATAGTTCAAATCCCAGACACTCTAGAGAGCAAGGCAGTGGCACACCCTAGATGTGTGCAGGGTGTTAAGGACAGCCCCCTTTAGCCAATCAGAGGCCATGTTTGTCTCCTATAAAGCCCACAAGTAGAGTCTTAAGGTATCTAACTCCACAATCTCCTGTGGCAAGGAGTTCCACAGGCTAATTACCCAGCTAATTACATTGTTCTCACATTGGTCAAAAGACTATGGTATCGCGCTCTGAAAGGTGGTTCTGGCACAACGTCTAGTGTGGCTGAAAATGCCAATCTGGGAGTGACAATCCCTTCCACACCGGGAGCAATTGCAGTCTGTCCCTGGTCTGTCTCCCTGGCTATGGGCCTTCCTTCTTTGCCTCTTAGCCTCAGACTGTTGGCAAAGTGTCTCTTCAAACTGGGAAAGTTACTGTTAATGTCTACTGTGATGGTAGACATTAGAACATAAGAAAATGAGAAGAGCCGTGCTGGATCAGGCCAACAACCCATCTAATCCAGCTTCCTGTACCTCACAATGGCCCACCAGATGCTTCAGGGAACACGCAGGACAAACAGAGGCCTGCACTCCCTTGTATCTGGCCTTCTCAGGTAGCCTACTTCTGAAACCATGATGTTGCACATATATAATGGCTTGTAACCTGTGATGAACTTTTCCTCCAGAAATGTGTCCATTCCCTTTTAAAAGGAATCTCGGCCAGATGCCATCACCACATCATGTGGCAAGGAGTTCCATGGGCTAATTACCCAGCTAATTACATTGTTCTCACATTGGTCATGTCCAAACCCCTACAATACCCAATCAGTGAATCCATAATTGGATCAATTCCACAGAAATCTAGAGGAGGGTCTGCAGGGGGATTCTATTGACAACAACTCGGAAGACTATAGTATCACGCTTTGAAAAGTGGTTCTGGAACAGTGTCTAGTGTGGCTGAAAAGTCCAATTCGGGAGTAACAATCCCTTCCACACCGGGAGCAAGTACAGTCTGTCCCTGGTGTGTCTCCCTGGCTACAGGCCTTCCTTCTTTGCCTCTTAGCCTCAGACTGTTGGCAAAGTGTCTCTTCAAACTGGGAAAGGCCATGCTGCACAGCCTGCCTCCAAGCGGGCCGCTCAGAGGCCAGGGTTTCCCACCTGTTGAGGTCCATTCCTAAGGCCTTCAGATCCCTCTTGCAGATATCCTTGTATCGCAGCTATGGTCTACCTCTATTTTAATATCAATACCAGCATTTACTGTATTTACTGTATTGTAATACTACCTATATTTTAATACAGTGGCAGGAATCATCAGCACTAGAGCAGGTTCCATGTATGCAGAGGTAAGCATTAGCACATAAGAACATGAGGTGAGTCCCGCTGGATCAGGCCAGAGGCCCATCTAGTCCAGCTTCCTGTATCTCCCAGTGGCCCACCAGCTTCATCAGGGAGCACACAAGACACCCTGGTGCCGCTACCTCGTATCTGTCCTTCTGAGGCAGCCTACTTCTACAACCACAAGGTTGCACGTACCTATCATGGTGTAGAGCCTGTGATGTACTTTTCCTCCAGAAATTTGTCCAATTCCATTTTAAAGGCATCTAGGCCAGATGTCATCACCACATCCTGTAGCAAGGAGTTCCACAGGATAATTACCAAACCCCTAATGTCCAAACTCCTACAATGCTCAATCAGTGAATCCATAACTGGATCAATTACACAGGGATCTAGACTAGGGTCTATAGGGTGATTAGGCAACAGTTCCGTTGGGGTGAAATAAGGTGGGAGGGGGTTGAGGGAGATGAACAAGCATGTCATTCCCAGTTCTCCTGCAAAGATATCTTCCTCCCTCCCAATGTCAGCCCTAAATGAAGTTCTATTGTTGAGCTGTTATACTTGTCATGATGATGAAACTACATTCACTTGAGGAAGGGAATGAAGACACCTGTTTACTAGCAATGATGTAACTCTGTGAAAACTTTACAGCGGCAATTAACTCTCTCTGGCACTTATTGGAATGACTGTCATTTACGTCCCTTGCCAAGCTCCAGAAACAAGCTCCAAACAAGCCTGTAAGTGCTTATAAACCCTTCTGCTTGTTCCATTGTGGGCAAGAGGCAGGCAAGGCTCTGGTCGTTGCACAATTCTCCCCGCTTTTCAATTTGGCCCACTTGACTGCTGTCTAATTTCAATCAGGCTGATGCGAAGGATATGGCTACAACTAGAGGAGAAGCTCCTCTTGAGAGAAGCTGGGCTTGGAGGGTGTTGAGGTTGCTGGTGCTCCTGCTTCTCAAGAAGTGCAAACTGGAGAGCATCAAATGCCCTGCGTGCGACCCCCTCCCCGTTCCACATGAATGGTACCAGCCAGGGGACCTCCTCATTGGTGGGATGGCTTCTCACATCATTTATGTCATGCCTGCAATGTCCTTCAAGAAAGACCCGTCAAGGAGTGAAGGATTTGAGATTCCAATGTAAGCTGATTCTTCTCTGTTGTGTGCCAAGGACGTTTAGATGCAGGGCATGAGAAAGAGGATTGTCCCCTGTTGTTGACACTTAGGGCACAATCCTCACCAACTTTCCAGCATCAACATAAGGGCAGTGCAGCTCCAAGGCAAAGGAACAGTCCCCTACTCTGAGGAGGCCTGCATGACTGCCACCCAACTGCAGGGTGCAGCACATGTCCCAATGGCGCAGCTATGCCACTGCTGGGAAGTTGGTTAGGATTTAGGCCTTAGGGCACAATTCTCACCAGGTCTACTCAGAAGTAAGTCCTATGTTGTTCAATGGGGCTTACTCTCAGGAAAGTGTGGTTAGGATTGCAGCCTTAGTGTGTTTTATGTTTTCTACTCTGCTTCCTATTCAATTCCTACTCCTTCTCAAAGAGAACTTTCTCTAGCTTGGAATTTGGTTCTCTCTCTCTCTCTCTCTCTCTCTCTCTCTCTCTCTCTCTGTGTGTGTGTGTGTGTGTGTGTGTGTGTGTGTGTGTGTGTCTGTGTGTCTTTTAATTTTACTGAATTTCCCAGCTGAGATGTAACTCTAAAAAGAAATCTGAGAAATTCAGTGGGAAAAGAACACTTTAAAAAACCTTCTCCTGGAAAATGCAAACGAACCTAGTCAAGATGAGGGGAAACTGATAAAAAGAACTGGAAGGAGACGAAAAGCAAATATATTCCAAAGCATTTCCAGGGAAAAGAGGAGATGGTGTTATGGCATTCAGTTACTGTGCAGAGAACATTTCTGTCCTTATGATTTGGAAATAGCTCTCAAGTCTGAACAAGGGCCAAGCTGCTGATCGCCTTTGCAGCTTCTCTGTATTGGTCTCAGACATTCTGATTTGCTTTTCTTCCATTAAAAGAAAAAATCAGGACAAATCACTGTGTTTCCATGAAATCTTTTCAAATTTCAACAACCTTCTCTGAGCCACACCGCTCCAGAGTTTGGATAAAATAATGATATGTATTGTTTATAATTCATTGGTGAATGAATGCCAACTTCTGCTGTCAGGGTGGTGACAAAATTCTATCAGCACGTCCTGGCTTTGGCATTTGCGGTAGATGAGCTCAACAGGAAAACAAACATCTTGCCCAACATCACCCTTGGATTTCACATCTATGACAGCTACAGCGATGTGACCTTGACCTATCGCACCCTGTTGGACCTGCTCTTCAAGTCCCAAAGATTCCTCCCCAACTACAAATGTGAGAGGCAGAAAAAACTCCTAGCTGTCATCGGGGCACTTGGGTCTGATAACTCCTTCTACCTGGCTGACTTCTTAGGTCTGTTCAAGATTCCACAGGTAAGATCTTACTCTCGAGGAGAGGGGACTCAATACTCTCACATGCAATTCAAATCTTTTCATGACCTGTGATGATTTTGCATTTCAGAAAGAGGGCGTGTAGCTGAATTAAAAACGGGTTTGTTTGGAAATCTAATCAAACAGAGAATCATGGGGTCTGGGATGTCTAGTGGGTTTCTTTCAGGGATGTGCGGTGGGTAGGGAGGCAGATGAGGCACAGCCTCCCCACCAGAGTCCTTCAAAAAGCATCCCTGTCATGTGAGGTGCACTAACAACCCATGTGCTCTGCTGGGGAGACTCTGCCTTACCTGCTTCCCCACCGTTCACATGTCCCTGATGCTTGGGTTGTGTGTGCCTGCATGTGGCAGGGATGCTCTTCGAAGGAGTCCAGTGGGGAGTCCTATGCGCCTATAAGTTTGAAATTAAAAATACAGTAAAGCAAAAATTAGCCACATCCACAATGCATTCTTTACAAAAACTGCTTAAAATGGTTTCCGTCTTGGAGGGTCTGGGAGCATTGAATAAAGAAGCAGTCGTATAGGACACATGCACCGAGAAACTCATCTTGCACCTGCATCATACCTGTAAATTTCCTTCTTAGCTCACATATGGCTCATTTGCTCCAGAAGAAAAGGATACAACAAAAAGTCCCTCCTTTTACCGCATGGTCTCCAATGAAGACCAACAGTATAAGGGGATAATCCAGTTACTACGGCATTTTGGATGGACGTGGATTGGGCTGTTGGTGGTGGACGATGACAGTGGAGACCATTTCTTGCAGGTTGTCGAACCAATGCTTTCTAAGGGTCAAATCTGTTCAGCTTTTTCAAAAAGAATCCAAAAACAAGGCCGTTTCCCTGCCATGAGTGAACTTACGGGCATGGTGGACAGTATTTCTAAGCCTCTCGTGGACACAAAAGTCAGGGTAGTTCTTTCCTATGGTGACACTACAGCCTTTATGTGGCTAATTACGTTCCTTTTACTATCAGACCTTGAAGAACATGGATGCATTGGAAAAGTGTGGATTACAACAGGCCAGATTGATTTTGCATTAAGTGGATTTATAAGGGGTTGGGACTTGGCAATGTTTGAAGGCGCCATTTCATTTGCAATTCACTCAAACGAACCTGGTAGCTTCCAGTCCTACCTTCAGAACATAAGGCTTTCCGGAACCCAAGGAAATGGCTTTTTCAAAGACTTCTGGGAGCAAGCCTTTACCTGCTCATTTCCAGGTCTCAATGCATCCTCCAATGCTGATGAAGTATGTACTAAGGAGGAGAATCCGGAGAGCCTTCCTGCGGCTGTCTTTGAAATGCGTATGACTGGCCACAGCTATGGGATCTATAATGCTGTTTACGCAGTGGCACATGCTTTACATGCATTATACTCATCTAGATTCACACACAGAGCAAGGATACGAGGTAAAAGACGTGACCTCCAAGATCTCCAACCGTGGCAGGTAATGTGCCCCCAACAGCATTACTTGGTTTGCATGGACACATTTGTAGAGCATTATGTTCCATGAATAAATAGTTAAATAATAGGCACACCTTATTCATTGGCAAAGAGGTGGGGGGTTCATATTTTCTCATCCAGTTGGAGCCTCATAAACATAAAGCTGTGTAAGATGGAAATATATAAAAGCAGAGCACTGAGACTTCAGCAGAAAATTCTTATCCCCCCTTTTCTTCTTCTCTAATAGGTCCACTCATTTCTTCACAGTATTTCCTTTAACAACTCAGCAGGAGAAACCGTCTCCTTTAACGAGAACAAGGAGATGGTCGCCGGATTTGATGTCGTGAATATTGCCGTCTTCCCCAACAATTCCTTCCGTAAAGTGAAAGTCGGGAGAGTGCACCCCAATGCTCTTGAAGGAGAAGAATTGATCATCAATGAGGATCTAATCATTTGGCACAGGTGTTTCAACCAGGTATGCATTCAAGGATCTACAGGGTGGCCACTCCATCATTGGGACATGGGATTTGCTGCAAATGGTATAAAAAAATCAGATATTCATCATCCTTATTCCCATAGCATGCAACAAGGTATCTCCAGATATCCTAGCATAGTCCACACTTGCAATTGTTCCATAGTGACTGTATTCATATATTTACTGTTCCCAAGTCTGGAGATTCCCTCTTGCTATAATGGCTAGTAAGGATGCATCTAAGCTAGTGGCCATCATCACATCTCCTGGCAATGAATTCTATACATTAATTCACTGTGGTGTGAACTAATCTTCCCCCCCCATCCTGAGTTCACTGCTAGTCAAATACATTGGATCACCCAAGTTCTAGTTTAATGAGATAGGAAGAACGACTCCCCCATCAAGCAGAATTGTATCCATTTTGCATTTATTGTGTTAGACTGCAGACCAATCATTGTTCTTCGTCGGAGGCCCTCAGCTGAGTAGTCAATGCCTTTTCTCCAGTCCCCAGTCTCTCCTGAGCCATGAAACCCACTGCTGAATGAATCCCTGCAGTTCTCAGGAAATTACTGCAGAGGTTTTTGCATGCAGTGTGTCCCGTATTCTTCCAGGCCAATTCTTCTCAAGTAGGTTGGGCCATAGTTTTTTAATTGGCTTTTCCTAGGACTGAACAGAAACCTCAGCCCCAGTCCATTTTCTGGGCTGCAAGGACGGATCCTGTTTTTTTGTCAGTTTCTCAGCATGATGCTCCAAGTCTTCCCCTACTGCACTGGAAGCTGAGGGGGAAAATCAATTTCCTTCTGCTACTGTGATTCTTCTGTGCCTCTTGTCAGCCACAAAAGGTTAAGAACATTTGAGGGAGAGTTGGAGGGGGTCATGTCATCTCCCTTCTCAATTGTAGCCAAAGGATAGTCCTGGCCATAGAGCTCTTCAGTAATTCCTTCTTATGCTAAATACCTTCATTTTTGTTTTAATGGAAAGGTGCTGCCCCTTTCGGCATGTACTAACTCCTGTGACCCTGGGTACCAGAAGAAGAAGAAAGAAGGGGAGAAATTTTGCTGCTTTGATTGTGATCCATGTCCTGATGGGAAAATTTCAGTACAAAAAGGTGGGTTCCATCCATGGTGTGGCAGCTGCTTCACTGTTCTGCAAGCTGCCACTGGGGCAAAGTTAGATGGCCACATGCTGACCATGGCCCTCTGGAGACTGGCCATTGACTGTGGTCTGTTGGCAACAGGATTGTGTCAGGCAGACTGGCCATTGACTGTGGTCTGTTGGTAGAAGTGTTTAGTCGCGGGGGAGGGGGGTGGATTGGGCCAGGTCATGGATGGAGCAGCAATGGGACGGGGCAGATCTCAACAGCAGTGCTGACCACCTGTTCCAGAAACCCTGTCCCAGGCCTGACACACCCCGTGCAGCACAGTGGATCCACACCAGCAAAAGAGCAGAAGTAAATCTGAGGAGGCCCATGTGGGGACATGTGGGGTGGAGGAGTTGAACTACTAACTTGTCCCAGGCAGCCTTCTCTGTATACAGGCTGGTGAAAGTGAGGATAGGGCTGTAAAAGTATCAGCATTATAAGAAATGTGAAAATGCATCTTCATATAAAGCCAGCTTGAAATGCAGAACTAGCAAAGAAAGGATCACTAAGAGGAGTGACTTCCAGTCCAAAAGAAGATGTGACAATTGGTTCCAATTTGCATATGAATGAACTCTGTGATGACCACACATCTTTCTTTCCAGACATGTCTGACTGCTTCAGATGCCCAGAAGATCAATATCCAAACAAGGACAGAGATGGATGCATCCCCAAAATTATCAGCTTTCTGTCACATGAGGAACCTTCAGGGATGAGTTTAGCCTCTCTTGCTCTGTCGTTTTCCCTGGTTACAGTTGTGGTACTTGGAACTTTTATGAAACACAAAGACACCCCCATCGTCAAAGCCAACAACAGAGACATCACCTACGTTCTCCTCCTCTCACTCCTACTCTGTTTCCTCTGCTCTTTACTCTTTCTTGGACAACCTTGCAAGGTGACCTGCTTCCTCCGACAATCTGCTTTTGGCATCATCTTCTCAGTGGCTGTTTCTTGTGTGTTGGCCAAAACCATCACTGTGGTGGTAGCCTTCGTGGCCACCAAACCAGGGTCCAGCATGAGGAAGTGGGTGGGGAAGAGAATGGCCAACTCCATTGTCCTTTCCTGCTCCCTGATCCAAGCAGGCATTTGTGGGGTGTGGCTGGCAACCTCTCCCCCATTCCCAGATTTAGACATGCAGTCAGTGATTACTGAGATCACAGCAGAATGTAATGAAGGGTCTATAACAATGTTTTATCTTGTCTTGGGCTACCTGGGACTCCTCTCTATCATCAGCTTCACTGTGGCTTTCCTGGCCAGGAAGTTGCCAGATTCCTTT
Source organism: Tiliqua scincoides (assembly GCF_035046505.1). Taxonomy (NCBI): domain Eukaryota; kingdom Metazoa; phylum Chordata; class Lepidosauria; order Squamata; family Scincidae; genus Tiliqua; species Tiliqua scincoides. The sequence goes on along the minus strand of NC_089825.1, from coordinate 131,395,713 downwards.
AACGAAGCCAAGTTCATCACCTTCAGCATGCTGGTCTTTTGCAGTGTTTGGTTGACTTTTGTCCCCACCTACCTGAGCACCAAGGGGAAATACATGGTGGCTGTGGAGATCTTCTCCATCTTAGCCTCCAGTGCTGGCTTATTGGGTTGTATCTTTTTCCCCAAGTGCTACATTATTTTGCTGAGACCTGAACTGAATAACAAGGACCAGCTGATAAGGAGAAAAAACTAGGGGATCTATTAATATTAGCATTAGTATAAGTCTAATTTATAATAAATTTGGACAGATCCTTCTGGAGCTCTTCACAATCCCTTCTGGTCTTCAGTGTCAACTGTAAACATGGCCACTTCCCTGCTTATCCCTGTCTTCAAGTCATTGAGGTTTGTGTGTGTGAGGGTAAAGAGAATGCTCGATGCAGGCGAGAGGTAGCAAGCTGCAAGTATCTTGTGGTGTTGTGTGCACCCTGGTGGGCCACTGTAAGATGCAGGAAACTGGAGTAAATGGGACCTGGGCCTTCTTATGTTCTTAAGCCCTATATGCTGATTTTCAAGATGAAATGCTGTCCAGATACCTACAAACACAGAGAAAGACATCCTCAACTAGAGAGAATTACAGCTAAAAGGCTTACAGTACCTAAAAGTCTTGACCAAAAAATTCTATTTCAGCCACCTATTTAAAAGAAGCAGAAGTGGGGATCTGGGAAACTTGGGACAGCATTCCGAAGGTTCATGCCACACAGAAGCCACTCCGTCCATGGTTCCTTCCCTTCAGATTTGTGTCAAAGGAAACCCAGAGAACAGGGTTTCTAGCATTAACTGTAAAGACCACATAGAATTGTACTGGCAAAGACCTTTATTATCCATTGGGAATGGAATTATCCATTGGGAATAAATGCATAATGTGGCTAGTAGAAATTTGCTGTTCGGCTGTCTTCCATCGCATGAGCATCCAAGCAGCAACATTCTGCTCCCCTTGAAATCTACACTGTGTCTTCAAAGTTTACCCTCCACAGAGAACCAGCCAAATAACTCTTCCCAGCATTTATCTGAGTCAGTCAATTATTTTCCTTGCTGAACTCCAGAAACTTCTCAAAGGTTTGTCAAAAAATAACTGATAAGCTAGTCTGTAAGTTCTTCTAAACCAAATTTCATGCCTGACAACATTTTTATTAATTTTTTTGGAATTTATAAAGTGTGAAACGTATCTATCAACACGTTCTTGTTGCTGTGTGTCTGCCAGGAGAGCAGAGGTCATTTGACACCCAGGGCCTGTAAATCCTTGACACAGACCCTTTACTATAACAAAACCGTTTTCCATAATAATCATGACATGAATAATAATAATGACCATAAAATCAAACACTGTGAACATTTCTGCAGAATCAGAGGATAAAAGTGAGCGCCCTCCCCGTTGATGCTCCCCTGCAAGTATTCAGTGATATACTGCCCCTGCATTTGGAAGTTTAATGTAGCCATCATGGTTTAAAAGCCACTGTTAGATCTACAGTATAGTCCATGTTTAGAATCCGCTTTTAAATTTATCTAAGCCAATGGCCAACAACACTCAAAATTTACACATACACACACTTACTTAACTGTCAACCGATTATTAACATCCATTAACTTTATTTATTCCTTTATTCCTTTATTTATATTATTCATATAACAGTACAGGTCACCCAACAAATCAGTAACCAACAAAAAACCAGCAGCCAACTTGATGACACTAAAAAAGATGAATAGTCCGGGATGGGCAAGTCAGGCGTAGTTTGACTCAAGTCGAGTTGCGAGTCTCCACCCTCCACACCTTGACTCGAAAATGAGACCTAATGAGGGCACTTTCTAAGTTGCCCAGAGTGTTTTTGCGACTCAAAAAGACTCACGTCTCAAGTAGTTCCAAAACCCTTCACATCACGGGCATGCGTAGAGCTACAGGGAGGGAGGACACATCCTAGCTTTTCAAGGCGAGAGGGGACGGGATGGATGAGATGGGGGAAGCCCACAGGTAAGCCAGGGGAGGTGAGGCCTGCAACCTCATTGGACTCAGCAATACTGGCAGGCTGAATCAAAGGAGGCTGGAGAGGGAACATGCTGCTCAGACACAAAGTGGCTGACGGTTACTTTCAGGCATGTTTCCAGAAGAAAAGAGGGGTGTTCTGGGAGTGGGCAAAGTACCCACTATCCATCCAGGCATCCTGTAATAACAGCAGCCTAACATCCTGGACATTGGAGATTAACCCTCTGCATGTCAAGCAAGCAGCACCCAGGCAGTGAGGAATGACACACCTCGGCTGTGCAGCCTGCTTCGTCTAAGCTGCCTGGCCAGCATGTGTTGCACCACTCAGGGACACACCTGACCTGTACTGTGGACCAGAAGTGTCAGAGGGTTTGCTTGACACACCCCAGCCCCTCCTTCTGCTTGAAACCCCCACTTGTCCCTATGGAGAAAAATGGCTTCTCCTGTTCCCCTCCCTCTCCCAGAGAAACAGCCTCCACCCAATGGATATTCCGGGGGACCAGGGGAGGCACCTCCCTGTCTCAGGTTTTGTCTGCAGTCACTCAAGCAGATGGTGACTCACGAGTCGGGGCCCCTAACTTGAGTGTTTTGCTGAGTCTTCTACATGCATGACTCAAGTCTCCATGAGTCAGCAAATAACGCTGATTTACGTGACTCGGAATCAAGTCACATGACTCGAGTTCCCGCCCCTGGTTCTAGTATTAACTCTGGTACATATTTATGAGAGCTGAATCATACTAACAGATTATTGTGTCCATGCTGTGTCAAGAAAACCAAAAAACTTGGTAGTGTCTTTCAAAGCTGGAGTGCTACAGTGACTGGAAGTCGCAGAAGCAACCCAGTAGTGACTTTCAATGCTTGAGTGATACAGTTTAAGTGACTGGAAGTCACAGAAGCAACCCAGAAGTAAACCAGAAATCAATTCTGCAAACAAGATCTAGCTTCTAATCACTTCTTTGAGGGATTCTGTGGCATGTGGAGGACAATGGAGTGGGTCACAGTCCTGGCATGACCTAGAAGTGGCCTCTGGGTAGTCCCAAAGGCCTTCCTGCAGAGCATTCAGCATGGGGTTGCAACCAATGCAGAGGACAAGGTGGGTCATGATGGGAAAAAGTTTGGGAGCCACTGGGCTAACTCACAAAGTCATCCCATAGGGCGTCATTTCCAGTCGGAATCGAAAAATGTCTTCATTCTGTCGAACTGCACCCTGGGACATAGGTCACCTGTTTTGGTTTGCTCACCCTGAATCTGCCCTTACATGTCATTTGATCAATGATCCGGTGAGGAGAAAGAAACATGTTTCCACCAAAGCTGGCGCTCAGAGACAAAGCTATATCTCCCCCTATCATTATCTCAATGAGTGTTATTGACTTTCTTTGCGAAGGTTCAGATACTTAACAGAACATACAAGAAAAGTGCAGCATAAGCAAGTCTTAAGAGTCTTAAACCCTCTTTGTGTCATTTGGAGCTTGATTGAGGGCTAGATGCAGGCGAGACTGTTATCAGACTCTGAAAGTCCCCCTTTTGTTGTGTATTTGCTTGCCATTCAAGACACATTTCTAGAATATTGTTGGTGCTAAAGTCGAGATGCTGGTTCTCTTTAGAAAGTAAACTGGCACAATTGAATGCCATCTAGTTTGTTGATAAATCAGGCTGATGCCATTCACGAGTCTACAGAGGAGAATCTAGTTCTGAGAGCTTTGCATCATGTTGGCGAGGCTGCAGCTGTTGCTATTTCTGCTACCTCTGAAGGACTACCAAGTAAATTGTGTCCAATGCCCTGAAAACGATCCTCTTCCTGTGCACCACGAATGGTATCAACCAGGAGACCTCTTCATTGGTGCCATTGCTTCTCACTATGTTTTTATGACTTATGAATTTTCCTTTGAAGAAAACCCATCCCGGGATGTGTTCTTTGATCTTCCGGTGTAAGGAGTTATTTTTAGTTCTCCCTTTCTCTGTCAAGTCATTTTTGAAACCTAAGAATTTGTAAAGCAGGAAACGGACAGTGCAATCCTATCTTGTGCTTGAACAGGCAAGCCAGGAAGCTTACGCTGTATCCAGCGTGAGATAGCGCACCAAAGTGGCTCAGCCAGAGGTAAGGTGAAACTCTTCCCCTTTACCACCGGGTAAGCCACTGCATCTCCTGAGATATTCTGATTCTTTTTTTTTTTTTCAGTTAAAAAATGGTGAACAGACATTATTTTTCCATGGCACCAATTCAAAATAAGCTTGCATGATTCAAACCAGAGTGACCCAGCACATTATAAAAATAATGGCCATAGCTGCCTATTTCTCTTCACAGGGTTGTGACAAAGTTCTACCAGCATGTCCTGGCCTTGGCATTTGCTGTTCAGGAAATCAACGCTCATCCCAAGATCTTGCCAAACGCTACCCTTGGTTTCCACGTCGAGGACAGCTTCAGTGATATGAAGTTGACTTATCAATCCATACTGGACTTGATCTTCAAATCACAAAGATTCATCTCCAACTATAGATGTGACAGCCCCCAAAACCTTGCGGCCGTCATTGGGGGGCTTGGCTCTGGTGTTTCCTTCTACATGGTGGACCTCTTAAGTCTTTACAAGATTCCACAGGTACAAATTCTACACTGAGGATAGAGTTTTCACTTATCTCACTGCTCAAATCAAACCTAGGTCAACCAAAACCTGAGATGTTAAACCTCATAGTCTCATGCTAGAACTGCTGAAACCTTTTCATTATTGACATTTTATTGATGCTGTATAATGTTGTTATTAAATGCCATTTATTATATTCTATTAAGTCACAAATTTTGTCTATATGCTATTAATGGAATCACTTTGAAATGAAAAATAATTATTCCCATTGAAATTATTTAGATTTTTCAGTATAAGGGCTCTTTTCAGGAATGAATTAGGACTGTATAAGGAGGGAAAGGTCAGCTGTGTCTTCATATCCCAGACAGAGAAGTATTTCACTTTCAACATAAGAACAGCCCCACTGGATCAGGCCAATGGCCCATCTAATCCAGCTTCCTGTATCTTACAGCAGCCCACCAAGTGCCCCTGCAAGCACACCAGGTAACAAGAGACCTGCATCCTTGTGACCTCCCTTGCATCTGACATAGCCCATTTCTAAAATCAAGAGGTTGCACATACACATCATGGCTTGTAACCCGTAATATATTTTTCCTCCAGAAACTTGTCCAATCCCCTTTTAAATGCATCCAGGTCAGATGCCATCACCACATCCTGTGGCAAGGAGTTCCACAGACCAACCACACGCTGAGTAAAGAAATATTTTCTTTTATCTGACCTAACTCTCCCAACACTCAATTTTAGTGGATGTCCCCTGGTTCTGTTGTTATGTGAGAGTGTAAAGAGCATCTCTCTATCCACTCTGTCCATCCGCTGCATAATTTTGTATGTCTCAATCATTTCCCCCCTCAGGCGCCTCCTTTCTAGGCTGAAGAGACCCAAACGCCGTAGCCTTTCCTCATAAGGAAGGTGCCCCAGCACAGTAACCATCTTAGTCGCTCGCTTTTGCACCTTTTCCATTTCCACTATGTCTTTTTTGAGATGCGGCAACCAGAACTGGACACAATACTCCAGGTGTGGCCTTACCATCAATTTGTACAACGGCATTATAATATTAGCCATTTTGTTCTGAATACCTTTTCTAATGATCCCAAGCATAGACTTGGCCTTCTTCACTGCCGCCGCACATTGGGCGACCTGTCCACCCAATGTCCACTTTCATCGACCTGTCCACCACCACCCCAAGATCTCTCTCCTGATCTGTCACAGACAGCTCAGAACCCATCAGTCTATATGTGAAGTTTTGATTTTTTGCCCCAATGTGCATGACTTTACACTTACTGACATTGAAGCGCACCTGCCATTTTGCTGCCCATTCTGCCAGTCTGGAGTGATCCTTCTGGAGCTCCTCACAATCACTTCTGGTCTTCAGCACTCGGAAAAGTTTGGTGTCGTCTGCAAACTTTGCCACCTCACTGCTCACCCCTGTCTCCAGGTCATTGATGAAGAGGCTGAAAAGCACCGGTCCCAGGACAGATCCTTGGGGCACACCGCTTTTCCCTTCTCTCCATTGTGAAAATTGCTCATTGACACCCACTCTCTGTTTCCTGGTCTTCAACCAGTTCTCAGTCCATAAGAGGACCTCTCCTCTAATTCCCTGACTGTGGAGTTTTTTTAGTAGCCTTTGGTGAGGGACCATGTGAAACGCCTTCTGAAAGTCTAGATATATGATGTCTTCGGGTTCTCCCACATACACATGCCTGTTGAACTTCAAACCATTCACTTTAATCAAAGCAGGTCATTGTAGGTCAAACTTCATAGCATGAAAAGTCATTCAGGTACCTGTGCCCACAAACACTCCTCTTAGTAAATCTGTAAAATATCTGTATGATTTAGGTCACATATGGCTCCTTTGCCCCGGAAGAGAGGGGGGCGACCCAGTCCCCTTCCTTTTACCGCATGGTCCCAAGTGAAGATCGCCAGTATAAAGGGCTCATCCGATTACTCCAGCATTTTGATTGGACATGGGTTGGGCTGTTAGTTGTGGATGATGACAGTGGAGACCGTTTCTTGCAAGCTATTGAACAATTATTTTCCCAGAACCAAATCTGTTCGGCCTTCTCACAAAGAGTCCCAAATCAAGCCCACATACCTTCCTTGGATGACCTTAAGGGCTTGACTGAAATTATTGATCAAACTCTCATGGATCAGAAAACAAAAATATTTATTATCTATGGTGAAACAGAAGTTCTTCAGTTGCTGATTACTTTAATGTTTCTAGCAGATCCTGACTATAAAGAAAACCTGTCTGTTGGGAAAGTGTGGATTACAACAGCCCAGATTGATTTTGCGGTAGGCACACTTATAAGGGGTTGGAATTTTGAAGTATTTGAAGGCACCTTGTCCTTTGCACTTCATTCCAGTGAGCTGGGAGGGTTCCAGTCCTATCTAGGGAATATAAGGCTTTCTGGAACCCAAGGAAATGGCTTTTTCAAAGACTTCTGGGAGCAAGCCTTTAACTGCTCATTTCCAGATCTCAGTGCATCCACAAACGTTGATGGAATATGTACTATGGAGGAGAATCCGGAGAGCCTTCCTGGTGTTGTCTTTGAAATGCGTATGACTGGCCACAGCTATGGGATCTATAATGCAGTTTATGCAGTGGCACATGCTTTACATGCATTATACTCATCTAGATTCACACACAGAGCAAGGATATGGGGTAAAAGAAGTGACCTCCAAGATCTCCAACCTTGGCAGGTAATGTGCCCACAACAATATTAGTTGGTTTGCATGGACACATTTGTACAACTTGAAACCATGTGGAGCATTATGTTCCATGAATAAATAGTTTAAAAATAGACACACTTTATTCATTGACAAAGAGGTGGGGGAGGGTTCATATTTTCTCATCAAGTTGGAGCCTCATAAACATAAATCTGTGTAAGATGGAAATATATAAAAGCAGAGCACAGCGATTTCAACTGAAAGTTCTTATTTTTCCCTCTTTTCTTCTTCTCTAATAGCTCCACTCATTTCTTCACAGTATTTCCTTTAACAACTCAGCAGGAGAGACCATCTCCTTTAATGAGAACAAGGAGATGGTCGCCGGATTTGATGTCGTGAATATCGCCGTGTTCCCAAACAATTCCTTCCGTAAAGTGAAAGTCGGGAGAGTGGACCCTGATGCTCTTGAAGGAGAAGAATTGATCATCAACGAGGATCTAATCATTTGGCACAGAAGTTTCAACCAGGTGTGCTTTCAAAGATCTACTGGGTGGCCACTCCCTCACCTGGACATGTGATATGCTCCAAATCATATAAAAAATCAGATATCCATCATCCTTGTTCCCATAGCAGTCAACAAGTTATCTCCAGAAATCCTATGATTGTCCACACTTGCAATTGTTTTCTAGTGACTGGTATTCAGATGTATACTGTCCCCAAATTTGGAGATTCCCTCTTGCTATAATGGCTAGTAAGGAGGCATCTAAGCTAGTGGACATCACCACTTCTCCTGGTAATGAATTCTATACATTAATTCACTGTGGTGTGAACAAATTTCTTTTTCTCTATCCTGAGGTCACTGCTAGTCAAGTACATTGGATCACCCAAGTTCTAGTTTAATAAAATAGGAAGATCGACTCCCCCATTAAGCAGAATTTTATACATTTTGCATATTGTCTTAGACTGCAGACTAACCATTGTCCTCAGCTGAGTAGTCAATGCCTTTTCTCCAGTCCCCAGTCTCTCCTGAGCCATGAAACTGACTGCAGAACGAACCCCTGCTGTTCTCAGGAAATTACTGCAGAGGTTTTTGTATGCAGTGTGTCCCATATTCTTCCAGGCCAATTCTTCTCACGTAGGTTGGGGAATAGTTTTTTGAGGGGGCACAATCCTAACCAGGTCTACTCATAAGTAAGTCCTATTTTGTTCAATGGGGCCTACTCTCAGGAAAGTGTGGTTAGGATTGCAACCTTAATTCATTTTTCCTAGGGCTGAAGTGAAAGCTCAGCCCCAGTCCATTTTGTGGGCTGTAGTGATGGACCTTGTTTTTATGCCAGTTTCTCAGGCCTCTGTGAAGGGGAGCAGGATGAGAGAGTAGGGAAGGTGAGTGGGAAGTCTTCCCCTGCTGCCCTGGAAACTGTGGGGAAAATTCAGTTTCCTTCTGCTGTTTTGATTCTTCAGTGGCTCTTTTGTGTCAGCCACAAAGGAACAAAATTTAGGAACATTTGGGGGAGACCTGGAGGGGGTCGTTTCATCCCCCTTCTCAATTGTAGCCAAAGGACAGTCCTGGCCATAGAGCTCTTCAGTAATTCCTTCTTATGCTAAATACCTTCATTTTTGTTTTAATGGAAAGGTGCTGCCCCTTTCAGCATGTACTAACTCCTGTGACCCTGGGTACCAGAAGAAGAAGAAAGAAGGGGAGAAATTTTGCTGCTTTGATTGTGCTGCATGTCCTGATGGGAAAATTTCAGTACAAAAAGGTGGGTTCCATACATGGTGTGGCAGCTGCTTCACTGCTCTGCAAGCTGCCACTGGGGCAAAGTTAGATGGCCACATGCTGACCGTGGCCCTCTGGAGACTGGCCATTGACTGTGGTCTGTTGGCAGAAGTGTTTAGTCGTGGGGGGGGGGATTGGGCCAGGTCATGGATGGAGCAGCAATGGGACGGGGCAGATCTCAACAGCAGTGCTGACCACCTGTTCCAGAAACCCTGTCCCAGGCCTGACACACCCCCTGCAGCACAGTGGATCCACACCAGCAAAAGAGCAGAAGTAAATCTGAGGAGGCCCATGTGGGGACATGTGGGGTGGAGGAGTTGAACTACTAACTTGTCCCAGGCAGCCTTCTCTGTATACAGGCTGGTGAAAGTGAGGATTGGGCTGTAAAAGTATCAGCATAATAAGAAATGTGAAAATGCATCTTCATATAAAGCCAGCTTGAAATGCAGAACTAGCAAAGGAAGGATCACTAAGAGGAGTGACTTCCAGTCCAAAAGAGGTTGTGAGAATTGGTTCCAATTTGCATATGAATGAACTCTGTGATGACCACACATCTTGTTTTCCAGACACATCGGACTGTTTCAGATGCCCAGAAGATCAATATCCGAACAAGGACAGAGATGGATGCATCCCCAAAGTGATCAGCTTTCTATCACCTGAAGAACCTTTAGGGATGAGTTTAGCCTCTCTTGCCATTTCTTTTTCCCTGGTTACAACTGTGGTACTTGGAACTTTCATGAAACACAAAGACACCCCCATCGTCAAAGCCAACAACCGAGACATCACCTTCGTTCTCCTCCTCTCACTCCTACTCTGTTTCCTCTGCTCTTTACTCTTTCTTGGACAACCTTGCAAGGTGACCTGCTTCCTCCGACAATCTGCTTTCGGCATCATTTTCTCAGTGGCCGTTTCTTGTGTGTTGGCCAAAACCATCACTGTGGTGGTAGCTTTCATGGCCACCAAACCAGGGTCCAGCATGAGGAAGTGGGTGGGGAAGAGAATGGCCTACTCCATTGTCCTTTCCTGCTCCCTGATCCAAGCAGGCATTTGTGGGGTGTGGCTGGCAACCTCTCCCCCATTCCCAGATTTAGACATGCAGTCAGTGATTACCGAGATCACCGCAGAATGTAATGAAGGGTCTATAACAATGTTTTATCTTGTTTTGGGCTACCTGGGACTCCTCTCCATTTTCTGCTTCACAGTGGCTTTCCTGGCCAGGAAGTTGCCAGATTCCTTTAACGAAGCCAAGTTCATCACCTTCAGCATGCTGGTCTTTTGCAGTGTTTGGTTGACTTTTGTCCCCACCTACCTGAGCACCAAGGGGAAATACATGGTGGCTGTGGAGATCTTCTCCATCCTGGCCTCCAGTGCTGGCTTATTGGGTTGTATCTTTTTCCCCAAGTGTTACATTATTGTGCTGAAGCCCGAACTGAACAATAAGGAGCAGCTCATAAGGAGAAGCACAAGTCAACCCACTGGCAACAGATTGGACCACACAATTCAAACCAGATGTTCTTCCAACCCAGAGTGCTTCCATTTTTCCTCATCAAAAGCAGAACTGCTCGTTTGATATATTTATATATGTCCTTCCTGCCATGTAGAGCTTCCATGTCACAATTATAGCTTTCACTCAGTGACACATGATTCACAAGGAAAAACGAATAGCAAGGAACAGGGAATTTAAAACAAATGTTGCTTTTCCAAACTGCTGCCAGGCTCCTGCTACAGTGGTCAGCAGAGTCTCCGGTGGTGGTCTGATCCAATGTGGTGGTGGGGGAAGCAGGAATTCAGGTCAGCATTCAGGATGGAACAGGAGGGGAATTATATTACTGGCACTGCAGAGGCAGGTTTATTGATAGATTTGCCCACATTCTGTGCTTTGCCCTTTTCTGTTCATGGGGCTCAGAAGAAATGGAATATTTTGTGTGTTGACTTTAAAATGTCTTCTGCAGATATTGTGGGCAAAGCCAATCAGTTGGATCAATGATTTGTGTCTAACAGATATGAAAAAGCATCTGCCAAATCAACTATGTTCATTTTAACATGATTCCAATCTTATGTTTCCTTGACCAAGTCTCGTGTTGTGAGTTGCAATGGCTGCTGTGCTGAAGACTAATTATTAATTATTTCTAATTGTTAATTATTACTTATTATTAATTAGTGCATTTATTTTCTTCCCTTTGAGGTTTTTTTTGTTTTGTTTTGTTATCTTGCATTTCTATTACGGCCTCTGTTTAAGCTTATATACATGTAGAACTACTATGTAGCCTTTGAAGTGGACCAGAGCTACAGAACTGCTCTGTTCCCCTTCAGAGGGTTCAGGTGCAGCCCAGTGTGGCTCAACACGGCTCCTGGGGGCCTGCATTGAGCCAGATTCACAGACGTAATATCTGCAGATAAACAGGCTCCATCTCTTTCTCTCTACGTGTGTGTGTGTGTGTGTGTGTGTGTGTGTGTGTGTGTGTGTGTGTGTGTTGGTAGATAGATAGATAGATAGATAGATAGATAGATAGATAGATAGATAGATAGATAGATAGATTCTTACCATGAAAACCATACATACAGGTTCAGCCTATTTATCTATGGATTTTTTTATCTGTCTCAATTGGAATGGGTGGGGGTACTGAAATTCACATGCACCTTTGCCTCCTTTGCCCTGCGCTGGCATCTTGCTCCAATCCATTTCCAGGCAGCCCAAAACACTTCAAAAAGGCTCGCCCAGGGAAATAGCCCTGGAGCCCTGGAAGGGGTCCCCCTTGCAAAGAACAGTAACATTCCTGGAGCCCCTGAGCCAGCAAAGAGGCTGAAGAGGGGAAGGGGGGGTGGAATACTTCTGTAGCCACAACACGTGCAGCAATGTGGAGCTCCTTCTCTCGCTCTTGCTCTCTCTCTCTTTCACTCACTCACTCACATACACACAGGGGCAGGTGTGGTAGCAACAGAGGGGATTGCTTAAAAAAGCCCAGGGAGTGTTTGCCGCATTCCCTCCCCATGGTGCAGGCAATCACTGACACAAGCAAGCCTTCCTAGCAAGCAAAGCATGTGATTTAGCCTACAATCCTCTCCACACTTTCCTGGGAGTAAGCCCCATTGACTACAGTGAGGCTTACTTCTGAGTAGAAACGCATAGGGCTGGACTCTTAAAAGCTCAGAGGGACAGCTGGCAATGGGAGGGCTGAGTACGGAGAGGAGCTGAAGGGAGGGGATTGATAACAGCTGACTTATTTTCCTTCCATCCGGAAGTGTCAGGCTGCAGTGTATTTGCGTAACGATATGGAATTTAGCACAACACATTTTTTGTTAATCGCGCTGAGTCACGGAACGGAACTAACACGGATAAATAAGCTCCACCTGTACAAGCATCACAAATGTCCTTCGCTGTTAGAATGATGGACCATAAAGTCATGGCAGTTGATCAGGAACTCAATGGAAGGCATGAAACAAGTGGTGAAGGTCTCAAGTTCAGAGGGCAAGAGAAGACAGCAGAAAAGAGTGTCGGGCAGTGGCATAGCTAAGGGGGTACAGGGGGTAGCAGGCGCATCAGGCAACAAGCTTTAGGGGGCAACAAGCTGAGCTTGACACTAGTGGCCAAAAGTGTGAAAATCTTGGTAAGTAACAGTAATAGCAACTGTTACCCTGCACATATTCGATCTCGTCTGATCTCAGAAGCTAAGATGGGTCAGGCCTGGTTATTATTTGGATGGGAGACCGCCTGGGAATACCAGGTGCTGTATGCTTATACCATAATCTTTCGAGACTGAAGGTTGCCAACCAACCAACTTGGTAAGAAGAAGAAGAGCATCATGTCAGATATCATTGGAAAAGTAATCATTGGAAAGTTTATATATCATTGGAAAACAGATTGATGCCTTAGCTGTGCCACTGGCTGGGGAGAGATGGCAGATCAAGTGAGTGGTGAGCTGCTGGGGAAGTAGGTAGGTGTCCCCCACAGTTTGCATTTTTTAAAAAGCAAAATTTTAAATACTTGGCACGATTTGGAAATGGCTTCCACAAGCACCGTAGACTGACCTGCAGACCTCCAGCTTGCCGTGAAAATGTAATTGAAGTTTTTTTTTCACTTTTTAAACTTGTTTCAACTTTAAAACTTTTTTAAATGACTTTTTTTTTTTAAATGACTCAATGAGGATGGTCAACGGTAGACATTAGAACATAAGAACATGAGAAGAGCTGTGCTGGATCAGGCCAATGGCCCATCTAATCCAGCTTCCTGTACCTCACAATGGCCCACCAGATGCCTCAGGGAACACGCAGGACAACCAGAGGCCTGCACTCCCTTGTATCTGGCCTTCTCAGGAAGCCTACTTCTGAAACATTGATGTTGCACATATATAATGGCTTGTAACCTGTGATGAACTTTTCCTCCAGAAATGTGTCCAATCCCTTTTAAAAGGAATCTCGGCCAGATGCCATCACCACATTCTGTGGCAAGGAGTTCCACAGGCTAATTACCCAGCTAATTACATTGTTCTCACATTGGTCATGTCCAAATCTCCATAATACCCAATCAGTGAATCCATAATTGGATCAATTCCACAGAAATCTAGAGGAGGGTCTGCAGGGGGATTCTATTGACAAGACTCTGGTATCGCGCTCTGAAAAGTGGTTCTGGAACAGTGTCTAGTATGGCTGAAAAGGTCGATTCGGGAGTGACAATTCCTTCCACACCGGGAGCAAGTGCAGTCTGTCCCTGGCCTGTCTCCCTGGCTATGGGCCTTCCTTCTTTGCCTCTTTGCCTCAGTCTGTTGGCCAAGTGTCTCTTCACACTGGGAAAGGCCATGCTGCACAGCCTGCCTCCAAGCAGGCCACTCAGAGGCCAGAGTTTCCCACCTGTTGAGGTCCATTCCTAAGGCCTTCAGATCCCTCTTGCAGATGTCCTTGTATCGCAGCTGTGGTCTACCTCTATTTTAATATTCATACCTGTATTTACTGTATTGTAATACTACCTGTATTTTAATTTTAATATTTTAATACAGTGGCAGGAATCATCAGCACTAGAGCAGGTTCCATGTATGCAGAGGTAAGCATTAGCACATAAGAACATGAGGTGAGTCCGCTGGATCAGGCCAGAGGCCCATCTAGTCCAGCTTCCTGTATCTCCCAGTGGCCCACCAGCTTCATCAGGGAGCACACAAGACATCCTGGTGCCGCTACCTCGTATCTGTCCTTCTGAGGCAGCCTACTTCTACAACCACAAGGTTGCATGTACCTATCATGGCTTAGAGCCTGTGATGTACTTTTCCTCCAGAAATTTGTCCAATCCCGTTTCAAAGGCATCTAGGCCAGATGTCATCACCACATCCTGTAGCAAGGAGTTCCACAGGCTAATTACCTCCTTCTCCGTCCTGCTCTTCTTCTCCAATCCAAGAATGAATGAATGAATAAATAAATAAATAAATAAATAAATAAACTTTATTTATATCCCGCCCTTCTCCCCAAAGGGACCCAGGGAGGCTCACAACATATTAAAAACAGATTAAAAACATAATTTAACCACAAATAAAAACATATTAAGAACACATTAACATATACCCATAAAAACCATAGTCTGATAATAAGTCAGATAAAAAGAGCAAAACGTAGCAAATCAGAGGCATCAGGCCTGTAAAAATACTAAAAGATACAGAAAAGATGTTTAAAAAGGCCATGCACTCATAAGGCTTCTTTAAACAAAAATGTCTTCAGGCCTCGCCGAAAAGTCTCAAGAGAGGGAGCCATTCTCAAGTCAAGGGGAAGGGAGTTCTGTAATGTTCGTGCCACTAATGAGAAGGCCCTATTTCTTGCCGCCGCCCCACGTACCTTCTTAGGCGGCGGCACTTGTAAAAAGGCCTTCTCTGATGACCTAAGAGGATGAGCCAGATTGTACGGAAGTAGGCGATCTCTGAGATACCCTGGCCCAGAGCAGTATAGGGCTTTAATGGTCAAAACCAGCACCTTGAATTGGGCCCGGAAACAAATGGGCATTCAATGCAGCCCCCGGAGAGGCGGGCTGACAGAGTCAAACCGCCTAGCTCCAGTGACCACACGGCCCGCCACATTCTGCACTAATTGCAGGGAAAAGAAGAAGGGAAGAGCATTGTCCAGTACATCACCAGGTTGGGGAGACAGCATTTGGCCTGTCGCTTCAGGCTGCCATTCTGACTGCCATTCCCACACAGGACAGTTTACCAGAAAAGGGCCTGGTGGAATGACTTTCAACCATGAAGGGAAACCGCCAAATAAGATCATTTCAAAGCCTTGCTTGGCCAAAAAACTCTCTGGCCCAAAGCCAAACCTCATCTCTCAACCAGACCAACGTCACAAGTTACTTCCACACATCAGAGAAGACCCCACCAACTAAGAACAGAAGTCAAGGAATTACAGCATATCGGGGTCTCTTTGTCAAGATCTCAAAGAATCTTTCCTTGGTGGTACAGCCACTTTGATGGTGATCCAGTCTTTTGTTCTGCAGTGCTTGAAGCCTGAAGCTAGGCAATGTTTTAAGCTCCAAAATGGCTGAACTGAATGATGCCTACAACACCACCAGATATTCTTGTCCTATTCAACCACTCCCCCCAAGAATGTTTTCATGAAACAGATGGGCAAGGATTGGGAGCACACATGGATAAACTTCCACCCTCCTAAGGGTCTGCCTACACCTGTGGTTCCCAAACTCACTGTGGTCACAATGCCCTTCACACTCACAGGGGTGCCGCATGGCCTGTTCTTCCTGCTTCATTGATGTGAGATTGCACCAGATCCCACAAGATTCACAGAATCTCAGCCTGATGAGCCAGAAAGGGCACGAGGCAACCCTGTGAGTGATCTGGAGTACCCAGGGGCACTATGTGGCACAGCTGGGAACCCTGGTCTACACCTTCAGACTGAGAAACCTCAACGAATGTGGTTCAGAAAGATAAGTGGTCACCAAGGCATTTGCAATAAGACTAAACCAATTAATGCGTAAGTCATGATGGATGAGAGTTAATTTATTCATAAACTAATTATTCATATGGCGTTCATGATCATCTAGATACCTCATTGGTGAAAAATTACCTGCCAAGATTGGAGGGCTTGAAAGTCACTTTATCTACCTCCTGCCATGGATCTGCTATTCGTTCTAGATGAGTACATGGCATGTAAAGCATGTGCCACTGCATAGACAGCACTGTAGATACTGTAGCTGTGGCCAGTCATGCGCATTTCAAAAACAGTCTCAGGGAGGTTCTCCAGTCTCTCCTCCCCAGTGCAGGATTCATCAGCCTGGCCCAGCACAACAGGATCTGAAAAGGAGCATACAAAAGCTTGTCCCCAAAAGACCTTGAAGAAACCATCCCTCTGATCCTGCTGAAGGTGTATATTCTGAAGATGGGTCTGGGATCCTGGAGGTTCAGCTGAATGAATCGTGAAGGAAATTGTGCTTTTGAACAGCTGAAGATTCTTGCACATTATTTCTGTTGCTGCAAAATCAATCTGGGCTGTCATAATCCACACCTTTCCAAGGGTTATGCTCGCCTCACGTTCAAGTTCTGCTATGTCCATTAAGCCATTAAGCACAGCCATGAAATGGTCATATTTTCTCCGTAAATGACAAATGTTCCTGCTTTCCTACCCATGATCAGCAGATACATTTTTGAGGCCATGCCACCCAAGTTAACCATGTCAATAAACCTACCTTGTTTGGACATTCTTTCCATGAAAACTGAGCAGATCCCATGCTGGGAAAACAGTGGCTCCATGGCTTGTAAGAAACGTTCTCCACTGTCATCATCCACAACAAAGAGTCCAACCCACATCCATCCAAAATGCTGAACTAATTGGATAATCCCCTTGTACTGATGGAATTCATTTGGAACCGTTCGGTAAAAAAAAGGGGCCCGCACTGACTCCTCTGGAGCAAATGAGCCATATGTGAGCTGAAAGACAATTTATAGTTACTTTAGATCTAGGTTAGTGATCATAAGAGAATACGTGTGTATGTGAGTGACTTTGAGTCAATGGATATCTGACACAATAAAAATTTGCAGGGGCTGGAAAGAGCAGATAGAGAGACACACTTTTCCCTTTCACAGAACACCAGAACGAGGGAACATCCACTAAAGTTGAGTGTTGGGAGAGTTAGGGCAGACAAAAGAAAATATTTCTTTACCCAGCGTGTAATTAGTCTGTGGAACTCCTTGCCTCAGGAAGTAGTGACAGCATCTTGCCTAGATGCCTTTTAGAGGGGATTGGACAAATTTCTGGAGGAAAGGTTCATCAAGGGGTTACAAGCCGTGATAGGTATGTGCAAGGTAGAGGTAGGCTGCCTCTGATTGCCAGATGCAGGGGAGGGCACCAGGAAGCTGGTCTCTGTTGTCTGGTGTGCTCCCTGAAGCATCTGGTGGATCACCGTGAGATGCAGAATGCTGGATTAGATGGACCTTTGACCTCATCCAGCGGGACTCTTCTCATGTTCTTATGTTCCTACCTGTAGAATCTTATAGAGACTTAAGACGTCTGCCATGCGGAAGGAGATATCAGAGCCCATTCTTCCAATGATAGCTTTGAGATTTGGGGGGAGGGGTCCCACAACTGTAGTTGGGGACAAATCTCTGTGATTTGGAGAGGAGGTCCAGGGTAGTGCGATAGCTCAACCTCTGATCATAGTAGCTGTCACTGATGTGGAACCCGAGTGTGACATTGGGCAAAATGTTGGGATTCTCGTTGATCTCGCTGACAGCAAATGCCAAGGCCCGGACATGCTGGTAGAACTTGGTCACCACACTGTGGAAACAGTTGAAACATCCTCTCACAAATGGACTCTGAAGTACATTTTTCATAAAGTTTGAAGGAGAAAAAAAAATCTGGTTTTAATGCTAGTTCTAAAACCTGTACCTTATACAGTAAATATATTATTTAATTCAAGTCTTATATTGCTGCCCATGTCTATAGGTTCACCACAAATAATTAGTTCAAATTGTTCTTGGATTTTTAAGTAAATCAATTCACTTCTTTAGAAATAATCTTGAGCAACACACCATTTTTGATCAGTGCAAGACTACAATGAGACCCACCTTCCAAAACTGCAAAAAAAAAAACTATTTTATTATGGAAGGAGAAAATCCAGATATTCTGTAAACCAAATAAAAAGCACATGACTTTTTAAAAATTTCATTTATGTATGATGAAAAAGGAAAGGAACAGCACAGTAAAAAAGAAAAAAAATTAAAAAGGCAACAAGCTTAGGAGGGCAGGAGGTCTGGTGTAGAGGGTAGAGCCGGCATTAAGCCTGAAGAATTAACATCTGAAGGTCACCAATTCAAGATAACTGGAAATTTCCATAAGTAGCGAGACCTTGAGTGCTGGCAATAATGTTCATGTTGGCAACCTTCAGTCTCGAAAGACTATGGTATAGCAATCTGAAAGGTGATTCTGGAACAGTGTCTAGTGTGGCTGAAAAGGCCAATTCGGGAGTGACAATCCCTTCCACACTGGGAGCAAGTGCAGTCTGTCCCTGGTGTGTCTCCCTGGCTGTGGGCCTTCCTTCTTTGCCTCTTTGCCTCAGTCTGTTGGCCAAGTGTCTCTTCAAACTGGGAAAGGCCATGCTGCACAGCCTGCCCCCAAGCGGGCTGCTCAGAGGCCAGGGTTTCCCACTTGTTGAGGTCCATTCCTAAGGCCTTCAGATCCCTCTTGCAGATGTCCTTGTATCGCAGCTGTGGTCTACCTGTAGGGCACTTTCCTTGCACGAGTCCCCCATAGAGGAGATCCTTTGGAGATCCTTTGGGATCTGGCCATCATCCATTCGCGCACTGGCAATAATAATAATTTTTCTCTGTAAACCGCTTTGTGAACTTTTAGTTGAAAAGCGGTATATAAATACTGTTAATAATAATAATAATAATAATAATAATAATAATAATAATAATAATAATAATAATAATAATAATACAGGTATTTATATACCGCCTTTCTTGGTCATCAGATTTCTCCTCAGGCTTTAATTCAAGGCGGTTTATATAGGCAGGCTGTTTAAATCCCGTAGGGATTTTTACAATTAAAGAAAGGTTCTATCTTTCAAGAACCACACAACATTTCAGATGGAATTTTTGCGGTCTGTTATCACTTTCTGGCCTCCTCCCACACAGGCTGATGAGCAGCTCCTTCCAAAGAGCAGGTGGAACAGCTTGTCAGCTGCTTCAAGGTCTTCACCATTCATGGTGCTGGTGGCCTTGAACTGGCGACCTTCAGATGTTATCTTCAGGCAGATGGAAGCTCAACCCTCTAGACCAGACCTCCTGCCCAAGCCAAGCCTTGGCAAGCCAAGCCCTTTTAGGTGGGAGCCAAAAGAAGCCGGCTCTGGCTGTCTGTCAGTGTGGGAGACAGTAAGCAGCCAGAATGCTTCACTAAACCATGAGAGGTCCACCTGGACTGATTGTTCTTAAAAGAGAGAACGTTTAAAAATCTATTAAAAATACAAAGAATAAATCTAATAATGTAGTACAGGTGAAGTCAAATGTTCTAATTACTTACAACTTTATATCTTAACAATCTCAGGCTGTGGTCCTAACCACACTTTCCTGAGAGTAAGCCCCATTGAACAAAATAGAACTTATTTCTGAATAGACCTGGTTAGGATTGTGCCCTCAGTTTCTACCCAAATATGTATTATATCTTCAACAGCCCCTCTTATCTTCTCATTATAAGTACTTATTCCATTTCAGATTATTATTTCAGATTAATATTCTCTATTCCTTCCACAAACCCACAACCCTTTGGCTCATTATTCTCTCTCTCATGCAGGAAGTCAATAATTGATTTCCATAAAATTCTACATGAAGTTCTCTGTCAATTTTTCTTTAAATCAGATTGTATGTCTGTCCATTTCTGTAACGTCCATAACTTCCAAAAGCACGTGGCTCTCAAAACTTGGACTACTTCAGAAGAGACATGCTGTGTGAAGCCAACCTCCCACTTCTTAAAGAGTTCTATTTCTTGGATGACGCATTCTGAAACTTCCACACTCACATGACATGGGGAGGAAGGAAAAAAATGAACATGAGATTCTTACATCGGGACATCCAAACCCATCTCCTGAGATGGGGGTTGCTTGAAGGAAAAGGTGGGGTAAAAGTAAATGATCTGAGAAGCAATGCCACCAATCAGGAGGTCCCCAGGCTGATACCATTTGTGTGGGACAGGGAGGGGATAATTCCTGAGACATTTCGTAGCATGTGCCTTGCACATCACGGAAGTGATCAGAAACAGCAGTAATGCTAATGCCATCAGTGGTTGATCATAGCTCTCTCCAGTAGCAGCCTTGTTTTAAGCAGGCAACAATAGACGGCTGGTGGCTGTAACATGCTCAATCTCATCTGATCTTGGAAGCTAAGCAGGGTCAGGCCTGGTTAGTACTTGGATGGGAGACCGCCTGGGAATACCGGGTGCTGTAGGCTTATACCAGAGTCTTTCGAGACTGAAGGTTGCCAACCAATAGATGGCTGCCAATTCTGCCCATTGACTTGGCGAAGAGATGGATCTCAGCCTTAACTGTAGCACTAATGAGATCAGAAAAGCAGGCCTTGAATGGCAACCAAACTAGAAGAGGGAGAAAGAGAGGGACTCTCTTGGTCCAAAGCAGCAGAGCCCTCCTTGCCTGTTGTCCCTCAGTCCAGCTCTCCGGAAGGCACATGGAGGACTTTATAACTCTGACTTTCTTGCATTTTGGTTTTGGCATTTGGCTCCCCTGTGGGCAAAGCTGCTGCTGCTCTTGTGAGGAGGTAGTGGCAGGAGTCCCACCTGCTGCACCTGCCTGTGCATCTATCCAGGCAGTTGGGGGGGGTGCCCAGTTGGCCAAGAGTGGCTCCCCCTTGTGCGTGGTGCCTCTTCTGGGGCTACTGGGGTTGCTCCTCTCCCGGGCCCACACTGGCCGGTCTTGGCTGCTGGTGGGTGGGCAGCTCACAGCAGGCTAGTGAAGGAACTACCCGTTACCCCTTCCAAAAGGGACGCAAAACCCAGGTCTCCTGGGATCCCCCTCTCCTGTCCCTGGGAGACAGAGGACCATATCAGGGCCACCAGGGGCCCTGATCCCACCAACCGGGAGGGGGCTACCAGAACTGGGGCTCGAACAGCCTGTCTCGCTGTGCTCACCCCTTAGCTGGGCTCCCAGGGAGGGAAAAGGGGGAGGCACGTTAATTCTATTATATCCTCCCGACACCTCCTGCTGTAATTAACCCCCCTCCCCCCCAGTGGTGTTTGCAGTGGCCGGCTGTGAAAAACTCCCTCTTGGTTGTGCAGCTGAATCTTGCAGAGGTTCAGGTCTCCCTACTGTTCGGATCTCCTTATTGGCAAAGCTGGCACCACAGGGCAGGTGGGACACATTCCTGTTTTGAGTGGTACAGGGAGAAAGGTGGAGTGGGTGGGGGAAGAAGAGAAAACCCAGCGCAGGATCCTTTAGGGGCGGGGCCCAATTTTGGAGAAATCGCTCCCGTCGCCCTAAGGTCAGCCCTGCTCTGTGGGCAAGAAGTGGGAGGTGGGTTCAGGGTGACCTCAGTCAACACAAAGCCACAGAAGCCCTACAGGGAAACAGATGCCATCACTAGGCTAGTTACGGCACAATACCCTTGGTCCCTCTTCATCCCTTCATGAGATTCACTGGAGTGGGACCACAGGCAGCAGATTCCTGGGAGAGGGTCACCGGCCACTTGCCTCCACTGCTCCCCCCCCCCAGCAAAACAAACAAACAAACACCTGGATAGGAAAAGAAACAGGGAGATTGAGAGGAAGAGAAAGTGTGGAAGAGAGGAGACTGAGGACAATGAGGTGTGAGAAAGGCGGGTTTTATTATTATGAAGGATATCATTACAGTCCTGGAACGTGCTGGAATCCCTAGCATGTATGCACTGCTGAAACAGAGACGCCTGCGTTGGCTCGGTCATGTCGTGAGAATGGATGATGACCGGATCCCAAAGGATCTCCTACAGGAGAACTCGTGCAGGGAAAGCGCCCTACAGGTAGACCACAGCTGAGATGCAAGGACATCTGCAAGAGGGATCTGAAGGCCTTAGGAGTGGACCTCAACAGGTGGGGAACCTTGGCCTCTGAGCGGCCCGCTTGGAGGCAGGCTGTGCAGCATGGCCTTTCCCAGTTTGAAGAGACACTTGGCCAACAGATTGAGGCAAACAGGCAAAGAAGGAAGGCCCATAGCCAGGGAGACAGACCAGGGACAGACTGCACTTGCTCCCAGTGTGGAAGGGATTGTCACTCCCGAATTGGCCTTTTCAGCCACACTAGACGCGGTTCCAGAACCACCATTCAGAGCGCGATACCAGAGTCTTTCGAGACTGAAGGTTGCCAACTACTATTGCTACATTATTCAGAATATTTGCATACCGTTTCTCAACAAAAAAATTCACAAAGTGACTTATGTAGTATTGTGAAAAAATAAATAGGGCCCTGGGCCCAAAGGGCTCACAATCTAACACCATTTACCAAAGAAACACCAGCACACAACCACTAGAGAAGATGCTGTTATGGGACGAATGGGAACATTCAGTCCACCGTCCTCCTCACCCCACACTTCCTGTTCTGCTCAGTCTTCCTGTTCCTTTTCCAATTCAAGAAGCAGGAGGAGCAGGATACACAATTAGGTTTGTGGGGGGGGGGGAGGCATCATTTGGCATGTTGCTTCAGGCTCTAGGATCCCTTGGGCACTAGGACTTCCTGGGACTAAAATATGAACCTTCCTTTGGACACAGGCCCAAATCTGGCTCAAATGCATTGTGGATCTGCAGGTTACCTGCTAACAGTACTGTGTTTGTGAGAATGGAACTTGCCCCTGTAGGAAGAGAACCTGGTTTCACGCTCATGGATCATGCCTAGAGTACAATTATGGATTCTCCAGTCAGAAAGAACTTCTCCCTTGATGCCCAGCTCTGGAAATTCTTTCAATAGCTACTTGACATTGGATATGTTTCCTACACATAGACCCTACTGAACAATAATGGTCCTGCAGCAGAACTGACTGCCATTCTCACAGAGAACGGCATATACAGAATGGGGCCAGGTGTAAGGACCTTCACCTCTGCAGGTAAACCACCATGCCACAGTGGGATCCTCTGAGACTCTTGAATTTGTACAAGTTCAAAACGTTCTTTGGCCAAGAAGCTCTCTGACCCTGAATCAGTCATCATCTCTCAGCCTGACCCACATAACAAGTTTGCCATGTACTTAAGATATAGAGGGTCTGTGTGACCTCTTGAGTTGTTTGGTAGAATTTCTTTGGACAGGTTTGTCCTATTTCAGGCGCAGCTGGCCCAACCAATATCAGGGAAGATGAAACGGTCCTTCCCTACAATCCAGCCCGTGCTCTTAGATCTTCTGGGGGGGGGCCCTTTTGACTGTGCCGCCACTAAGAGATGTGAGAGGGGCGGCGGCCAGGAAGAGGGCCTTCTTGGTGGTGGCCCCCGAACTGTGGAATACCCTCCCCTTAGAACTGAGAATTGCTCCCTCGTTGCTAACGTTTCGGCGTGGACTGAAGACCTTTTTATTTCAAAAAGCTTTTAATTGTTGACAGGCTGGCTGGCGTTCTTGCTTTTTATATGAAAATCCACGGGGTTTGTTTTGTTTTTAGCTTTTTAATCATTGTAAATTGTTTTTAACTGTTTTTCATGTTGTATTTTTAAATTGTTTGTTAGCCGCCTTGTGTGCCCGTTGGGCAAAAAGGCGGGGTACAAATTAATAAAATAATAAAAATAAAAATAAAATAATAATAATAAATCAGGACACATCCCATTCGCTGTGGCTGTTAGCATTTTGAACTGGAACCAGCAACTGCTTACTATAACCCCATCAACAATAAACACACATGCCTTATTTTGCCAAGGTTGGAACCTCATGTCAGTTGACTATTCCCACACTTAATTTCATGCTCTGTTGAGCTGTACAAGGGGAACATTTTGAGCTCTCCTTCCAAGACTAGATCACTTTCAACACCTGTACAGTACAATGGGTTGGATTTAGCAAGTTCCTTGAGGGGCTTCTTCCATTCATTCTCTGTAGTTTAAATTTTGCTTTGCCATATCCCAGTACAAATCAAGCAGATTGCTCTATTTACAAATGTATAGACTAAAACCTGCATATGTTGGTTTGAAAAATAGGGTAGCCTAGGTTGTAAACAAACAAGTAGGAGCCTTGTCTTCCAGCCACAGACTTCACAGAAGAAATACCTATGCTAACTTGATACTTTAATCATTTCGCCTTACTAGCTGTTTCCTGTTGTTCAGTTCAGGCCTCAAGACAATGATGTAGCATTTGGGGGAGAAGATACAACCCAGCAAGCCAGCGCTGGAGGCCAGGATGGAGAAGCTCTCCACAGCCACCATGTACTTCCCTTTGGTGCTCAGGTAAGTGGGGACAAAACACAGCCACACACTGCAAAAGATCAACATACTGAAAGTGATGAACTTGGCTTCATTGAAACTGTCTGGCAACTTCCTGGCCAGGAAAGCCACCACGAAGCTGATGATGGAGAGAAGTCCCAGGTAGCCCAGAACAACGTAAAACATTGTTACAGACCCTTCATTGCATTCTGCTGTGATCTCCATAGTCAGTGACTGCATGTCTAAATCTGGGAATGGGGGAGAGGTTGCCAGCCACACCCCACAAATGCCTCCTTGAATAAGAGAGCAGGAAAGGACAATGGAGTAGGCCAGTCTTTTCCCCACCCACCTCCTCATGCTGGACCCTGGTTTGGTGGCCATGAAAGCGACAACCACAGTGATGGTTTTGGCCAAGACACAAGAAACGGCCACCGAGAAGATGATGCCAAAAACAGATTGCCGGAGAAGGCAGGTTGCTTTCCCAGGGTAGCCAAGAAACAGCAAAGAGGAAAGGAAGCAGAGCAGGAGGGAGACAAGGAGGGCGTAGGTGATGTCCCGGTTGTTGGCTCTGACAATGGGGGATTCTTTGTGCTTGATAAAAATTCCCAGCACCAAGGCTGCGATCAGAGAAAGAGACCCAGCAAGGGAAGCTAAACCGATCCCTAAAGGTTCTTCAAAGGAGAGAAAGGTTATAACTTTGGGGATGCATCCATCTCTGTCCTGGTTTGGATATTGCTCCTCTGGGCAATGGAAACAGTCAGGCATGTCTGAAAGAGAAAGAAGTCCCATCACAGTGTTAACTCGTGGAGGGAATTCCCTTGGCTATCTTCCAAGTGGGAGTCATTGTTTATGTCGACCTCTATCTGCCTGGTCCTCTTATGGAGTGGGTCCTGTCTAAAAAGGCACCTTAGGTTTATCAAACCATTCTTATTAACAATTAAGGGTAAAATATCATTGACATCATGAACCTTATATAGCGTGATGCAGTCCAAATGGTGCCACTACAATAGGAGGTTATCATTTCACATATAGTCATGTCTATGAACCTGTAAGCTTTTTGGTGCACCATGTCTCCTACCTGTCCAGGTGGAAATCTTCCCTTCTGGACATGGAATACAATCGTAGCAGCAAAATTTCTCCGCTTCCTTCTTTTTCTTCTGAGAACCAGGCTGGCAGGAATCACTACAGACAGAGATGGGGAGCACCTGCACAGAACCGTGGAGAGAGTTGGGGACTGGGGCCAGTTGACATTTTATTGTCAGCCAGATGAGAAAGACACAATCCCAGACATGATCCACCCATCTCCCATTCCCATGCATCCCCATTCCCCCCACCCTCACCTGCATTGCTGCCTCATTCCACCCTCCCCTGCTTCCATCCCTGCCCTTCTCCACACAGTCCCACCTCTTCTATCACCTTATCTGCCATAGCAGGTCCAGTGGGGTCTGGCCTTCCCACTGACTCTCCTGTTGTACGCACTTTCACATACAGCCAAAGCATCTTTTACAAATGCCACAAGCCAGTGCTTGTGGAACACTCATTCTACCAGTCGGGCAGCACTGATATGATTGGGCTGGTGGGTGTATCCTTGATGGGGGAAAATGACCACCCAGTTGCATGCTTCAATCCATAGAACCAGGGGGACCAAATGGTAGCTCGCCATTTAATGGTATGTCTCTCTTTTGTTTTTAAATGTGATACACAGTAGCTGTCATGATTATGAATGACATAATCATTCATTAACGATTATGTCATCAATGTCATAATCATTCAATCAATGACAATCAATAGCTGTGATGGGCTAATATGAATAGCCCATCACAGGGCACAAAGCTCTTGTGGTACACTAGAATGCTGGGATGATATTCATTACCAAAGTCAAAGATTGTTTATTGTATTAGCTAATAGCCATCACAATAAGATAAAACATGTAAATCCAAAAATACATCAAAGATACAAACAATGATAAAATTAGGTCAAAATCAAGCACAAAAGGCACCTACACCCATCATATTAAGGAATCTCCTTTACAATCTACCGCTATTTCCCCCAGGTAGTTGGCACAAATAGTTCTGGCAGCTTTAGCAAACAACGCCACACTATAGGTGACCAATGGGTCACAGTCGGAAAGTAACCAATACAATTTGTGTGTTCTCCCCTTGAAGGGTAGCCAAAATAGGCTCCAAAAATCTTACCCTAGGATTTTGATAAAGCTGACAATGAAGCAGGTAATGTACAATATCTTCAATCTGCCCTGCTCTGCAAATACAAAGCCTCAAATGCCTGGGAATGGGCATATATCTGCCATCTAGAGCTGCAGTTGGCATAGTTTGAAAACGCAGTTCAGTGAACGCCTTTCTCAAGGAGGCAAAGGTAAGTCAATGTCATAATCGTTCAATCAATGACAATCAATAGCTGTGATGGGCTATTATGAATAGGGCTCCATCACAGGGCTCTTGTGGTACACTAGAATGCTGGGATGATATTCATTACTACAATGCTTCCATTGCAATAATGGAGCCGCACCCCATAGTACCCTAGAATCCTCACCTGGTTCAAGCTCCTTTGCCATGCCATGTTATCCTCATGAATGACAAAAGTTTGTCCTTCAGGCGCATGGGGATCCAGCTGTCCAACTTTCACCTTGCGGAAGGAGGAGTTTGGAAACATGACCACACTCATGATATCAAACCCAGCTACCATTTCCATCTTGTCATTGAATGACACTTTTTCTCCAACAGAATTGTTAAATGAAATGCCTCGAAGAAATGGGTGGAGCTGGTTAATGTAAAAAACAGAAGTCAAGGAATTACAGCATATCGGGGTCTCTTTGTCAAGATTTCAAAGAATCTTTCCTTGGTGGTACAGCCACTTTGATGGTGATCCAGACTTTTGGTCTACAGTGCTTGAAGCCTGAAGCTAGGCAATGTTTTAATGGCTCCAAAATGGCTGAACTGAATGATGCCTACAACACCACCAGATATTCTTGTCCTATTCAACCACTCCCCCCAAGATTGTTTTCATGAAAAAGATGGGCAAGGATTGGGAACACACATGGACAAACCTCCACCCTCCTAAGGGTCTGCCTACACCTGTGGTTCCCAAACTCACTGTGGTCACAATGCCCTTCACACTCACAGGGGTGCCGCATGGCCTATTCTTCCTGCTTCATTGATGTGAGATTGCACCAGATCCCACAAGATTCACGGAATCTCAGCCTGATGAGCCAGAAAGGCCACAAGGAAAGCCTGTGAGTGATCTGGAGTACCCAGGGGCACTATGTGACACAGCTGGGAACCACTGATCTACACCTTCAGACTGAGAAACCTCAACTAATGTGGAACAGCAAGATAAGTGGTCACCAAAGTATTTGCAATAAGACTGGTCCAATTAATGTGTAAGTCATGATGAATGAGAGTTAATTTATTTGTAAACTAATTATTCATATGGCATTCATGATCATCTAGATACCTCATTGGTGAAAAATTACCTGCCAGGATTGGAGGGCTTGAAAGTCACCTTGTTTATCTAATGCCATGGGTCTGCGATGCGTTCTAGATGAGTACATGGAATGCAAAGCATGTGCCACAGCATAGACAGCACTGTAGATACTGTAGCTGTGGCCAGTCATGCGCATTTCAAAAACAGTCTCAGGGAGGTTCTCCAGTCTCTCCTCCCCAGTGCAGGATTCACCAACCTGGTCCGACTCAGCAGGACTTGAAAACGAACAAATAAAAGCTTGTTCCCAGAACATATTGAGGAAACCATCCCTCTGATCTTGTTGAGGGTGTATTTTCTGAAGATAGGTCTGGAATCCTGGAGGTTCAGCTGAGTGAATCATGAAGGAAATTGTGCTGTGGAACAGCTGAAGATTCTTAAGCGTGATTTCTGTTGCTGCAAGATCAGCCTGGGCTGTCATAATCCACACCTTTCCAAGGGTTATGCTCTCCTCATATTCAAATTCTACCAAAGCCATTAAGCCACTCACCCATGAAATGGTCATGCTTTCTCCGTAAATGACAAATGTGTTTGCTTTCCTACCCTTGATCAGCAGATAAATTTTTGAGGCTGTGACATTCAGGTTTTGAAGGCCTATGAATTCAGCTTGTTTGGGGATTCTTTCTGTGAATGCTGAGCAGACCCCATTCTGGGAAAACAGTGGCTCCATGGCTTGTAAGAAACGGTCCCCACTGTCATCATCCACAACAAAGAGTCCAACCCACGTCCATCCAAAATGCTGAAGTAATTGGATAATCCCCTTGTACTGATGGGCTTCATTTGGGGCCATTCGGTAAAAAGAAGGGACCTGCATTGAATCTCTCTCCTCTGGGGCAAATGAGCCATAAGTGAGCTACAAGGAAATGTACAGATGCTCAAGAAATTGATTAGAGATACATTTGTATGTGATCAACTTTCATGAATATCAGACACAGTGAAACCGTGATTTGCTTTCCCACCTCCAATTTATCAACTTGGAGGTCACAAATTCTCTGAGCAGCAATGAGGAAATATGGTGGAATGGACAGAGAGTCCCAGAAGGATAGATTGAGTTACATTTGTGATGGTAATATCACCACTCCGCCATGTATGTATCGTACCTGCGGAATCTTATAGAGGCTTAAGATGTCTGCCATGCGGAAGGAGACATCAGAGCCCATTCCTCCAATGACAGCTCTCAGATTTTGGGGGGTCCCACATGTATAGTTGGGGACAAATCTCTGTGATTTGAAGAGGAGATTCAGGGTACTGCGATAGGTCAGCCGCTCATCATAGTAGCTGTTAACGATGTAGAACCCGAGCGTGACGTTGGGCAGAATCTTGGGATTCTCATTGATCTCGCTGACAGCAAATGCCAAGGCCCGGATGTGCTGGTAGAACTTGGTCAGCGCACTGTGAATTCAGTTAAAACACCATTTCACAAATGTAAAGTGCATGCTTGTGTTTGCTCACAGTACTACACCACTCTGTTTCTGATTAAGATACATAAACCATCAGTTCTCATCAGGGTGAAGGAGAGAAACCGGTGTCTGAGAAGAACCTATTTTCAAGCCAAAAAATGCAGGTGGGGACTCCAGACCAGAGGACAGGACGAGAAAGCTGAAGAAAAGATACATTGATCTGTGTACATGTACCTATACATGAAGGCACTGGTGAAACTCAGACAGCTTTCAAAGCATCAGATATAAGACACAGCAAGGAAACATTGCGTAAACTTTAGGAACAATCTGACCCATCTAGACCAGGGCAGAATCGAACAGTCCTGTGTTGGGCTCTGTGGTCTGACACAGGGGTCAGGATTCAGTGGAGCTGAGCTCTGCTCATCCTGTCACCTCCCCCCATTATGCCCCGTCCCTGAGTTTAAGAGGGAGTTAAAAAAGAGTTTTTATAACGAGAGGAGAAAATGAAGATATGTTGTAAACCAGGCCTCTCCAGACCCTGTCCTGTGGGTTGGATCTGGCGCCCTGCTTTTTCCCTCCCCCAAGAATGGCGCTTACCGATCCATGGGGGAGCTGTCCTTCCACACCACCAATCTCCCCCAAACTTAGCTCTGGCCTTCCACCCATAGCCCCAACAGCCATTCCACCTGGATTTCTGGACAAGCACAGTGGGCTGGAGCTCACTTTGGGGGAGATTAGAACCAGGGAAGACAGTTCCCTGGCAGAAAGGTAATGCTGGTCGCACCAGGGACACCTTTTCCATTCCAGTTTGGAGGCCACTGCTGCAAACCAAATAAAAAAGCACATGACTCTCAAGGCTTTGACTACTTTGGAAGAGGTCTACTACTTGCAAAGCCAACCTCCCTCTTCTTTTATAATTCTATTTCCTGAATGACACATTCTGAGGCTTCTAGGATCACATCACAAGGAAAGGAAGACAGAAAAAAATGAACGTGAGAAACTTGCATTGGGACATCCAAGCCCAACTCCTTTGATGGGGACTCCTCGAAGAGAACTGTGTGAGAAACGTAACCGAACTGAGAAGCCATCCCACCAATCTGGAGGCCTCCAGGCTGATGCCATTCATGTGGAGCAAGGAGGGGATCACTCCCAGGACATTTCATAGCATTTACCGTGCGCATCAAGTGGGCCAGTAGAAGCAACTGAAATGCGAGCACCATCACCTCCTGGCAAAGTTCCTCTCCAGATACAGACAGTGCAGTGCCCATTGGCAGCCTCAATACAGGCACCCACCTAATACTCAGCAAGCAACAACGGAGGGCCTGCCAATTCTGCCCATGTATTCGGAAAACAGAAGTAAGTCAGCCTTATCTTTAGCCTTAAGAAGATCAGAAAATGATGCCTTGAATAGCAAACGAACTCTAGAATGAAACACTCAGGGTTCAAGTCAACGGAGCTTTCCTTGCCTCGTGTCTCTCAGCCCAGCTCTGAGCATGACACGTGGAGGGCTTTAAAAGTGCTCTCTGACTTGCTGGTGTATTCTTCCTTTCCTTTTGCTAACATGAAGAAAGGTGCTGAGAGTGCAATTAGTTCATGTAATTGCCAGGAAGGTAATTACCGTGCGACATTTTGTCTCTGAATGGTACCCACGGCAGTGATGACATAGTATGTCATCAGGTCTGATTGCTCCTCAGGGCAAGAAGTGGCAGGTGGGTTTACAGTGACCTTAGTCAACACGCACCAGCAGAAGAACTAAGCCCCACAGGAAAATCAGACAAAAAGAAGGCATCATTGGGCTAATTATGGCAGTGATCCTCTTGGTCTCCTCTTCCCCCCACCCATGAGATTCACTGAGCTGGGCCAGAGGCAGCAGCTTACCTGGAGAGGGTCACCACCCACTTGGCTCCACTGCTCACCCCCAAATAGGATAGGAAAAGGAACATGGAGAAAGTGTGGAGGGGAGGAGACTGGGGTGCAAGAAAGTAAAGCTTTATTGTTATCAATATCATTATTCAGAATATTTGGACATGACTTTTCAACAAAATATTCACAGTGACTTATGTAGGATTACTATAAAATGGAAAGGGCCCTGTCCCCAAAGGGCTCACACTGTAACACCAGTTACAAAAGAAACATCGACACAAAACCCCTGGAAAAGAGACTGTTATGGAAAGAATAGGAACATTCAAACCACCTCCTTCCTGGCCTCCACACTTCCTTTTCTTTTAAGTCCTGTTCTTCTTCTCCAATCCAAGAAGCGGGAAAGGCAGTGCGCACTACATCATCTCCGGACCAGATCAGACGGAAAGCTCTTCAACCTCTCCAGACTGAGAGCAAAATCCAAAGTCCAGCTGAAATGTCTGCGTGACTTCCTCTTTGCCGATGATGCAGCTGTCACTACCCACTCTGCCAAAGATCTCCAGCAGCTCATGGATCGTTTTAGCAAGGCCTGCCAAGATTTTGGACTGACAATCAGCCTGAAGAAAACACAGGTCATGGTTCAGGATGTGGACTCACCTCCCTGCATTACAATCTCTGAGCATGAACTGGAGGTTGTCCATGACTTTGTGTACCTTGGCTCAACGATCTCCGACACTCATTCTCTCGATGCCGAGCTAAACAGGCGCATCGGTAAAGCAGCTACCACGTTTTCCAGACTCACAAAGAGAGTCTGGTCCAACAAGAAGCTGACGGAACATACCAAGATCCAGGTCTACAGAGCTTGCGTCCTGAGTACACTTCTGTACTGCAGCGAGTCATGGACTCTTCGCCCACAACAGGAGAGGAAACTGAGCGCTTTCCACATGCGCTGCCTCCGACGCATCCTTGGCATCACCTGGCAGGACAAAGTTCCAAACAACACAGTCCTGGAACGTGCTGGAATCCCTAGCATGTATTCACTGCTGAAACAGAGACGCCTGCGTTGGCTTGGTCATGTCGTGAGAATGGATGATGGCCGGATCCCAAAGGATCTCCTCTATGGAGAACTCGTGCAAGGAAAGCGCCCTACAGGTAGACCACAGCTGCGATACAAGGACATCTGCAAGAGGGATCTGAAGGCCTTAGGGATGGACCTCAACAAGTGGGAAACCCTGGCCTCTGAGCGGCCCGCTTGGAGGCAGGCTGTGCAGCATGGCCTTTCCCAGTTTGAAGAGACACTTGGCCAACAGTCTGAGGCTAAGAGGCAAAGAAGGAAGGCCCATAGCCAGGGAGACAGACCAGGGACAGACTGCACTTGCTCCCGGTGTGGAAGGGATTGTCACTCCCGGATTGGCCTTTTCAGCCACACTAGACGCTGTGCCAGAACCACCTTTCAGAGCGCGATACCATAGTCTTTCGAGACTGAAGGTTGCCAATACAATACTACATCATCAAGTTAGTTAGGCAGCTCTCGGAAGCTAAGTAGGGTCAGGCCTGGTTAGTACTTGGATGGGAGACCGCCTGGGAATACCGGGTGCTGTAGGCTTATACCATAGTCTTTCCATGCCTGATCTTGTCTGATCTCGGAAGCTAAGTAGGGTCAGGCCTGGTTAGTTCTTGAATGGGAGACCGCCTGGGAATACCGGGTGCTGTAGGCTTATACCATAGTCTTTTGAGACTGAAGGTTGCCAACCATTTAGGCAGCTCTTGGCCTGTTGCTTCAGGCTGCTATTTTGACAGCCGTTCCCACACAGGGCAGTGTATAAGGACAGAGCCTGGTGGGATGACTTCCAACCATGAAGGGAAACCACCATGTTGCCAATGGGGTCTACTATGCTTCAGTGGAGACCCCTGAAATTAGATAATTTCAAAGCCTTGTTTGATCAGGAAACTCTCTGGCCCAAAGCCAAACCTCATTTCTCAACCAGACCAACATCACAAGTTACTTCCACACATCAGAGAAGACCCCACCAACTAAGAACTCAAAACTATTGCTTGCTATTCCTTTTGCCTTGTGAATCGTGTGTCATTGAGCGGAAGCCATAATTGTAACATGGAAGCTCTACATGGCAGGAAGGCCATATATCAATGTATTAAACGAGCGGTTCTGTTTTTGACGAGGAAAAAATGGAAGCACTCTGTGTTGGAAGAACACCTGGTGAATTGTGTGGTCCAATCTGTTGCCAGTGGGTTGACTTGTGCTTAAGGAACAAAATTAAAGTCTGGAGTACTCCTGGACCCAACAGTATGTCTGGATATCCAGGTAATTTTGGTGCCTAGGACTATTTTGTCACTAGACTGGATTGGTGAGCAAATTGTGACCCTATCTAGAAAAGGTTGATCTGGCTTGAGTGACATCCCACCACCCCACTTCCTATATTTTTCTTCTCATGAGCTGCTCCTTATTGTTCAGTTCGGGCTTCAGCACAATAAAGTAACACTTGGGGAAAATGATACAACCCAATAAGCCAGCACTGGAGGCTAAGATGGAGAAGATCTCCACAGCCACCATGTATCTCCCCTTGATGCTCAGGTAGGTGGGGACAAAAGTCAACCAAACACTGCAAAAGACCAGCATGCTGAAGGTGATGAACTTGGCTTCGTTAAAGGAATCTGGCAACTTCCTGTCCAGGAAAGCCACTGTGAAGCTGATGATGGAGAGAAGTCCCAGGTAGCCCAGGACCAGATAAAACATTGCAACTGCTCCACTCCAAATAGGATAGGAAAAGGAACATGGAAAAAGTTTTTGTTTTTAATTGTTTTTTTTTTTAATTTTCTATGTTTATTTGTATTTTACTTTGTTTGTATTTTAAATTGATTGTTAGCCCCTTGGGTGCCCTTTGGGGAGAAAGGCGGAATACAAATCTAACAAACAAACAAACAAACAAACAAATAAAGTATGGTAGAGAGGAGATTGGGCTGCTAGAAAGTAAAGCTTTATTGTTATCAATATTAATATTCACAATATATCACTTTTCAACAAAAAATTCACAAAGGGACTTATGTAGGATTCATTCATTGGCATCGTGCTCTGAAAAGTCATTCTGGAACAGTGTCTAGTGTGGCTGAAATGGCTGATTCAGGAGTGACAATCCCTTCCACACCGGGAGCAAGTGCAGTCTGTCCCTGGCCTGTCTCCCTGGCTATGGGCCTTCCTTCTTTGCCTCTTTGCCTCAGCCTGTTGGCCAAGTGTCTCTTCAAACTGGGAAAGGCCATGCTGCACAGCCTGCCTCCAAGCGGGCTGCTCAGAGGCCAGGGTTTCCCACTTGTTGAGGTCCACTCCTAAGGCCTTCAGATCCCTCTTGCAGATGTCCTTGTATCGCAGCTGTGGTCTACCTGTAGGGCGCTTTCCTTGCACGAGTTCTCCATAGAGGAGATCCTTTGGGATCCGGCCATCATCCATTCTCACAACATGACCAAGCCAATGCAGGCATCTCTGTTTCAGCAGTGCATACGTGCTGGGGATTCCAGCTCATTCCAGGACTGTGTTGTTTGGAACTTTGTCCTACCAGATGATGCTGAGGATGCATCGGAGGCAGCGCATGAGGAAAGCGTCCAGTTTCCTCTCCTGTTGTGAGCGAAGAGTCCATGACTCGCTGCAGTACAGAAGTGTACTCAAGACGCAAGCTCTGTAGACCTAGATCTTGGTATGTTCCGTCAACTTCTTGTTGGATCAGACTCTCTTTGTGAGTCTGGAAAACGTGGTAGCTGCTTTACCGATGCATTTGTTTAGCTCGGTATTGAGAGAAAGAGTGTAGATCATTGAACCAAGGTACACAAAGTCATGGGCAACCTCCCGTTCATGTGCAGAGATTGTAATGCAGGGAGGTGAGTTCTGAACCATGATCTGTGTTTTCTTCACACTGATTGTCAGTCCAAAGTCTTGGCAGGCCTTGCTAAAACGATCCATGAGCTGCTGAAGATCTTTGGCAGAGTGGGCGGTGACAGCTGCACCGTCGGCAAAGAGGAAGTCACGCAGACATTTCAGCTGGACTTTGGACTTTGCTCTCAGTTTGGAGAGGTAGAAGAGCTCTCCGTCTGGTCTGGTCCAGAGATACATGCCTTCTGTTGCAGTTTCAAAGGCCTGCTTCAGCAGGACAGCGAAGAAGATCCCAAACAAGGTTGTTGCGAGAACACAGCCCTGCTTCACTCTGCTTCAGATGTCAAAGGGGTCTGATGTGGAGCCATCAAAGACTACAGTGCCCTTCATGTCCTTGTGGAAAGACCTGATGATGCTGAGGAGCCTGGGTGGACATCCAATCTTGGGGAGAATCTTGAAGAGGCTGTCCCTGCTGACCAGGTCCGAAGCCTTCGTGAAATCTATGAAGGCTATAAAGAGTGACTGTTGTCATTCCCTGCATTTCTCCTGCAGCTGTCTAAGGGAGAATACCATATTGGTGGTGGATCTGTTGGCTCGGAATCCGCACTGCGATTCTGGATAGACGCTCTCTGCAAGTACCTGGAGTCTCTTTAGCACAACTCGGGCAGACAGCTCTCCTACAATGCTAAGGAGAGAGATGCCACGGTAGTTGTTGCAGTCGCCCCTGTCGCTTTTGTTCTTGTACAGTGTGCTGATGTTTGCACCCCTCATGTCCTGAGGTACTCCACCTTCTCTCCAGCAGAGACAGAGGTTTTCATGCAGCTCAGTGGTGATGATCTCTTTGCAGCACTTTAGGACTTCAGCAGGGATGCTGTCTTTTCCAGGTGCCTTGCCAAAGGCAAGGGAGTCCAGAGCCACATGAAGTTCTGCTAGGGTTGGTTCACTGTCAAGCTCCTCCAGCACAGGCAGGCACTCAGTATTGTTTAGCGCTTCTTTGGTTGACTACATTTTCTCTGGAATACAGCTCAGAGTAGTGCTTCACGCAGCGCTCCATCTGCTGAGCCCGATCCTGGATGACCTCGCCTGTGGCAGACTTCAGAGGGGCAATTTTCTTCTGTGTTGGACCTAGGGCCTGCTTGATACCGTCATACATCCCCTTGATGTTGCCTGTGTCAGCTGCTATCTATATCTGGGAACAGAGTTGGAACCAGTAGTCGTTAGTACATCTCCTGGCAGTTTGCTGGACTTTGTTGCGAGCAGCTCAGAGGACCTGCAGGTTGTGCTCACTGAGACAGGCCTTGTATGCTGCTTGAGCTCTCCTCTTTTCCTCAATGACTGGTGTCAACTCCTCAGAGTGGGATTCAAACCAGTCTGCCGTCTTGTTGGTCTTCTTGCCGAATATGGACAAGGTGGTGTTGTAAACAGCATTCTTGAAATGTTCCCATCTGTTGGATGCATTTGCATCAGCCGGGCCTGGAAGAATTTCCTCAAGCGCTTGTGTAAATTCCTCCACTTTTCCCTGATCCTGGGTCTTGCTGGTGCCAATGTGAAGTCTTCCTTCCTTTCTCGTGTGATACAGTTGCTTTGTTTGCAGTTTCACTCTGCTGCACACCAGGGAGTGGTCAGTGTCACAGGCAGCACTCTGATAGCTGCGTGTGATCTTGGTGCTGGGAAGGCTGGAGCGTCTGGTGAGAATCAGGTTGAGCTGGTGCCAGTGCTTTGATCGTGGGTGTCTCCAAGAGACTCTATGTTGGGGCTTCGTGTTGAAGAACGTGTTCCTGACACAGAGACCGTGATGTAGGATTATGATAAAATTAATAGGGCCCTGTCTCCAAAGGGCTCACACTCTAACACAAGTTTCAAAAGAAACACCAGCACAAAACCCCTAGAAAAGAGACTGTTATTGAAAGAATAGGAACATTCAAACCACCTCCTTCCTGGCCTCCACACTTCCTTTTCTTCTCGGTCCTGCTCTTCTTCTCCAATCCAAGAAGTGGGAAAGGCAGAGTGCAGACCAACATCACAAGTTAGTTCCACACATCAGAGAAGACCCCACCAACTAAGAACACAAAACGTGCCTTTTTTCTCCAAGTCTGGCACCTCTTCTCAGCCGATTATTCCAGCACTTAATTTTATGTTCAGTTGAGTTGTACAAGAGGAGCATTTGAACTGTCCTTCGTCTTCTCCAGTTCACTTTCGAAACCTAAGCAATGAGCTGGATTCAGCAAACTCCTAGAAGGGGTGCTTCTTCAACTCATTGTCTCAGCTCGTATGTAGCTAAGGGGAGCTTAGCATTATTGAGGAACACTTCAAGCAGCCTGCTCTATTTACAAATAGACTAAAACATGTGCATATTGGACTGATCGGAAAAATAGGGTAGCCTAGGTTGGAAACAGACAACTATGAGCCTTGTCTTCCAGCCACAGACTTCACAAAAGAAATGCCTATGCTAACTTGATACTTTAATTGTTTCGCCTTACTAGCTTTTTCCTGTTGTTCAGTTCAGGCCTCAACACA
Organism: Tiliqua scincoides; assembly: GCF_035046505.1. Taxonomy (NCBI): domain Eukaryota; kingdom Metazoa; phylum Chordata; class Lepidosauria; order Squamata; family Scincidae; genus Tiliqua; species Tiliqua scincoides. The sequence goes on along the minus strand of NC_089825.1, from coordinate 131,358,166 downwards.
ATGATGTAGCATTTGGGGGAGAAGATACAACCCAGCAAGCCAGCGCTGGAGGCCAGGATGGAGAAGCTCTCCACAGCCACCATGTACTTCCCTTTGGTGCTCAGGTAAGTGGGGACAAAACATAGCCACACACTGCAAAAGATCAACATACTGAAAGTGATGAACTTGGCTTCATTGAAACTGTCTGGCAACTTCCTGGCCAGGAAAGCCACCATGAAGCTGATGATGGAGAGAAGTCCCAGATAGCTCAGAACAACATAAAACATTGTTACAGACCCTTCATTGCATTCTGCTGTGATCTCCATAGTCAGTGACTGCATGTCTAAATCTGGGAATGGGGGAGAGGTTGCCAGCCACACCCCACAAATGCCTCCTTGCATAAGAGAGCAGGAAAGGACAATGGAGTAGGCCAGTTTTTTCCCCACCCACCTCCTCATGCTGGACCCTGGTTTGGTGGCCATGAAAGCGACAACCACAGTGATGGTTTTGGCCAACACACAGGATACGGCCACCGAGAAGATGATGCCAAAAACAGATTGCCGGAGAAGGCAGGTTGCTTTCCCAGGGTAGCCAAGAAACAGCAAAGAGGAAAGGAAGCAGAGCAGGAGGGAGACAAGGAGGGCGTAGGTGATGTCCCGGTTGTTGGCTCTGACAATGGGGGATTCTTTGTGCTTGATAAAAATTCCCAGCACCAAGGCTGTGATCAGAGAAAGAGACCCAGCAAGGGAGGCTAAACCGATCCCTAAAGGTTCTTCAAAGGAGAGAAAGGTTATAACTTTGGGGATGCATTCATCTCTGTCCTGGTTTGGATAGTGATCTTCTGGGCACTGGAAACAGTCAGGTATGTCTGAAAGAGAAAGAAGACCCATCATAGTGTTAACTCGTGGGAATTTCCTTGGGTGCCTTCTGAGTCGGAATCACTGTTTATGTCAAACTCTGCCTGCCTCGTCCCCTTTTGGAGTGCGGCCTGCCTAAAAACGCATCTTAGGATTATTGAACCTATCTTATTACTAATAAGAGTGACATACTCATGAAATGACTTCTCTTTTATGTTCGTTCTCAATAGTGATGAAAAGATTTTCAAGTTCAAATATAATTAAACAAAATACATTGCCCAACACCAGCATCTGCAGATCCAGCATTTGCGGATTTGAGTCAACGCAGATCATAAAATTATAGAATCATAGAGTTGGAAGGGCCTGTTAGGTCATCTGGTCCAACCCCCTGCCTACAGTAGATAAATAATAAAAATAAAATAATAATACATGTATTTATATACCGCCTTTAATGGTCTTCAGATTTCTCCTCAGACTTTATTTCAAGGCGGTTTACACAGGCAGGCTATACTAAATCCCTATAGGGATTTTTACAATTGACGAAGGTTCTGCCTTTCAAGAACTACAACATTTCAGATGGATCCTTTTATGATCTGGTATCATGTTCTGGCCTTCAGTTTCCTCCCACGCAAGCTGACAATCCTTCATATCTCACTTGAAGGACGGCCAAAGAGCAGATGGAAAAACTCGGCTCGGCTTGTCAGCTGCTTCAAGGTCTCGCCGTTCACAGTGCCGGTGGCCTCGAACTGGCGACCTTCAGCTGTTATCTTCAGGCAAACGGAGGCTCTGCCCTCTAGACCAGACCTCCTGCCTGTAACTCCTCCTAGAGCATCTCCAACAGGTGCTTGTCAAGCCTCTGCTCAAAGATCTCCAGTGAGGGAGAGTCCACTATCTCTCTTGGTAATCTGCACCACCAATTCTTTTCAATCAGGAATTTTTTTCCCCTGATATCCCATCAGAATATCTTCTACTGCCATTTGTACCTGTTTGTTCTACTTCTACTTTCAGATGACAGCCCTTCAGGTGTTTGAAGAGTGCTGTCATATCCCCTCTTAGCCTTCTCCAGGCTGAACATACCAAATTCCCTCAACCTTTTCTCGTAGGGCTTGTTTTCCAGCCCTCTGATCATGCTCACGGTCTTCTGAACCTTCATCCAGGTCTTCTGAACCTGCTCCAGTTTGGTTGCCTCTTTCTTAAAGTGTGGTGCCCTGGAGTGACATCTGACCAATGCAGGGTAAAGCAGAACCACAACTTCTCGCAACTGGGAAACTAATGCAGCTTCTACCAATGCAGGCTAAAATTGCATTCTCCTTCTTTGCAGCCTCATCACACCTGCTGACTCATGTTCATCTTGTGATCCACTGCATGATGCCAGAGTCCCAGTTTAAATAGTTCTTTATGGAGAGCACCAGAAAAATTGGGTTTCCCCCTTTCTTGCAGCAAAACTGCGCCATTTCCAAGCCTCTCAGGTCTAAAATTAGCAATAATGCAGCACCTCCAGGTCTCTCAATGTTTGTTTCCGCACTGTCCAATGAACACTCGAGACAACAGATATGGGAGAAAGGGCAACTTTATTTCATGTTACCAAGAGAAGCAGAGGCTGAGACCTGCAGCATCCGAGGCAGCAAAAGCCCCTGTGGTGCGGGGAGGGACCTCTGGGTGGTACCAGAAACCTCTGCCCCCAGTTGGGCATGCACCCGACTCCGAGTCGCGCCCCGCTGCTGGGACGGCGCGTCTCATCCATGTCTATCCCTTAAGGGGAAGGCAGCCGGACTGCAGACTGTGCCACCTCGAGCCGCTGAGCCTCTGAGGTGTGCCCCGCGGTCCCGGCCAGGGTCCCAGCCAGGGCCCCGTCCACTTCCTCGTGCCGCCAAGCCCCTGAGGACTGAAATAGGGTTCTGCCCTGCCTATGCCGCCTGAAGGTGCATGCCAAAGTCCCATTCACGCCTCCTAACCCGCACCACCATCCCTCTTAAAGTGACCAATGGCTGCTTGCAAACAGGGGGGGGGGTGTAACCCCCAGGCCCATAACAGTCTGGGGTAGGCAAAAAAACTGCCTGCCCCTCGGCCAATCTTGGCAGGCAGCAAAAAATTCCTACTCGGCCCCAAACGGCGACCAGTTAAACTCAGACTGCCTCTAGGGCGGGTGGGTGGGTATTCCCACGGTGCCCACATGCACAAGGAGGAAGAGGGCTGGGTCTCGTCCCCTTTTGAAAGGTCTGCCGTGGCTGCATGACCCAGCCCCCTTCACCTCCCCCTTGGGGAGGGGCTGGACTCTCAGAGTGTCCTGGCCAGGGCCAAACAAACTCCGACCACCTCTTTAATGGGGTGATCGGGATATACCACATTCGGCCACAGGAGATGCTGAATGTAATGAAATTATTCTATTCCATTGCATTACGTTCAGCACCTTTAGTGGCTGAATGCGGTTTATACCACTGCTGTGAGACCTGGAAGAGCATCTTTAGTCCAGAGAGGCTTGGAAAACACACAGTTTTGCTATGCAAAGGTAGGAAACACAATTTTTGCACTTGTTTCAGTTTTAAGAAATTGAAACTGGGTCCCCAGTATACCTGGATTTTGGATTCCATGGTTCTCTGCAGATACCAAGGTCTGACCTGTATATCCACAGATGCATAAATAATGGAGGCAAGAAACATTCGGAGTCACAACAGACAGATATATCTGCACATATAAAAGGATGTGTTCTAAATGGTGCCAGGTTATCACTTCACATATAGTCATGTCTATGAACCTGTAAGCTTTTTGGTGCACCATGTCTCCTACCTGTCCAGGTGGAGATCTTCCCTTCTGGACACGGAATACAATCGTAGCAGCAAAATTTCTCCCCTTCCTTCTTTTTCTTCTGAGAACCAGGCTGGCAGGAATCACTACAGACCGAGATGGGGAGCACCTGCACAGAACCGTGGAGAGAGTTGGGGACTGGGGCCAGTTGACATTTTATTGTCCTTCAGGTGAGATAAATGGTCAGTCAACACTGAAGAATTTAAAATATATTGGATGCAACCTTTCCGCCTGGACTTTCCTGGGTATGGCAGCTTTAACATTTGCCTTTAGTCACTTTCAGCCCAATCCTGTTCTTTCTCCTCCCCACTTATGTGCAACACCGAATGGCTACTACTGCATCCTGCGAAGAGGTAGGGTAGTTGCAGTGATCTACTCTGGGAATGGAAACATGTGTTCTCTTACTGAGTGGTAATCTTCCATAATATGGAGGAATCTACCCAGATTTGCCCAATCAAATTTGCAGGCACAAGTCAGTGTGGACCAACACCGTTGTCACCAAACCTGCCTCTTCACGGTCATGATCTACCCCAACGTATCCCTATTCTGCCCTCCCTTGCCCACCTCAACACCTCATTCCGCCCTCCCCTGCTCCCATTCTGCCCTCCCCCACACAGTCCCACTTCCGCTGTCATTTTACCTGCCACAGCAGGTCCCGGAGGATCTACCAGTGAACATGAGAAGGCTCTGGCCTTCCCTCAAACTATCTGGCAGCGCATGACTTCACACGCAGCCAAAGCATCTCTTACAAGTGCCACATGGCAGTTAGCACTTGCGGAACACTCATTCCACCAGTGGGGCAGCCCAATAGGATTGGGTTGTTGGGGTGTGACCTTGTGGGGAAAAAGACCACTGAGCTGCGTTCCTCAATTCATAGAAACAAGGAGGATGAAATAATAGCTCATAATTTCATGTCATGTCTCTCTTTCGTTTTTAAATATGATACTTGGTGCTGATATGATTACAAAGAGCCCAATTCAGGGCACAGATCTTCTGGCCCACTAGAATGCTGTGCTGATCTTCATTACTAAAATACATCCCCTGCAATAATGAAGTCACACCCCATAGTACCCCATGGCATCTTGCCTAGATGCCTTTAAGAGGAGATTGGACAAATTTCTGGAGGAAAAGTCAATCACAGGCTACAAGTCATGGCAGGTATGTGCAAACTCCTGACTTTAGAGGCAGGCTGTATCTGAGTGCCAGATGCAGGGGAGAGTGCCAGGACACAGGTGACGTCTTGTTGTCTTTTGTGCTCCCTGAAGCATTTGGTGGGCCACTGTGAGATACAGGAAGCTGGACCAGATGGGCCTCTGGCCTGATCCAGCGGGGCTCTTCTTACAGTACTCTACAATCCATACCTGGTTCAAGCTTCTTTGCCATGCCATGTTATCCTCATGAATGGTGAATGTTCTCCTTTCACCTGCATGGGGATCCAGCTGTCCAACTTTCACCTTGTGGAGGGAGGAGTTTGGAAATATGACGACACCCATGATATCAAACCCGGCTACCATTTCCCTCTGATCATTAAATGAGACTTTTTCTCCAACAGAGTTGTTGAATGAAATGCCTTGAATAAATGGGTGCAGCTGTTTAAAATATGAATAAATAAAGGAATTATGGCATATAATAAGTGATAAATAAAGGAATAAATAAAGGAATTACCTTTGACTTTCTTTCTCAAGATCTCAAAGATCTTGTCATGATGTGGGGTGGCAGTGAAGAAGGTCAATTCCATGCTAGGGATCAAAGGGGATTGAGAGTAAGACTGCTAATATTGTAATGATATTGTAATGGCTCGCTAACAGGGAAGATACCAGTCACTAAAGGGGTTAGACAAGGTTGCATTTTAGCTCCGTTTTTGTTTAATCTTTTTTTAGCTGATCTTCGTGCTCATTTGTCTACAGCTGAGAAGTCAGCCCCTTATTTGAACAAAATGCCTGTTCCCGTTCTATTATATGCTGACGATGCTGCCCTTCTGTCAGTTTCCAGCTCGGGTCTCAGACGCTTTCTTGTGCTATTTCAATCTTATTGTTTATGTAACAATCTATTTATTAATGAGGAAAAAACCAAAATTATGGTTTGTTTTTTTTTTCCAAATCCTGGAGGCCCCTTCATTGGGTAATCAATAATAGGCCTATTGAACAAGTCAACACTTCTAAATATCTTGGCATTTTTTTACATTTTCAACTTAAGTGGTCTAGTCACAGGAACTCCATAATCGCTTCTTCTTCACATCTAATTGGTACGATAACTAAATTTCATCATACAGCCGGGAATCGGTATGTCCCGGCTGCACTTCGTATTTTTAATACTAAAATGGTTAGTCGCCTGCTTTACGGGGTTCCTATCTGGATTCATGCCATGTCAAATAAAGTCGATCAGTTGGCCGCCTCCTTTTATACATGGATCCTTGGGGTCTCTAATTATATCAAATTGTCTACTTTGTTTCCTGAGCTGGGTGTACATCTCCCTTCAACATGGGCTTGGAAATTCACTTTTAAATTTTAGTTACGCCTTTTTTTTAAGACTGTCCCTGATCCCCTTCTTGCTCATTCTCTTATGGATTCTTTTCAATCCGCTTGGTATGAGTATTGTGTATCCAAATTAGCCTCTATAGGCATTCTTTTAGATTCGCTTTTTAATTGTAGTTTTAATCAGTTGCACCTAGAATATTGTGTTCAGTTCTGGTCCCCACATCTTAAAAAGGACTTAGCTTAAGGACCTAGTCCTTAAAAAGGACTAGAAAAGCTGCAGAAGTGAGTGACCAAAATGATTACTGGGCTGGGACATGTCCCTTATGAGGAAGGGCTACAGCGTTTGGGGCTTTTCAGTCTAGAAAAGAGGCTCCTGGCGGGGAGGGGGACATGATTGAGACATACAAAATTTTGCAGGGGATGGATAGAGTGGATAGAGGGATGCTCTTTTCTTTCTCACACAACACTAGAACCAGGGGACACCCACTAAAATTGAATGTCAGCACATACAAAATAGAATATTTCTTTACCCAGTATGTACAGGATGAGACTAATTATTCGCATGGGTTCCATTCCAAGCACTCACCTGGATGGCAAAAAACACACTATAGCAAATCAATCTAAAAAAACAAAGTTTCTTTGCTCCAGTGATTTAAAAATAGCCTTGCTGACCTTTTGAAGATAAGAGTCATTAAGAAGACAATCCATCAATCAGTCGTCCTCCAAGCACTTCACTCAGTCCCTCCCTTCACCAATACAAAGTTATCACCTTTCTTTCACGTGCTCAGGGGGAAGGGAGGGGTCCCCTGGAGAGAGAAGGATTGATGGATTGTCAGCCAGCTGCCCTCTCTCTCTCTCTCTCTCTCTCTCTTTAAGAAGGCTGTTGTTAAAGGACCCTTCAGTTTTTAAAACTGATTTTAAAGGGATTTAAAATCCCTTTAAATCCCCTTCTCCAGGGATCAGCACATTCCTTCTCATTTGCAGGGGGTCATTCGTGTTGTGTCAAATCCGTGTATAAATAGGCTGGACCTGTAATTTGTATGTGGAACTCCCTGCCACAGGATGTGGTGATGGCATCCAGCCTAGATGCCTTTAAAACAGGATTGGACAGATTTCTGAAGGTTACAAACCATGATGAGTATGTACAGTCTTAGATTAGCTGGTCGCTCATTATGAGGACCTGGTAGGAATTTTTTTTTTTGTCATCCGAATTGGCCGTGGGTGGCTGTTCTTTTTTTTGCCTACCCCAGACTGGTGAAGGAGAGAAGGGATATCCAGTAGGTCTCATGCATTAAAAATTGGTCACTGTGTTTAATAAAGTAACACAAGCTAAACCCAGTTGCAATCTGCTGTCTTCACTGGGGTGTGTGAGTGTAAATAGATGCAGGGAGGTGGCAGTGAGATGCAAGTATCTTGTGGTCTTGTGTGTGCTCCCTGAAGCATCTGGTGGGCCACTTTGAGATACAGGAAAGTGCACTTGATGTGCCCTGGGCTTGATCCAGCAGGGCTCTTCTTATGTTCTCAAAGACCCTTTCCTTGGTGTTACAGTCACTTTGATGAGGAATTAGCCTTTAGTTTTGCAGTGCTAGAATTGAAGACTTACAATGTTTTAATCTCCAAAATGGGTGAAGTGAACCCTCTTTCAGTGAAAGATTTATGTGAAAACCAATTCACCAGATACTGTGTTCCTAATCAACCAGCCCCCGGGGATGTTTTCATGAATCAGGATGGGCAAGGATTGGGAGCACACACGGACAAACTTCCATGTGCTTAAATATTTGTCTACACCAGTGGTTCCCAAACCCACTGTGGTTTCGGTGCCTTTCACACTCACAAGGGCACTTCACAGCCTGTTCTTCCTGCCTCATTTATCTGAGATTGCACCAGATCTCACAACTATCAATACATTTCAGCCCAGTGATCCAGGAAGAAGAGGTCCCAGGACGCACCTGTGAGTGTGCTGTGGTACTCTGGAGCACTATGTGGCACAGTTGGAAACCAATGTTGCACATTGTCAGATAGAAGAACAACTGCAAAGAATGTGGAACAGCAAGTCAAGCAGTCACCAAGGTATTCGCCATCACACTAATAGCACAATCTGCATACCTCACTGGTGAAAAATTACCTGCCAGGATTGGAGGTCTTGAAAGTCACCTCGTTTATCTCCGGCCATGGATCTGCGATGCGTTCTAGATGAGTACATGGCATGTAAAGCATGTGCCACTGCATAGACAGCACTGTAGATACTGTAGCTGTGGCCAGTCATGCGCATTTCAAAAACAGTCTCAGGGAGGTTCTCCAGTCTCTCCTCCCCAGTGCAGGATTCACCAACCTGGCCCGATGCAGCAGGACTTGAAAATGAACACACGAAAGCTTGCCCCCAGAAGACCTTGAGGAAACCATCCGTTTGATCCTGGTGAGGGTGTATTTTCTGAAGATGGGTCTGGAATCCTGGAGGTTCAGCTGAATGAATCGTGAAGGAAATTGTGCTTTTGAACAGCTGAAGATTCTTAAGCGTGATTTCTGTTGCTGCAAAATCAATCTGTGCTGTCATAATCCACACCTTTCCAAGGGTTATGCTCTCCTCATATTCAAATTCTACAATGGCCATTAAACCACTCAGCCATGAAATGGTCAGACTTTCTCCATAAATGACAAATGTGTTTGCTTTCCTACCCATGATCAGCAGATAAATTTTTGAGGTCGTGCCACCCAGATTTTGAGGGTCAATTAATTGAGCTTGTTTGTGGATTCGTTCTGTGAAAGCTGAGCAAATCCCATGCTGGGAAAACAGTGGCTCCATGGCTTGTAAGAAACGGTCCCCACTGTCATCATCCACAACAAAGAGTCCGACCCACGTCCATCCAAAATGCTGAAGTAATTGGATAATCCCCTTGTACTGATGGGCTTCGTTTGGGACCATTCGGTAAAAAGAAGGGACCTGCATTGAATCTCGCTCCTCTGGGGCAAATGAGCCATAAGTGAGCTACAAGGAAATGTACAGAAATGGATCGGAGATATATCTAAGTACATCTATAAGTGAATGGTTTTTAGTGCAACAAATACTAGACATGGTAAAAACCGGAATACAAATTCCACGTCCAATTTATCAATATGAAGGTCATGGATTGTTTAACCAGCAATGAGGAAAAAATGGTGCAATTGATGTAGTGTCTCAGAAGGTTAGATTGTGTTGCATAAGTCTTTTGTATATCCCCACTCTTCCATGTATGGATCTTACCTGTGGTATCTTGTAGAGACTTAAGATGTCTGCCATGCAGACAGAAATATCGGAGCCCATTCCTCCAATGACAGCTCTCAGGTTCTGGGGGGTCCCACATCTGTAGTTGGGTACAAATCTCTGTGATTTGAAGAGAAGATCTAGGGTAGTGCGATAGGTCAGTTTCTCATCATAGTAGCTGTCACAGATGTGGAATCCGAGAGTGACATTCGGCAGGATCTTGGGATTCCCATTGATCTCTCTGACAGCAAATGCCAAGGCCCTGATGTGCTGGTAGAACTTTGTCAGCGCACTGTGAAAACAGTGAAAACACCCTCTCACAAATGTACTCTGAAGTGCATGTTTTTGCTCACAGTACTACAACACTTTGAATTTGATCAAGGAAGGAACTCATACAAACAGCATCAGTTGTCATCAGGCTGAAGGAGAAACATGTGACTGAGAAGAAGGTATTGAAGGCACAAAAATTATCAAAAAATGAGCTGGAACTCCTAGCAGAGCAAAGAGCACAAGGAGACAGACAGAAACATGGTCATTTCAGATGTACAATGTAATTAATATACGTGCACAATGATGTGCATTCAGGTATTGGTAAAGCCTGCAGAAAGTAATGAAGGCATCATATATAAGGCACAGCAAGGAAATCCTGTGTAAACTTTAGGAACAATTTGATCCATCCAGCCAATCCTTTTTCTCCCCACCCCCATCTTCCTATAAGTATTTGTGAACAACTTAGCCAGAATTTCACATTCATGCAGCTGTTCTCTCATTTTTCTACATTTGATATCCTACACATTTTGTAATGCATCACTTAAATAATACTCACAGAAACCATCATATAAAAATCATCACTCAAATCCTCCCATAGCAGAAAGAAAAACCTGGTTTTAATGCTGCCATTAACATCTGTAACCTTAAGAATGTGTTCTTTCAAAACTGGGGAAAAAAACAAACACAAACTTTTTATTATGGGAGGAGAAAATCAAGATATGCTGTAAACCAAATGAAAAAGCAAGTGACTCTTAAAGCTTGGACTATTTTGGAAAAGCAGTGCTATTGTGTGAAGCCAACCTCCAGCTTCTGTAAGAGCATATATCCTGAACGACTCCATCTGAGGCTTCCAAGTTCACACGTCATGGGAAGGAAGAAAAAAAAAAATGAACATGAGTTCCTTACATTGGGACATCCAAACCCAGCTCCTGAGATGGGGAGTTCTTGAAGGCAACTGTGGGGAAAAAGTAAAGGATCTGAGAAGTGATCCCGCCAATCAGGAGGTCCCCAGACTGATACCATTCATGTGGAACAGGGAGGGGATTGTTCCTGGGACATTTTGTAGCATGTACCTTGCACACCATGTGGGCCAGCAGAATTAGTAGCAATGCAGATACCATCGCCTGTTGGCAAAGTTTCTCTCCAGGTACAGACACTGCCGTGCCCATCGGCAGCTTCGTCATAGGCATTTAAGCAAGCAACAATGGATGGCTGCCAGTTCTGCCCATATACTAGGCCAAGACAGGCATGTCAGTGTTATCTTTAGCATTCATAAGATCAGAAAAGCACGCCTTGAATGGCAACCAAACCGGACAATGGAAGAGAGAAACTATCATGGCTCAAACCAACGGACCTCTCCCTGCCTCATTTCACTCAGCCCTGCACTGAGCATGGCCAGTGGAGAGCTTTATAACTAATCTCTGACTTGTGAATCCTTTTTTCTGACTTTCCTAAAGAAAGCTGCTGGAGTGTGCAATTAGCTTGGATAATTGCTAGGAAAATAATTACCACTGCGACATTTTGTCTCTGAACGGCACTCACAGTAGCAGTGATACGTTTCAGGTCTGATTGCTGCTCTCCATGCGCTAGAAGTGAGGTGGGTTCAGGACAGGGATGGGAAGGTCCGATGCAGCTTGACTCGACTCGAGTCTAGAGTCACCGCCCTCCCGCCACTCGACTTGAAGAGTCGCAGAGTCACCCTCTCATGACTCTAAAGAACTCGAGTTGCCCCGCCGCTTTTAAAAAGCCCGCCGTGGAAAAAATGAGGCTGCTGCTGGTGTGCGTGTGTGTGTTGGAGATCTCCTGTAATACTCCCCTGCTGTCCCACCCATCTGTAAATGGGGTGGGAGGGGGTGAGACAAACTGTGAAACAGCAGTAATAGAAGCGGCAAGAGGGAGGAAGGTCACATACGGCAGCTGCCAGGCTTACCAGGACGACCCAATCCATTGCAACTCTACTCATAAGTAGTCCCAACACAGTCAGTGATCCAATGAAGCTTCCCCCTCCTAAATAACAATGGAGCCCATAGAAGCCACGGGTTGGGAATCATGTTTGCTACAAACCACCTCCACCCTGCTTCCCCTCCAGTCAATCCTAAGCTAAGAACCTGCTTGGGCTCCTCCTCCTGCCCTTCCATCCTGCATCCAATGATCATGGATTCCTTCCTTCCTATCCTGGGCAAATGAGCTCGCTTCCACCTCCCCCTTCCTGCCCAGATGCATTAACCCTTTCCTGCCTCGTGGCTGGAATCTCCCTGCTACTGACCTGGTCGGAATGATGGCCCCCCCCCCGAGGTTTTTCATGCCACAAAAATAGTAAGCAAACACACCCAGACACAGGCAGACTCGAATCAGCATGTGTGGGGACAAGTGCTGAGTCAGGGGGACCCTGACTCTAGTCTTTTTCCGAGTCTTCCACACGCCCGACTCACAAGTCCATAGCGGTGAAAGACGCGCATTTTTGTGACTCGAGTCCAAGTCATCTGAGCTGAGTTCCCAACCCTGGTTCAGGGTGACCCCAGACAACACACTGCAACAGAAGAACTAAGCCCTACAGGCAAATCAAAGAAGTCCTTGTTAGGCTAGCTCTGGCAATGATACACTTGGTCCTCTTTCTTCCCTTCGTAAGATTCACTCCACTGGGGCCATAGGCAGCAGGTTTCAGGGAAGGGGTCACAGTACTCTTGTCTCCCTTGCTCCCCCACCCAAGTCAGAGAGGAAAAAGAACAGGAAGACTGAGAAGGTGTGAAAGAAGGTGATAGAAATTTGGGGTTTATTATTAGGAATATTTGCATATCATTTTCAGCACAAAAGTTCACTTATGTGGGATGGGTAAAAGATGTCCCCAGGGGCCCATAATCTTACACCAGTTACAAAAGAAACACCAGGTCTTGGGGACCAGGAGATCCTGCGGCTGTAATAAGGATCTCCTTTCGAACCCTGGCCGAGACTTTGTGGGTTCATTGATGGGTGACCTGCATGTTACTTGCTAACAGTCATGCGTTTGTGAGAATGGGTTTTGCCTTTGTATTGGCAGAGCCTGGTTTCTTGCTTATGAATCAGGCCTGGAATACAGACATGGATTCTCCACTCACAGCCGACATGTTCCCAACACATACACCTTATCCTCCCAATGATGTCCCTTTAGTAGAACTAACATCTCTGATTGCCCTTCTCACACGGGACAGTGTGCAGACAGGGCCTGCTTCCCTCACCTCCAGGGAGACTTCTGAGCCCAGAAGAGGCTATTCACATCCTCCTGCAACCTCTGCCAGGCTCAGAATGCCAATTAGAGGTAAAAGGTCTCTTTGGGTCACTGAGGCTTCCTAATGCCTTATAAGGAATTTAAAATGTCACTTCTGGTTTTTCAAAAAGTCTAGAAGTGACTTTTTTTAACCTCTGATTGTCATTCTGAGCCTGGCAGATGCCACAAGTGGATGTGTGTGACCTCTGCTGGACTGAGAAGACCAGCAAAACTCCCCTCGCCTCTGGAGGGTGGGTGTTCCCTGGTATCCGCATGTGATGAAATAGTTGTACAGCTGCATTTCATTGTGAAGGATTTTCCCACCCCCCAAATTCTGGGGGGTTTCATGTCAAGGGGGCAGCCAAGCAGAGAGCCAGTGGGTGGTGCGAGAGAGAATGTCACCAAGCTGGAGGAGACGTTGTCCCTCGCTTGTCTGTGCTCTTCTGACTGGACAAGACATGGAGAGTCCACACTCTGGGGATCAGAGTGGAAGGCTGTTGGAGAGAGCCCCAGGGACATAGAAAGGATCCAAGTGCCAGCCAGGGGCATTGGGTTCTGTTCAGTTGGTCTGTCCTCCCCTTGCAGACATTGGGAGCTTTTGGTCCTCTCAGCTCAGGCTAGGCTGAGTTGGGATCCAGGCCCTCAGTAAAGTCCAGCAGGACCTGCATGTGTGAGGCTTTCCTGCAGAGCCAGCACCATTCAGGGGATGTTTTTTTTTTTTTTCTTTTCTTTTCTGCAAGAAACCAAGACTATTTACAACCCACCTATTAATAAAACCCTTTTTGCTTTACACCTCTGAGTGTTCCGGGATCAGTGGGTTTGCCAGCCTCCCTGCTCTGCAAGTACTACTCTCAGAGTGAGGGCATTTTAACAACCCTAAATACCATTCTGGGGGTAGGGTTTTGCCCAGGGAACCCCTCTGGGAACTAGATCTCTCAGGCTGGTGGCAGCAGACTAGATTTACTAAGTCGTGTCCCACCAAGTTGCACATTCAAACCATTGGAAGAGTGGGGGATGGGAAGGGAGTGAGCTTGCTAGGCATCACTGCCCTTGATCAGCGGGTGATTGCTAGAAGTCTTCCCCTTGCTTGACACCATGGTTTCACCTAACTGCAGGGGGTTTCGAAACGGAACTCCCACGGGTGTCAGGGCGTGCCTGTGTGTCATTCAGGCTAGTTGATTGTTGGCTTTGATCGGACTGCAACCAAAGGAGAATCGGGTCCCAAAGTCTCTGCTAAATTGCTTGTCTTTAGGTCTTTGGAGTAACTCCTGAGAACCTCATGAAAAATTTCTCTGTACTCCACTGTGACAAATGCTCTTCCCTTCTCGCACTTTCTTCTTTTTTGGTCCATTTTTGTTCTGTATTTTTGGACACAGACGCTCTCGTTCCACTTCAGCAGACTCAAAACTGCTGGCAAGCAACCTCTGTCCATTGTTGTAAAAGCGCCATTCCCACACAGCCATGTGGATTGGGCACCCTGTCTGGAATAGCTACCCCTCCTCCAAGATTGACACAGGCATTTGCCACAGAGCAGCCAGCTAGGTAAAGCGGCGGAACGGAGATGCCAGGTGGGCTCTGCCCAGGCAACTTGGTGACATCATCAACCCAAAGTTAAGTCCAATCAGGCAACTTGGTGACATCATCAACCCAAAGTTAAGTTCATGCACACGGGAAGCATAGGTGTGTTTTTATGACTATCAACTGTGGGAGAGCCTTATGCTAGCAGACAGAAGATGCACAGCAATGGAAGTATCACGATCAGTGTCACTGGCTTGCAACACTGAACCAGTGGGCAGATCCAATCCCAAGAAGAATGGGAAGCAAAGCACTTGTGGTAACTACTGGGAGACGGGGGGCATATCAGTGATATGTATTGCAATTTCTCAGTAATGATTGGATATGCAGCCCTGGTCACTTTCCCAAACTTTATTCCATTGGTCTTTTAAAAAAAGAAAAAAAGTTTGACTTAAATATTTGGCTATTGTCTCTCAAAATGTGCGTCTCCAGCTAATGGCCGGCATTTGCGATACTTCCTAAATGTGCAGGTGATGAGTGCATCTGGGAGACAGATGGGGAGACAAAGGGGATTGGACAAGTTTCTGGAGGAAAAATCCATTACGGGGTACAAGCCATGATGTGTATGCGCAACCTCCTGATTTTAGAAATGGGCTATTCCAGATGCAAGGGAGGGCACCAGGATGCAGGTCTCTTGTGATCTGGTGTGCTTCCTGGGACATTTGGTGGGCCGCTGTGAGATACAGGAAGCTGGACTAGATGGGCCTATGGCCTGATCCAGTGGGGCTGTTCTTATGTTCTTACAGGAACATCATCACTGCATGACCCTTAGTTTATGTTTAGGTATGTGAGGAACAGGCACACTGCCTATGCACATTTCACAGTCGCATGTGCTGCCTAAATGAAGCTTGCAATGTCCAGATTTCCAAGCTGACCAGTTGCAGGGGGCCTGGAATGACTTTGGATTGCCAAATCCCAGAGACAGATGTGATTGATTCTGAAAACTCTGAAATTACTTTTGGACAACTCAGGGGTATCCATAAGTGTATTTTACTTAGCATATCCATTGGACTGATTTGAAAAAAATGGAGTCTTCTTTAGTCCTTCGCTGCCGCTTGGAGAGCAGGTTGTCCTCCTAGCTGAAATGCTACTATAGGTGCCACTGGTTTAAAGGACCAATGGAATAGAGTTTCAGATAGTGGCCAGGGCTGCACGTCCAAACATTACAAAAATGGTAGGAACAGTGTCTTCCAGCCACAGACATCACAGAAGAAATAACTATGCCAGTTTGAATCCTTTAATCCTTTCTCCTTATTAGCTGCTTCCTGTTGTTCAGCTCAGGCCTCAGCACGATGATGTAGCATTTGGGGGAAAAGATACAACCCAGCAAGCCAGTACTGGAGGCTAGGATGGCAAAGCTCTCCACAGCCACCATGCCTTTCCCTTTGGTGCTCAGGTAAGTGGGGACAAAACACAGCCACACACTGCAAAAGATCAACATACTGAAGGTGATGAACTTGGCTTCGTTGAAACTGCCTGGCAACTTCCTGGCCAGGAAAGCGATCGTGAAGCTGATGATGGAGAGAAGTCCCAGGTAGCCCAGGACCAGATAAAACATGATGACGGCGCCTTCATTGCATTCTGCTACCATCTCTCCAGGCAGCAAATGCATGTCCAGATTCGAGAATGGGGGAGAGGTTGCCAGCCACACCCCACAAATGCCTGTTTGAGTCAGGGAGCAGGAAAGCATGATGGAATTGGACAGTCTTTTCCCCACCCACTTCTTCATGCTGGACCCTGGTTTGGTGGCCATGAAAGCTACAACCACAGTGGTGGTTTTGGCCAACACACAAGAAACGGCCACTGAGAAGATGATGCCGAATGATGGTTGGCGGAGAAGGCAGGTCACCTTCCTAGGATAGCCAAGGAACAGCAAAGGAGAAAGGAAGCAGAGAAGGAGGGAGACAAGGAGGGCGTAGGTGATGTCCCGGTTGTTGGCTTTGATGATGGGAGTCTCTTTGTGCTTAATAAAAATTCCCAGCACCAAGGCTGTGATCAGGGAAAGAGACACAGCAAGGGAGGCCAAACCAATCCCTAAAGGTTCTCCGTATGAGAGAAAGGTTGTAAATTTGAGGATGCAGCCATCTCTGCCCTGGTTGGGATATTGATCTTCTGGGCACTGGGAACAGTCAGCTGTGTCTGAAAGAGAAAGAGGGCCTTTCACAGTGTCCATTCATAAGGGTCATTCCCATGGCTGCCTTCCGAGGGAGAGTCATTGCTTACATCAACCTCTATCTGCCAGGTTCCCATATGGAGCTGGTCTTGCCTCAAAAGGCAACTTAAGATTGTGTACTATTCTGCTCATGATTTTGAATCCAGTAGGCCCAGTATCTGGGGGGAGGGGTCTGTTTCAGGACTCCCCTTGATACAGATTTTTGCAGATAATGGCATTCATTCATTCATTCATTCATTCATTCATTCATTCAATTTTTATAAATCCATGGAACGGCCTCACAGGACCTTCTGGACGTGACCAGAAGGTGCTTTTGGTCATTTCCAGGCGGTCTGAGACCTTCCAGATGAAGGCTTGGCACCCGCCTTGAGTGAAATCAGTGGGTGCCGAACCCAGGAGATAAGGAGGGTCAACTATAGTAGTAAGAGTATCATAATTATTATTTCACTGCTGTTTTATGGATGTTCTTAATAGTGTTGAAACTTTTTTTTTACAAAATATTTTATTACAAAATATAAGGTGCCAGGACCTGATTTTCTTTCCTTCACGTTTCCTTGAACAGATAAAAGAAAGCAGATTAGAAAATTCCATGAATCAAGATGAAGGCCCTCACAGAATTCGTCATGCTTTTGCTTTTCATCCATCAATGTAAGCATTCATTCATCCTATAACTTTGATAGTTTAATTACAACCTATCACTGGAATATTTGGGGTATCATGACACCTACCCGTCTGGACTGAAACCTTCCCTTCTGGACACGGAATGCAATCGTAGCAGCAAAATTTCTCCCCTTCCTTCTTTTCTTCTGAAAACCAGGTTGGCAGGAATCACAACAGACAGAGATGGGAAGCCCCTGAGCAGAACCATGAAGAGAGTAGATATCAAGAATAAGACTCTCTTCTTGTTCATCAGATAAGCTACAAAGAAATGTCATGAACTGCTACGGAGGACTATGAGATATGTTGCAAGCAAAATCTTTGCCTGTATGTTCCTGGACATGGCAGACATTGTGTTTCTCATTCATCATTCTGAAGAGGAAAGCCTGTGACCTAGAGAGGGAACCAAATGACTACCCAGTGTGTCACTCAACCCATATATAGAGGAATGGCTAAATGGTAGCTCACAATTCTGTATCACAGCTCTTATTTTTGTGGTACAAGCCACTGAATTGAGTCTGATATGGGGCAGCTTGTACAGGGAAATAAACTTCTGGCCCACTAGAAATATTAAGATAGATTCATAGCATCATAGAGTTGGAAAGATCCTACAGGATCACTGACTCCAAACCTGGCCAAAGCAGGCTGTCCAGAAATACAGCAACCTCAGGAGATGGCTATCCTGCAACGAGAGAGAGAGAGAGAGAGAGAGAGAGAGAGAGAGAGAGAGAGAGAGAGAGAGTGTCCATCCCCTTCCAAGGCAGACTGTTCCACTGCTGAGTAGTTTGTCACATCAGGAAGTTCTTCCTGATATTTCACCAAAATCCCCTATGTTGTGTTTTAAACCCATTTGTCCTGGTTCTACTCAGTGGTGTAGCTAAGACATCTGGCACCAAGGGGCACAAAAAACACCCCCATACCCCCTAACCCCCCATACACTATGTACTCATACATTGGGTACCTTGAAATTGTATCTTGGGGTCTCCAAAAGGCACTTCCAGTTTTCAGCAAAAATTGGAAGCACCTTTCAGAAGCCTCAAAGACAAACCCTAAAGGTGTGGTGTAGTAGTGTACCCCTCTGACCCCCTTAGTTACACCACTGGTCTTATCCTCTAGAGCAGGGGTGCTCAAACTTTCAACTTTAGGGATGCTGGACCTTTAACAAGTGTATAGAACAGAGAATTTCAGCAGGTGCAACTTGTCATCCCACAGATGACAAGCTGCACCTGCTGAAATTATCTCTCCTACACAATTTTAAAGGTCCAGGGTCCCTAAAGTTGAAAGTTTGAGCACCCCTGCTCTAGAGCAGGAGTCTCTAAACAGTTTGGCCCAAAGGGCTGCATCAAATATCTGGTACAGTGTCGAGGGCCGGAAAACAATTTTAAATAATAATACATTAGAGATGGAACCTAGATGAAAGAATAAGTGAATGGGTTCAAATGCCCAGGATTTCTCCAAGCACCAACACAGCCTAAGAAATAAAGCACACACTTCAATGGACCCCCATTCCCCCACCCCACAAGCACTACTTAATTTGTGTTTGGTCAACTGGGCCAGAGGCTCTCAGGGGATCAGAGGCTGGCTGTGTGCCGGATAAAGGCTGGCCGCAAGCCGCATTTGGATCCTGGGCCGGGGTTTGGAGACCCCTGTTCTAGAGTAATCAAGAACAAATTAGCTCGCTCAGATATTTACAGATATGACAGGCCTTCATATTTTGTGATGGTGATTGTGTCACCTCTTAACCTTCTCCTCTCCAAACTAAACACCTCTAACCCCTTCACACGCAATCCTATCCAGTGCTGGCACAGCCGGGCTTCATGATCCATTCTGTAACCAGCACTGGAATTGAGCAGGCTGGTGGTTTCTTCAGAATAAGGGGACATTTGTTCCCTCACCTGGAGTCGAGCCCCAGCCTGCTCAATGGTGCTACTTGGAATTACACTAGCAAAATTGCTGGCACAAGTCCAAAAAGCCCTGTGCAGGGCTGGGTTTCAAGGCCCAGGATGGGGGGTAGGATATTGCAGAGGCCTTCTCCGCTGATCTGCCCCTCCTGGGCTTGATCCACTCCCTGGTCTGCCTTTCGCCAACCCCTGTGCTGTTTCCTGCTGTACTTAC
Organism: Tiliqua scincoides; assembly: GCF_035046505.1. Taxonomy (NCBI): domain Eukaryota; kingdom Metazoa; phylum Chordata; class Lepidosauria; order Squamata; family Scincidae; genus Tiliqua; species Tiliqua scincoides. The sequence goes on along the minus strand of NC_089825.1, from coordinate 131,338,773 downwards.
CAGTGAAGGGAGCCACAGGTGAAGGGAGCCACAGGTACTTAAGAGTGAAGGGAGCCACAGGTGAAGGGAGCCACAGGTACTTACCAGTGAAGGGAGCCACAGGTGAAGGGAGCCACAGGTACTTACCAGTGAAGGGAGCCACAGGTGAAGGGAGCCACAGGTAATTAAGAGTGAAGGGAGCCACAGGTACTTAAGAGTGAAGGGAGCTACAGGTGAAGGGAGCCACAGGTACTTACCAGTGAAGGGAGCCACGGGTGAAGGGAGCCACAGGTAATTAAGAGTGATGGGAGCCACAGGTACTTACCAGTGAAGGGAGCCATTCAGGGCTGGCAGAACAGCACAGTCTTCCTGTCTGTGTTCCATACTGCAGCAGCAGTTAGGATTGTGCTGTTAATCTGTCCCAGTCCCCTAAAGCCTCACAGATTATATGCATTGTAGTAATAGATCTATTTCACTAATGGAGACATAAGAATATGCTGAATCCACACCTGGTTAAAACTTCTGTGCAACACAGTGTCTTTCTTTTCAACGATGACTGTTTTCCCGTCAGAAGCACAAGGATCCACCCGTCCAATTTGCACCTTATGGAAGGAGGTGTTGGGAAATATGACCACACTCATGATATCAAATCCAGCTACTATTTCTCCCTTATCATTGAATGACACGGTTTCTCCCGCTGAGTTGTTCAATGAAATGCTTTGGAGAAATGGGTGGAGCTGGATGATGGAGAAAAAGAAACAGAGAAACAACACTGGATTTGAGCCTCTGTCTTAGAATTGTATGCACTTTTTGCTCGCTCCACTTTGAGCTTTTGCTTTGCCACCACAAAGTAAGGGAACATTTGTTCCTTTGCCTCAGGACTGCACTGCAGCTGCACCAGCTCTGGAATGTGGGATAGGATTGGGCCCTTTGTGATTAACGTGTACAACACCATTTTAGCAGATATTCTTCTTGAAAATAATTGATGCTTCACCTTTTATAGTCCTATCCTATCCCTGGACCACCAGCGGAGTTGAAGCTGCACCAAAAAGCTGCACCCTGCATCCAGTTGTGTGAGGGGGGGATAAGGATAAATGGGAGGTAAGTAAAAATATTTGTTTTACTTATCACCAAGGGCTGCCTATTGATCTCCTTGGACATACTTCCTTGAGGAGGTTTATAACAACAACAACAACAACAACAACAACAACAACAACAACAACAACAACAACAATAATAATAATAATAATAATAATAATAATAATAATAATAATAATAATAATAATAGTACAGGCATTTATATACCGCCTTTCTTGGTCTTTATTCAAGACTTTATTCAAGGCGGTTTACATAGGCAGGCTATTTAATTCCCTGTAGGGATTTTTACAATTGAAAGAAGGTTCTATCTTTCAAGAACCACAACATTCAGATGAACCCCTGCTAATTGGGTAAGAGGCACTTTTTCAAGTAGGTGCTCCTTTTTTTAGCAGGGGGAGAGTAACTGGCCCACCTCACCCCAGCACTGTCTGTTCTAGTGGCTGTCTGCTGATATTCATTTGTATCTTTTTAGATTGGGAGCCCTTTTGGGACAGGGAGCCATTTAGTTATTTGATTTTTCTCTGTAAACCGCTTTGTGAACTTTTAGTTGAAAAGCGGTTATATAAGGTATATAAATACTGTTAATTAATTAATTAACAAGTAATTGCTCAGCAATTGAGCATGCTGGAAAGTACCTTCCCTCCCCTGTTAGATCCCTCCCAGATCAGAAATTAATTAATTAATTTCTGATCTGGGAGGGATCTAACAGGGGAGGGAAGGTACTTTCCAGCATGCTCAATTGCTGAAGGATCCTCAACTCTTGCCTACTCTCCACCCCCAATCCCTCCCCTGGTCCACTCACTTATGGCCCTAGTCCTACCACCGCTTCCTTCTCCCTGTCCACAGCCTAACCCTCTGCTGACTTATCGGCACCACGGTCTCCATGCCATCCACTGCTGCATGGCTGGCTCTGCTTCCTGTTTCTGGAGGGGGTCCGCTGCGTGCCATACCATGTCACGTTTCACAATTCCGTAGGTTGCACTGCGCTCCCAGAATTCCAGTTCCAGCAGTTCAGTTCAATCACAGGATTGGGCTGTGTATTCATGATCATCTAGATACCTCACTGGTGAAAAATTACCTGCCAAGAGTGGAGGTCTTGAAAGTCACCTTGTTTACCTCCCGCCATTGATCTGGGATGAGTTCTAGATGAATACATGGCATGTAAAGCATGTGCTACAGCATAGACAGCATTATAGATACTGTAGCTGTGGCCTGCCATGCACATTTCAAAAATAGGACCAGGAAGGCTCTCCAGCCCCTCCTCCCCAGTGCAGGATTCATCGATCTCAGTCAGCAGAGTTTGATTTAGAAATGAACACCCAAAAGCACGTTCCCAGAATCCCTTGAGGAAACCATCTCTTTGAACGTGGTGAGGGTGTATTTTCTGAAGATAGGTCTGGAATCCTGGAGGTTCAGCGGAGTGAATCGTGAAGGAAAGGGTGCTTTGGAACAGGTGAAGACTCTTATGTGTTACAAGACCTGTTAGTGGAAAATCAATCTGGGCTGTCATGATCCACACCTTTCCATGAGTCATGCTCTCTTCGTATTCAAGTTCTGCTACAGCCAATAAGGTACTCAGCCACAAAATGGTCATGCTTTCACCATAAATGACAAATGTGCTTGCTTTCATACCCATGATAGGCAGATAGATGTTTGAGGCCATGCCATCCAGGTCATCAAGGGCAAGAAATTGGCCTTGTTTGGGCATTCGTTCAGTGAAGGCTGAACAGATCCCATGCTGGGAAATCAGTGTCTCCATGGCTTGTAAGAAACGGTCCCCACTGTCATCATCCACAACAAAGAGTCCGACCCACGTCCATCCAAAATGACGAAGCAACTGGATTATCCCCATGTACTGATGGACTTCGTTTGGGGCCATTCGGTAAAAAGAAGGGCCCTGCATTGAATCTCTCTCCTCTGGGGCAAATGAGCCATAAGTGAGCTAAAACATGATTTATGGATACTTTAGATATTGGTTAGGTGTTATAACTAAGTACATGTGTATGTGACAGCCACTGGATACGATAAGTAGTTCGCTAGGGGCCCAATCCTATGCAGCGCTGGTGGCTGCTATGTGCCCAAGCATCCATTATCATGAAGAGTGCGGTAAGGCACTTCATGCCAGCGGTGAGGCCGCAGCACTGACAGTAAGGCCAGCACCAGTCAGCACTGGATATTACTGCCTGGAGAATTCACCGCTGGAGCACTGGGTGGTAAGCGGTGGTGAAGTTTTCAGGGCAAGGGGAAGGTGAGGCAGGGGGAGGGCAGGCCAAATGGAAGACTAGACCCAGGATGGGGGTGGGGATTGTGGCAGAGTCTGGTGCCAAATCCTATACCCACTCCCTGGCAAGAAAGCCCAACCAGAATCTCCTCAGTCCTGTGCCCCCTAAATAGCAAGCGCAGATCTGAAGAGACCCTTGCTACTGCCTGTGTTCTAGCCGGGATGAGGGCGCAAACACTGCCTTCCCCTGAGGAGACTCTGGCAGCTGCCCTGGCCCCATAGGATACAGCGGGGCCATTTCAGGACCTTTTCTGAATCCTTATTTGGCTTTTCTGTTTAACACTTTGGAAAAAAACTTTGGCTTTTCTGTAACTCATAACTTCAGCTTTTTCAATTACCCACAGGTTCCAGAATGATGAGAAGATTACATATGTAATTTGAATATCTCCACTCTTCCATGCACATGGTTGGCAACCTTCAGTCTCGAAAGACTATACCGGTATAAGCCTACAGCACCCGGTATTCCCAGGCGGTCTCCCATCCAAGTACTAACCGGGCCTGACCCTGCTTAGCTTCCGAGATCATGGTATAAGCCGACAGCACCTGGTATTCCCAAGCGGTCTCCCATCCAAGTACTAACCAGGCCTGACCCTGCTTAGCTTCCGAGATCATGGTAGAAGCCTACAGCACCCAGTATTCCCGGGCGGTCTCCCATCCAAGTACTGACCAGGCCTGACCCTGCTTAGCTTCCGAGATCATGGTATAAGCCTACAGCACCCAGTATTCCCAGGCGGTCTCCCATCCAAGTACTAACCAGGCCTGACCCTGCTTAGCTTCCGAGATCAGACAAGATCAGACAAGATTGTTATTATTTATTTTTTTATTTATACCCGGCCTTTCTCCCCAAAGGGACAGAGCGTGGAATCTTATATCGTACCTGTGGAATCTTATAGAGACTTAAGATGTCTGCCATGCGGAAGGAGATATCAGAGCCCATTCCTCCAATCACCGCTTTGAGATTTTTGGGTGTCCCACAGCTGTAGTTGGGGACAAACCTCTGTGATTTGAAGAGGAGGTCTAAGGTAGTGCGATAGGTCAGCCTCTCGTCATAGTAGCTGTCACAGATGTGGAACCCGAGCGTGATGTTGGCCAGAATCTTAGGATTCTCATTGATCTCACTGACAACAAATGCCAAGGCCCAGACATGCTGGTAGAACTTTGTCACCACACTGTGAATACAGTTAAAACACCTTCTCACAAAGTGTAGTCTAAAGTGCAAGTATTTGCTCACAAGACTGCACCATTTTGGATTTAAATGATGGTGAAAATCATCCATCTAGGCAACATTAATTTCCATCATGATGAAAGACAGCAACCAGAGGCTAAGAACAAAACAGAAGCCACAAAAGTGATCACAAACTGAGAACTGCAAAAATAGAGCCAAGGACAGAGGAGACAGTGGATGAAAAGTTTTTTTGATTTCTAATGTACAAGGAGGGTAATGCACATTTACAGTGATGCACACAGGCAATAATAAAACTTGAAAAGCAATGAAGGATCATAGATAAGGCGCAGGAAGGAAACCTTGTGTAAAGTTTAGGAACAATTGGATCCATCCAGTCCAGCCTTTTTTTCTCACAATACTACATCACTCTGGGTTTAAATAATAATGAAAGCAACCCACGCAGACATCCTAAACTTTCATCAGAATGGAGGAGAATGAGGAAGCAGTAGCTTAAAAGGTCACAATGTAGTCAGGAACTGAATGGGAAATCTCTTTGCCCACATATAAATGTGACTGAGCATCAAACCCAGACTGCAGTGGGGTGTGACTTTTCTAGCACTTTTACGCACACCCCATCTGTCGATGTGGGCTCCTGCCTTATCCTTCCCCTTTTTCAGATAACCCCATCCTGACTGCATGGTGCAGACCTTGTCATGACAGTTCTAGTTTATCGGCACCATACCCTATAAGGTGTCAAGTAAGTCCAGAATTCATTGTTGCCCAAACACAATGACCCCTCCCCCCGACGTACACACAGAAATCACATGAGAAAATAAATCAGGGTCACTTTATTTAATAAATCAGGGTCTTTAATAAATCAGGGTCACTATGATTCAAAAAGCTTAAATCCTGCAATGGATCCTGTCTACCAAATTCCTTCTCCTTTAGTCTGTCTCCCTGAGGGAGACAGAAGCAAATGTCCAGCCCGCACTTTGGGTATTAGTACCCTGACTTCACCCAGAGCTCAGTTCAAACTCAGGTTTTCACCACTAACCCCTGGAAAGAGGGCAGAAAAAGTCAAATTACCCAGCTCATTACAAGCCAGAAAGCCTACAGGGTGGATTTTGCCATTCAGGCCTTAAGGGTCACTGACCAGCATCCCCGAGCCAAACAGCCTCTAGAGACAGGTACTTGCTTCCCCTCTGGTTGTTGCACCCCCTTAGAACGCACACCAAATGCCAATTCCTACCCCTCCTCCCAGTTCCAGGCTAGATCTGGCTAATCTAACACCTCACCAAAGAAGACAGTCTAGAGGAGGTGGAGGGAGGGGACCATGTCAGGTGCCAACCAGGCAGAGACCACAGATTTCTACCTCACCCCCAAAGGTGACCAAACCGCCCCTAAAGGGGGGTGTGAGAACAATGTCACCTGAGTTTCAAATGTCAGGCTCATTCCTGGAAAGAGAGCAGAGTCAATTCTACCCAAGCACATTGAGGAGCATGACTGGCTTCAGGGATACTCCTCTCTCAGTTCGTCCACCAGTGGGAAGGCCCTGTCTTCCAGATATGCCCCTTACACAGAGAGATGGCACAAAGACACCTTCCCCTTGATTTACCCTTGGTGTGGGTGGGCAGTAAAACAACAAGCATGGAATGGAAGGCAAGAGGAGATTTGGCAAAAGAAAAGGGCATCTGTTTCTGATGGACGACTAAAGTAAGGATCAGGGCGAACACTGCAAATGGACTTCTACAATCCTAGAATAAGAGTTTGGAGGGACTCCAAAGATCACCTAGTCCAGCCACATACTCAGCAGAGGCAAAACTGCTATAGCATACCTGCCAAGATGCCACTAAATTTTCCTGTAAATGTCTCAGCCAAGAAGTGTGTGAAAATGAACACAACCAATTGATCAATTGACTCATTTTTTTTCTAGTAAGTAGTAAATAATTGCTACACACACACACAAGACCTTACGTTGGCTGATTCAAGCCTAGCTCCTGGGCTGGAGGTACCTTGAAGGACATCGTGGGGAAAAAAGGAACAAGCTGAGAAGTGATCCCACCAATCAGAAGGCCCCCAGGCTGATGCCAATCGTGCAAAACAGGGACGGGATCATTTCCTGGGCACTTCATAGCATGATCTGGGCATGCCCTGTGAGGCAACAGCAGCAGCAGAAACACAAATGCCATCACCGGCATGCCTCTCTACATACAGACACTGCCTGATCTCGGAAGCTAAGCAGGGTCAGGCCTGGTTAGTACTTGGATGGGAGACCTCTTGGGAATACCGGGTGCTGTAGGCTTATACCATAGTCTTTCGAGACTGAAGGTTGCCAACCATGTGCTCATCTGTAGCCTCCATGGAGTTGAAGCAAGCTATAGTGGAAAGGAGCATCAGCCTAATCCCTCACATGAAATGGATCATAAAAGCATGCCTTGAGCAACAGCTGAGGCTCTCTGAACTTCACACTGCAAAACAGAAACTCTCATCATTCAAACTGAGCAGGGACCTCCCTGTCTCATTCCTCACCCCTGCTCTGAGCAGGTGGAGGGCTTTAAAACTACTCTCTGACTTGCTTGCATTTTTTTTTGTTTTTGTTTTGGCTGCCCTAAGGAAAGCTGCTTGAGAGTGAAATAAGTTCGGATAATTGCTAGGAAAACAATTACCGCTGCAAAATTTGTTCTCTGAATGGCACCCATGGTAGTGATGACACGTATCAGGTCTGATTGCTCCTCTCCACTGGCAAGAAGTGGGAGGTGGGCTCAGGGTGACCTCAGTCAACAAGCACCAGCAGAATTAAGCCCCACAGGAAAATCAGACGAAAAGAAGGCATCATTCGGCTAATTATGGCAGTGATCCCCTTGGTCTCCTCTTCCTCCCACCCATGAGCTTCACCGAGCTGGGCCAGAGGTAGCAGCTTACTGGAAGAGGGTCACCACCTGCTTGGCTCCACTGCTCCACTCCAAATAGGACTGGAAAAGGAACATGGAGAAAGTGTGGAAGGGAGGAGACTGGGGTGCAAGAAAGAAAAGTTTTATTGTTATCAGTATTATTATTCAGAATATTTAGACATGACTTTTCAAAAAAAAAAAAAAAGTTCACAAAGGGACTTATGTAGGATTATTATAAAATTAATAGGGTTCTGTCTCCAAAGGGCTCACACTCTAACACCAGTTACAAAAGAAACACCAACACAAAACCCCCAGAAAAGAGACTGTTATGGAAAGAATAGGAACATTCAAACCACCCCCTTCCTGGCCCCCACACTTGCTTTTCTTCTCAGTCCTGCTCTTCTTCTCCAATCCAAGAAGTGGGAAAGGCAGAGTTCAGACCAACATCACAAGTTAGTTCCACACATCAGAGAAGACGCCACCAACTAAGAACACAAAATGTGCCTTTTGCTCTCCAAGTCTGGCACCTCTTCTCAGCCAATTATTCCAGCACTTAATTTTATGTTCTGTTGAGTTGTACAAGAGGAGCATTTTGAACTCTCCTTCCTCTTCTCCAGTCCACTTTCGTCACCTATGCAATGAGCTGGATTCAGCAAGCTCCTGGAAGGGGTGCTTCTTCAACTCGTTCTCTCCACTCACATTCAGCTAAGGGGGGCACTGCCATAGCGAGAATCAATTCAAGCAGCCTGCTCCATTTATAGATGCACAGACTAAAACCTATGTATGTTGGACTGGTTTGAATAATAGGGTAGCCAGGGCTTACAAAGACAGTAGAAGCCTTGTCTTCAAATCACAAAAAAAAACAAAGAAGACATGAATATGCAACTTTGATTCTTTAATCCTTTCTCCTAATTAACTGTTTCCTGTTGTTCAGCTCAGGTCTCAGCACAATGATGTAGCATTTGGGGAAGAAGATGCAACCCAGCAACCCAGCACTGGAGGCCAGAATGGAGAAGCTTTCCACAGCCACCATGTATTTCCCTTTGGTGCTCAGGTAAGTGGGGACAAAACACAGCCACACACTGCAAAAGATCAACATACTGAAAGTGATGAACTTCGCTTCGTTGAAACTGCCTGGCAACTTCCTGGCCAGGAAAGCCACCGTGAAGCTGATGATGGAGAGAAGTCCCAGGTAGCCCAGGACCAGATAAAACATGATGACGGCGCCTTCATTGCATTCTGCTACCATCTCTCCAGGCAGCAAATGCATGTCCAGATCCGGGAATGGCGGAGACACTGTCAGCCACACCCCACAAATACCTGCTTGGGTCAGGGAGCAGAAAAGGACAATGGAGTAGGCCATTCTTTTCCCCACCCACTTCCTCATGCTGGACCCTGGTTTGGTGGCCATGAAAGCAACAACCACAGTGATAGTTTTGGCCAACACACAAGAAACAGCCACTGAGAAGATGTTGCCAAAAACAGATTGCCGGAGAAGGCAGGATGCTTTCCAAGGGTAGCCAAGGAACAGCAAAGAGGAAAGGAAGCAGAGCAGGAGGGAGACAAGGAGGGCGTAGGTGATGTCTCGGTTGTTGGCTCTGACGATGGGGGATTCTTTGTGCTTGATAAAAATTCCCAGCACCAAGGCTGTGATCAGAGAAAGAGACCCAGCAAGGGAGGCTAAACCCATCCCTAAAGGTTCTTCAAAAGAGAGAAAGGTTATAACTTTGAGGATGCATCCATCTCTCTCTTGGTTTGGATATTGGTCTTCCGGGCACTGGAAACAGTCAGGCATGTCTGAAAGTGAAAGAAGATCCATCATAATGTTAACTTGTGGGAATTTCCTTGGGTGCTTTCCGAGTCGGAGTCATTGTTTACGTCAACCTCTGTCTGCCTGGCCCTCTTATTGAGTGGGTCCTGCTTAAAAAGGCATTTTAGGATCATCAAACCATTCTTATTAACAGTCAATGGCATGAAGTCTCAAATCTCTTGACATCCTGAACCATATACAGCATGAAACAGTCCCAATGGTGCCAATAAAATGAAAGGTTATCACTTCAGTTCACATATAGTCAAGTCAATGAACCTGTAAGTTACTTGGTGCACCATGTCACCTACCTTTCCAGGTGGAGATCTTCCCTTCTGGACATGGAATACAATAGTAGCAGCAGAACTTCTCCCCTTCCTTCTTCTTCTTCTGAGAACCAGGCTGGCAAGAATCGCTGCAGACCGAGATGGGGAGCATCTGCGCAGAACCAAGAAGAGAGTTGAGGGCTGGGGCCAGATGACGTTTTATTGTCCATCAAGTGAGGAAAAAAAATGAACAATTAACACTGAAGAGCTTCCAATTTACTGGATGCAACTTTTCTGCCTGGACTTTCCTGGGCACGGCATCTTTTATTTTTGCCTTTATTCACTTTCGGCCCAATCCTGTTCTTCTTCCCCCTCCCCATCCCACTGATGTGAGACACCAAAATGGCTACCACTGCAATCTATGAAGAAGTGGGGTAGTTGTAGAGATCTACTTGGCACAAGATAACATGTGTTCTCTAACCAGGAATAATTTTCAATGGTACAGAGCAATCTACCTGGACCTGCATGACCAATTTCACAGGCCCAGGTCCAGTGGACTGACGCTGCCATCCCCAAACCTGTCCCTTTCCCAGTCACATGTACTGTCACAATTCACCCATCACCCACCCCAATGTATCTTCATTCTGCCCACTCTTGCCCCCAGTGCCTCATTCCACCCTCCTCTGCTTCCATTCTGCCCTCTCCCACACAGTTCCACCTCCGCCGTCATCTCACCTGCCACAGCAGGAAAGATCTGAGGGATCTGGCAGGTAAGATCAGGGGGGATCTTCCAGTGTGTGTGGGAAGGCTCTGGCCTTCCCTCTGGCTCTCCTGCAGTACATGAGTTCACACACAGCTGAAGCATCATTTACTACTGCAGCAAAGGAGTTAGCACTTGCAGAACACTTGTTCCACCAGTGGGGCAGCCCAATAGGATTTGGCCGTTGGTGTGACCTTGGGGGGGGGGAATGACCACCATGCTGTGTGCTTCAACCCAAAGATAGAGGAAGGACCAAGGAGAAGTTCATAATCATGTGGTACTTCTTGTTATTTTTTAAATGTTATACACAGTAGCTGAATACAAACAGCCCATCACAGGGCACAAATCTTCTGGCCCACTAGAATGCTGTGATTATATTACTTAAAATACAACCCTTGCAATCATGGAGTCACACCGCGTGATACTCTAGAATCCATACCTGATTCAAGCTTCTGTGCCATGACATGTTATCCTCATGAATGGTGAATGTTCTTCCTTCAGGTGCATGGGGATCCAGCCATCCAACTTTCACCTTATGGAAGGAGGAGTTTGGAGATACGACGACACTCATGATATCAAACCCACCTACCATTTCCCCCTGCTCGTTAAATGACACTTTTTCTCCCACAGAGTTGTTAAATGAAATGCCTTGAAGAAGTGGGTGGAGCTGCACAAAATAGGAATAAACAAAGGAATTAGGGTACATTTGGTTCTCTTTGCCAAGATCTCAAAGAACCTTTTCTTGGTGATATGGTGAGTTTAATGGAGAACGAGCCTTCTGGCTTGCAGTGCTAGAAGACCGAAGATGGACAAAGTTTTCAGCTCCAAAATGCATGAAGTGAACCCACTTTCAGTCAAATATTTGCATGAATTCACCAGATTTTCTGTTCCTAATCAACCAGCCCCAGGGATGCTTTCATGAATCAGGAAGAGGAAGGATTGGGAGCACACATGGACAAACATCCATGGTCCCAAGAGTCTGTTTACACCAGTAGTTATCAAACTCACTGTGGCCGCAGTGCCCTTTGCATTCACAAGGGCATTGCACAGCCTATTCTTCCTGCCTCTTTGGTGTGAGATTACACCAGATACAAGGATCATGGAATGTCAGCCTGGAGAGCCAGGAAGAAGAGGCCACGGAGCGACCCTGCGAGTGGACTGTGGTATCCTTGGGAACATGTGGCACAGTTTGGGAACCACTGGTCTACACCGTCAGACTGAAACAGCTGCAAAGAATGTGGAACAGCAAGACAAGCAGTCACCCAGATATTTGCTATAAGACGAATCCAATCAATGTCTGTCATGATGGATGGGAGTGAATTTATTTGTAAAGTGTGTGGCTAACTGATCAGTTAAATGGTGTCGATGATAACCTTGACTTTCTCTGGGGAAAAAAAAAAAATTACCTGCCAGAATTGGAGGTCTTGAAAGGCACTTCTGTTCCCATCCACCATTGATCTGTGATGAGATCTAGATGAGGAGCTGGCGTATAAGGCACTCGCCACAGCATAGACAGCATTATAGATACTGTAGCTGTGGCCAGTCATGCGCATTTCAAAAACAGTATCAGGGAGGTTCTCCAGCCTGTCTTCCCCAGCGCAGGATTCACCAACCACGTCCGGCACAGCAGGATCTGAAAAGGAGCATACAAAAGCTTGTTCCCAGAAGACCTTGAGGAAGCCATCCCTTTGATCCTGGTGAGGGTGTATTTTCTGAAGATAGGTCTGGAATCCTGGAGGTTCAGCGGAGTGAATTGTGAAGGAAATGGTGCTGTGGAACAGCTGAAGACTCTTAAATGTTATTTCTGATGCTGCAAAATCAATTTGAGCTGTCATAATCCACACCTTTCCAAGGGTTATGCTCTCCTCATATGCAAGTTCTGCCATGGCCATTAAGGTGCTCAGCCACGAAATGGTTGCGCTCTCTCCGTAAATGACAAATGTGTTTGCTTTCCTACACATGATCAGCAGATAAATCTCTGAGGCTGTGACACCCAGGTTTTCAAGGTCTGTAAATTGAACTTGTTTGGGGATTCTTTCTGTGAATGCTGAGCAGATTCCATGCTGGGAAAACAGTGGCTCCATGGCTTGTAAGAAACGTTCTCCACTGTCATCATCCACAACAAAGAGTCCAACCCAATTCCATCCAAAATGCTGAAGTAATTGGATAATCCCCATGTACTGATGGACTTCGTTTGGGGCCATTCGGTAAAAAGAAGGGAGCTGCACTGAATCTCTCTCCTCTGCAGCAAATGAGCCATAAGTGAGCTACAAGGAAATGTACAGATCCTTAAGAAATTGATTAGAGGTATATCTGAGTACATTTGTATGTGATCAGCTTTAATGAATATCAGACACAGTAAAACCATGGTTTGGATTCCCACCTCCAATTTATCAACCTTAAGGTCACAAACTGTTTGAGCACCAGTGAGGGAATGGTGAAGGAATGGTGCAACAGATAGAGGGTGTTACACGTGAGTTACTTTTGAGCACCAGTGAGGGAATATGGTGCAATTGATAGAGAGTCCCAGAACAATAGACTGAGTTACATGTGTGATTTGAATGTGTATGTACCCTACCTGCGGAATCTTATAGAGACTTAAGATGTCTGCCATGCGGAAGGATGTATCAGAGCTCATTCCTCCAATGACAGCTTTGAGTTTATGGGGGGTCCCACATGCATAGTTGGGGACAAATCTCTGTGATTTGAAGAGGAGGTCCAAGGTACTGCGATAGGTCAGCCTCTCCTCATAGTAGCTGTTACCGATGTAGAACCCGAGTGTGACGTTGGGTAGAATCTTGGGATTCTCATTGATCTCGCTGACAGCAAACGCCAAGGCCCGGATGTGCTGGTAGAACTTGGTCAGTGCACTGTGAAAACAGCGAAAACACCCTTTTCACAAATGTAAAGTGCATGCAATTGTTTGCTCACAATACCACACAACTCTGGGTTTGATGATGAAGGAAACCCATACAAGCGCCATCTGTTTTAATCACGGTGAAGGAAAGAAACCAGTGGCTGAGAAGAACACATGTTGAAGACAAAAATGTGGGCGAGGACTCTAGAGCAGAGCAGAGGACAGAAGGAGACAGCTGAATAAAAGGTGTTCAGATGTATAATGTCGATAATGTATGTATGGGAAGGCATTGGAGAAACTCAGAAAGCTTTAAATGCATCATATACAAGGAACAGCAAGGAAACCTGGTGTAAACTTTAGGAACCATTGGATCCATCCAGCCTAGGCTTTTCCCCCCATCCTCCATCCCTCCTATAAGTGTCTCTGACCAACTTAGCCAGAATTGCACATTCATGTTCACCTATTGCACAACTGTTCTCCCATTTTTCTACCTTTGAAATATACACATTTCCTAATACATCACTTATATAATCATCACAAAAATAATAATATAAAAATTGTCACTCAACTCTTCCCATCTATATTTTTCATAGTAGGAAATCTGGTTTTAATGTTCCAATTCCAGTCCATAGGAATTGGAATTCCTCACAAATGTGATATGATTTGGATTCCATCACAAATCATAAAAGACTCCCACAGTTCTTGGATTTTTAATTAAATCAATACACTTCTTCCGAAATGAACTTCAGTTACAAACCATCTTTGGTGAAAAAGTTTACAACATGATTCACCTTCTGAAACTGCAAATCAAGCTTTATTCTTGGAGGAGAAAATGAAGCTATATTGTAAACCAGGCTTCTCCAGAGCCTGCCATGCAGGCTGGATCTAGCACCCTGCCTTTTCCTTCTCCCAAGAGAATGGTGCTTCTCAGTCCGTGGTGGAGCTGTCCTTCCACACCACCAATCTCCCCCAAATTGAGCTCCAGGCTGCCACTTCTGCGTTCCATCACCCCAGCAGCCACTGTGACTGGATTTCTGGAGCTTACTTTGGGGGAGATAAGCAGCGGGGAAGGCCAGATTCCTGGCAGAATGGTAAGTGCTGGTCAAGCCTGGGACCCCTTTTGCGTTGAGCAGCAGTCTCCAGTGTGGAGACCACTGCTGCAAACCAAATAAAAAGCACAGGACTCTCAAGGCTTTGACTGCTTTGGAAGAGGTCTGCTACTTTGCAAGGCCAACCTACCTCTTCACTGAGAATTCAGTTTCCTGAAGGACACATTCTGAGGCTTCCAAGATCACATTACAAGGGAAGGAAGAAGAAAAAAATGAACACGAGAAACTTGCATTGGGACATCCAAGCCCAACTCCTGAGATGGGGGCTTCTTGAAGGAAACTGTGTGGTAAAGGTAACCAATCTGAGAAACGATCCCACCAATCTGGAGGCCCCCAGGCTGATGCCATTCGTGCAGAGCAGGCAGGGGAGCATTCCCAGGACATTTCATAGCATTTACCGTGTGGGCCAGCAGAAGCAACTGAGAAGCTAATACCATCACCTGCTGGCAAAGCTTCTCTCGAGATATAGACACTGCAGTGGCTGTTGGCATCCTCATCACGGGCGCCAGCCTAGTTCTAAGCAAGCAACAATGGAGAGCTGCCAATTCTGCCCATGTATTTGGCAAACAGAAGTATGTCAGCCTTATCTTTAGCCTTAAGAAGATCAGAAAATGATGCCTTGAATAGCAAACGAACTCTGAAATGAAACACTCATGCGTCAAGTCAATGGAGCTTTCCCTGCCTCATGTCTCTCAGCCCTGCTCTGAGCATGGCATGTGGAGGGCTTTAAAAGTGCTCTCTGACTTGCCTGTGTGTTCTTTCCTTTCTTTTGCTGCCTTAAAGGAAGGTGCTGAGAGTGCAATTAGTTTGTGTAATTGCTAGGAAGATAATTACTGTGCGACATTTTGTCTCTGAATGGCACCCACAGTAGCCATGACATGTTTCAGATCTGATTGCTGCTCTCCTGGGGCAAGGAGTGGGAGGTGGGTTCAGTCAATGCACAGCAGCAGAAGAATTAAGCCCTCTAGGAAAATCAGACACAAGGAAGGCATCATTGGGCTAGTTATGGTAGTAACAGACCTGCCCCCCGAATGTCCCAGGGTGCAGGTCTGCGACATGCAGCCTGCCTCGTGCCCCTCCCAAGGGGATACTCACCCTAGCAGAACAAAGCCTCACTAAAAAAGCCTTCTGAGGTCTCTTGCATGATTTTAAGCCATATTTCCCGTTTTCCAATGAAACTGGAAGTAATGCCTAAGATTGAGCGAGTAGCTGCAGGAGGCTTTTTGCACACTGCTAAGTGCCATGCGGGGCTTCGTCTGCCTGCAAAACAGCTCCGATGGGCAGGCAGGGCAGTGCACGGGCAGAAGTGGCAGTGGCGGGACACGGTAAGCATGACGCCTGGGATTTTTGCCCCCTCTGCCCCCACCCCAGGTCTGCCATGGAGTTATGGCAGTAATACACTTGGTCACCTCTCACTCTTCCCCGCACCCATGAGATTCACTGAGCTGGGCCAGAGGCAGCATTTGCTGGGAAAGGGTCACCACCCGTTTCCCTCCACTGCTCCTTGCAGCCCCCAACCAGGATAGGAAAAGGATCATGGAGGAAGTGTGGAAGAGAGGAGACGGGGGTGCAAGAAAGTCAGGCTTTATTATTAAGAATATTATTATTCAGAGTATTTGCATACTGCTTTTCAACAAAAAAAGTTCACAATATGACAATATGACCTTCAGTTTATTAAAAACTGAATAGGACCCGGTCCCCAAAAGGCTCAAAATCAGTCACCAGTTACAAAAGAAACACCAGCACCGAACCCCTAGAAAAGATACTATTATGGAGAGAATAGGAACATTCAAACCACCACCTTCCTGGCCTCCACACTTTCTCTTCTTCTCAGTTCTGCCCTTCTTCTCCAGTCCAAGAAATGGGAAAGCTCCAGTACATCACTAGAGAGGCAGCATTTGGCCTGTTGCTTCAGGCATTTCTGACTGCCATTCTAACGCAGGACAGTGTTCAGGGAAAAGGCCTGGTGGGGTGACGTGCAACCATACAGAGAAACCACCATGTTGCCAGGCTGCAATGGACACTCCTGATATTTGATCGTTTCAAAGCCTTGCTTGGCCAGGAAACTCTCTGGCCGTAAGCCAAACGTCATCTCTCAGCCTGACCGACATCAGAAGTTAGTTACACACACAAGATAAAGAGAGCACGTGTGACTTCCTGAGTTCCTTAGTACCAATACTTTGGAGAAGTGTGTCCTATCTCAGGGACAGCTGGCCCAATCAAGATCATACAAGATGAAGCCTGGACACAGAGGGAGGGACTTAGGCCTAAATCCTTACCAACTTTCCAGCACTGGCATAGCTGTGCCAATGGGATATGTGTTGCATCCTGCAGTTGGGCAGCAGTTATGGAGGCCTCCTCAAAGTAAGGAAATGATGATTCCCTTTCCTTGGGGCTGCATTGCCCCTATTTCAGGTCTGGAAAGTGGGTTAAGATTTTGCCCGTAGGTGTGCTATCCCATTTGCGATTGCTGAGAGCATTTGGAACTGGAGCGACTGCTTGGAAGTGGTAGGACCACCCTGCAATTTTCAATTTTTTCTCTTCTCAGAATAATGACCTCTGTGGTCTTCTGTCTGGTCTCCTGTCACTTCCAGCTTCTAGAAGACTACTCCTGGTCCTGCAGCTCTGTTGCTTGGGCAATGTCTGTAGTAAGAAGTTGTCTGCCCCTCTTCCTCTACCGGCAAGGGACGGACAATTTATGACTACAGACAATTGCCCGAGAAACAGAGCTGCAGAACCTGGAAGAGTTTTTTTTCAAGAGCTGTTGAAAATCATTCTGATAACCCCACACTCAACATGCCTTATTACTCCAGGGCTGGCAACTCTTCACAGTTGATTATTCCAACACTGAACATAAAAACGCTCAGTTGATGCCTACAACAGGAGCGTTCTGAGGTCTCCTTCCTCTTCTGCAATTCACCTATGCAATGAGCTGGACACAGCAAGCTCTTTGAAGGGGTGCTTCTTCAACTTGTTCTCTCTACTCTGTTCTACTACTCTGTTCTACTACTCTCTACTCTGTCTACTTTGTTCTCTCAAATTGAGAACAAAATGGCTAGTATTATAATGCCGTTGTACAAATCTATGGTAAGGCCACACCTGGAGTATTGTGTCCAGTTCTGGTCGCCGCATCTCAAAAAAGACATAGTGGAAATGGAAAAGGTGCAAAAGAGAGCGACTAAGATGATTACGGGGCTGGGGCACCTTCCTTATGAGGAAAGGCTACGGCATTTGGGCCTCTTCAGCCTAGAAAAGAGATGCCTGAGGGGGACATGATTAAGACATACAAAATTATGCAGGGGATGGACAGAGTAGATAGGGAGATGCTCTTTACACTCTTACATAATACCAGAACCAGGGGACATCCACTAAAATTGAGTGTTGGGCGGGTTAGGACAGACAAAAGAAAATATTTCTTTACTCAGCATGTGGTCAGTCTGTGGAACTCCTTGCCACAGGATGTGGTGATGGCATCTAGCCTAGACGCCTTTAAAAGGGGATTGGACAAGTTTCTGGAGGAAAAATCCATTATGGGGTACAAGCCATGATGTGTATGGGCAACCTCTTGATTTTAGAAATGGGTTATGTCAGAATGCCAGATGCAAGGGAGGGCACCAGGATGAGGTCTCTTGTTATCTGCTGTGCTCCCTGGGGCATTTGGTGGGCCGCTGTGAGATACAGGAAACTGGACTAGATGGGCCTATGGCCTGATCCAGTGGGGTTGTTCTTATGTTCTTATATTCTTACTCTTACGCAGCTATGGGGTGCTTGCCCATATCAAGGAACAATTCAAGCACAGATTAATAAGTGCACAGATTAAAACCTATGTATAATGGACTAGATTGAAAACCAAGGGAGCCTAGGCCGAAAAAAAACCTATAGGAACCTTGTCTTCCAGCCACAGACATCACAGAACAAATACCTCTGCTTGTTTGATTCTTTAATACTTTCTCCTAATTAGCTGTTTCCTGTTGTTCAGTTCAGGTCTCAGCACAATGATGTAGCACTTAGGGGAGAAGATACAACCCAGCAAGCCAGCACCGGAAGCTAAGATGGAGAAGATCTCCACAGCCACCATGTCTTCTCCTTTGGTGCTCAGGTAGGTTGGGACAAAAGTCAACCAAACACTGCAAAAGACCAGCATGCTGAAGGTGATGAACTTGGTTTCATTGAAACTGTCTGGCAGCTTTCTGGCCAGGAAAGCCACCATGAAGCTGATGATGGAGAGAAGTCCCAGGTAGCCCAGAACAAGATAAAACATTGTTGCAGACCCTTCATTACATTCTGCTGTGATCTCAGTAATCACTGACTGCATGTCTAAATCTGGGAATGGGGGAGAGGTTGCCAGCCACACCCCACAAATTCCTGCTTGAATCAGGGAGCAGGAGAGCACAATGGAGTAGGCCAGTCTTTTCCCCACCCACTTCCTCATGCTGGACCCTGGTTTGGTGGCCATGAAAGCGACAACCACAGTGATGGTTTTGGCCAACACACAAGAAACAGCCACTGAGAAGATGATGCCGAAAGCAGATTGTCGGAGAAGGCAGGTTGCTTTCCCAGGGTTGCCAAGGAACAGCAAAGAGGAAAGGAAGCAGAGCAGGAGGGAGACAAGGAGGGCGTAGGTGATGTCTTGGTTGTTGGCTCTGACAATGGGGGTTTCTTTGTGCTTGATAAAAATTCCCAGCACCAAGGCTGTGATCAGGGAAAGAGACCCAGCAAGGGAGGCTAAACCGATCCCTAAAGGTTCTTCAAAGGAGAGAAAGGTTATAACTTTGGGGATGCATCCGTCTCTGTCCTGGTTTGGATATTGATCTTCTGGGCACTGGAAACAGTCAGGCATGTCTGAAAGAGAAAGAAGACCCATCCCAGTGAAAACGCATAAGGGGTATTCTCTTGGGTGCCTTCTGAGTGAGAGTCAACTTCTATCTGCCTGGTCCTCTTGTGGAGTGGGTCCTGCCTAAACAGGCATTTTAGGATTATCAAATCATTCCTATTAATAATAATAGTGGCACACTGATTAAGTGACTTCTCTTTTATGTTCATTCTTAATAGTGATGAAAACCTTTTTCTTTTTTTATTTTATTGAAGACAAATTAAAAGGGTAGTTAAAAAGTAAAAAAGTTGCAAGTCGTGTGGCAAGTGTGGAGATCTCGATCTACAGTTCTTTGTTCTACTACAAAATCATGCAAAATATTAACTTTCAGATCTAAAACAGTTTACTACGCATTGAAAAGTACATTTTCAACACCAAAGAAAAATGAGAAAAAATAAAAATTAAATCCTTTATTTACTCATTCAATTCATAGGTTATTTGACCCATTTACCCTAGATACCTGGGAAGTCCATGCACTGGTTTCCAATTGTCCATAAAAGTTTTTACTGACTTGTCCTTAAGAAGAATTGTATCAATTTCTGCCAAATCCAATCCCGTCAGCCATCATTCTTCCAGTGCAGGTATCTCTGGAATTTTCCAGTATTTGGCAACCAATATTCATGCAGCAGTTGTCATATATAAAAACATAGTTTCATAGCCATTCTTAATTGAATCATCCAATATTCCCAACAAATGCGCTCTTGGTTTCTTGATGAAAACATTTTCAAGTTGAAATATAATTAAACTATAAAGTTCTACCCTGGCACCCAGGAATCCAGCATATGCAGAGTTGATTCACTGCAGATGCCAGGGTCCCAGTTTAAATGTATTTAAATAGAAACCAAGTGCCTGAAAATTGAGTTTTCTTCTTTTGTCCAACAAAACCATGCCATTTTCAAGCCTCTCAGGGTACAATTAACTCTAAGGATGCCCTCCAGGTCTTTCAACATTGGTATATACCACATTCAGCCACTAGAGGTGCTGAATGGAATGGAATGGAATTTAATGACATTATTCCATTACATTCAGCACCTTTAGTGTCTGAATGTGGTCTATACCACTGCTGGGAGACCCCCAAGTGCATCTTTAGAGCTCTGTTTAGCCCTGAGAAGCTTGGAAGAGACACAGTTTTGCTGCAAAAATGAAGGAAACTCCATTTTTGTGCACTTTGTTTCAATAGGAATTTAAACTGGGTCCTGGATATCCATGGACTTCTGATTCCACAGTATTCCATGTATACCAAGGTCCAATCTGTATATATCCACGGAGGTATATATAACCGAGGCAGGGAACACACATTGAAAATGACTTGCAGGACAGTCCGAACAGACAGAAGGAAATATTTCTTTATTAACCACATAATTATCTGTGGAACTCCTTGTCACAGGGCATTGTAACCATCACAGGTTACAATCCTAATCACTGACCACTTTGATTGCCTTTGCCAGGAAAAGTGAAGATATAAATACTTTAATAAATAAGAACATAAGATGACTGGGGTCTCCACCCATCCTTAGATCCGGTATCTGCAGTTTAGTTGGTCTCCCCATGCTAGAGGAAGACGAACTGAAAGTTATCAGGAAGCAGGGCCTGTCTGGACCCCTGTTAGTCACCCTTTAGCAGGCAGGCTGCTTGCCTGCCTCTTTCATTCTTCCGTTAAGCTAGAATGTTAAGCAAGAAGCACCCATGCTGCAAGTGCTACGACAGTGAAACACCTGTTGTTGGCAACCTTCATCCTCAAAAGATTCTGGTATCGCGCTCTGAATGGTGGTTCTGGCACAGCGTCTAGTGTGGGTGAAAAGGCCGATTCGGGAGTGACAATCCCTTCCACACTGGGAGCAAGTGCAGTCTGTCCCTGGTCTGTCTCCCTGGCTATGGGCCTTCCTTCTTTGCCTCTTTGCCTCAGCCTGTTGGCCAAGTGTCTCTTCAAACTGGGAAAGGTCAGGCTGCACAGCCTGCCTCCAAGTGGGACGCTCAGAGGCCAGGGTTTCCCACCTGTTGAGGTCCACTCCTAAGGCCTTCAGATCCCTCTTGCAGATGTCCTTGTATCGCAGCTGTGGTCTACCTGTAGGGTGCTTTCCTTGCACGAGTTCTCCATAGAGGAGATCCTTTGGGATCCGGCCATCATCCATTCTCACAACATGACCGAGCCAACGCAGGCGTCACTGTTTCAGCAGTGCATACATGCTAGGGATTCCAGCTCGTTCCAGGACTGTGTTGTTTGGAACTTTGTCCTGCCAGGTGATGCCAAGGATGCATTGGAGCCAGCGCATGTAGAAAGCGTTCAGTTTCCTCTCCTGTTGTGACCAAAGAGTCCATGACTCGCTGCAGTACAGAAGTGTACTCAGGACACAAGCTCTGTAGACCTGGATCTTCGTATGCTCTGTCAGCTTCTTGTTGGACCAGACTCTCTTTGTGAGTCTGGAAAACGTGGTAGCTGCTTTACCGATGCATTTGTTTAGCTCGGGATCAAGAGAAAGAATGTTGGAGATCGTTGAGCCAAGGTACACAAAGTCATGGACAACCTCCAGTTCATGTGCAGAGATTGTATTGCAGCGAGGTGAGTCCACATCCTGAATCATGACCTGTGTTTTCTTCAGGCTGATTGTCAGTCCAAAATCTTGGCAGGCCTTGCTAAAATGATCCATGAGCTGCTGGAGATCTTTGGCAGAGTGGGTAGTGACAGCTGCATCATCGGCAAAGAGGAAGTCACGCAGACACTTCAGCTGGACTTTGGACTTTGCTCTCAGTCTGGAGAGGCTGAAGAGCTTTCTGTCTGATCTGGTCCGGAGATAGATGCCTTCTGTTGCAGTTCCAAAGGCCTGCTTCAGCAGGACAGTGAAGAAAATACCAAACAAGGTTGGTGCAAGAACACAGCCCTGCTTCACTCCGCTTCAGATGTCAAAGGGGTCTGATATGGAGCCATCGAAGACAACAGTGCCCTTCATGTCCTTGTGGAAAGCTCTGATGATGCTGAGGAGCCTGGGTGGACATCCGATCTTGGGGAGAATCTTGAAGAGGCCGTCCCTGCTGACCAGGTCGAAAGCCTTGGTGAGATCTATGAAGGCTATAAAGAGTGGCTGTCGTTGTTCCCTGCATTTCTCCTACAGTTGTCTAAGGGAGAATACCATATCAGTGGTGGACCTGTTGGCTCGGAATCCGCACTGCGATTCTGGATAAACGCTCTCTGCAAGTACCTGGAGCCTCTTTAGTGCAACTCGGGCAAACAGCTTTCCTACAACGCTAAGCAGAGAGATGCCGCGGTAGTTGTTGCAGTCACCCCTGTCGCCTTTGTTCTTGTACAGTGAAACAATGGTGCCGTAACGGGCGCACAGGGCATGTGGGGTCTGCCGTTTATATATTGTTCCCCTAGACCTGCAGGGGCACAAAATGGAAACACTGCAGAAAGAGGGGAACACCTCTAAATAAAAAATAATAATTATGCAGCCTCTGGGTTTTGCCTGTCTCTGAATGCCAGATGCAAGGTGGCAATAGGAGACAGGTATCTTATGGACCATGTGCTCCCCAAAGCATCTGGTGGGCCACTGTGAGATCCAGGAAGCTGGACTAGGTGAGTCCTAGACCTGATCCAGCAGGGCTCTTCTGATGTACTTACGGATTCTCAATGTCCTTATTCTGTCTTTACCTAATGAGTGGTCCCAATCTGTATGCACATGGCTTCACTCATGACTTGCCGGTGGATGAGCGAACGGACCCTATTTGAAAAATCTGGAATTTAGTGTGGCCTCCTTCTCTGGATTTCCCACCAGCCTGGTTCACTTTGAAAAGGTACAAAGGTTCAGAACTCATCATGAACATCAAAACGTCATGAAGCAATCTTCATATATAGGATGATACACTCCAATTGGTACCAGTACAATGGGAGGTTATCGCTTCACTTATAGTCATGTCTATGAACCTGTCAGCTGTTTGATGTACCCTGTCACCTACCTTTCCAGGTGGAAATCTTCCCTTCTGGACATGGAATACAATCGTAGCAGCAGAACTTCTCCCCTTCCTTCTTTTTCTTCTGAGAACCAGGCTGGCAGGAATCACTACAGACAGAGACGGGAAGCACCTGTGCAGAACCATAAAGACAGGTGAGGACTGGGGCCTGCTGACATTTTATTGTCCATCAGGTGAGATAAATGATCAATCTACACTGAAGAATGTCAAATATATTGGATGCAAACTCTCTGCCAGGACTTTCCTGGGTACGGCATCTTTTATTCTTGCCTTTATTCACGTTCGGCCCAATGCAGTTCTTCTTGCCCCTCCCCATCCCACAGATGTGTGACACCAAATTGGCTAGAGCTGCATCCTGTGAAGAAGTGGGGAATTTGCAGAGATAAGCTCTGGGTGTGAAAACATTTGTTCTCTAACCAGTGGTAAACTTCTACAGTACAGAGCAATCCACCTAGACCTGCATGACCCATTTCACAGGCACAGGTCCATGTGGACTGACGCTGCTATCACCAAACATGCCCCTTCCCAGAAGCAATCCACCCATCACCCACCCCGATGCAGCCCCATTCTGCCCACCCCCGCCCCATCACCACCTCATTCTGCCCTCTCCTGCTCTCATTCCATCCTCTCCCATTCAGTTCCACCTCTGCTGTCGTCTTGCATGCCACGGCAGGTGAGATCTGGGGAATCTGGCAGGTAAGATTCAGTGACAGTCCTGCTATTGAATGAACGGGGCAAGTGCCCCGGGCGTGAAGGCTCACATGACTTTAGGACAGGATGGGAGTCTCCTTGAGGTTCCGGACCTTTGGAAACTATGCTTCCGGTTTCCTGGAAGCATGGGGAATGTTCAGGAGGTTTCCCCGACGTGTCCCAGAGTTGCACAAGGCTCTGTGCACTCCCGGTAAGTGTGTGTGTGTGTGTGTGTGTGTGTGTGTGTGTGTGTGTGTGTGTGTGTGTGTGGATTTGCATCCAGGCATGCGGCGGTAGCATCCTGTGGGGGGCACTTTTGCCCCAGGGCACAGGTCTGGGGAGGTCCGCCACTGGTAAGATCAGGGGGATCTTCTAGTGTGTGCAAGAAGGCTCTGGCCTTCCCACAGGCTCTCCTGAAGCCACAGCTGAAGCATCATTTAAAACTGCAACAAGGCAGTTAGCGCTTGCAGAACACTTTTCCACCAGTGGGGCAGCCCAATTAGATTTGGCCATTGGTGCAACTTGGGGGGGGGGGGAATGACCACCATGCTGCAAGCTTCAACTCAAAGGTACAGGAAAGACCAAGTACTAGTTCATAATTTCATGATATGTTTCTTGTTGGTTTTTAAATATGATACTTGGTGCTGACCTGATTACGAATACAAACAGCCCCTCACAGGGCACAATTCTTCTGGCCTACTAGAATGCTGTGATGATATTCCTTATTAAAATACAACCCTTGTAATCATGGAGTCATACCCTGTAGTACCCCTTGGCATCTTGCCTAGATGCCTTTAAGAGGGAATTGGACAAATTTCTGGAGGAAAAGTCAATCACGGGTTACAAGTCATGGTAGGTATATTCAAACTCCCCAGGATACTTTAGAATTCATACCTGATTCAAGCTTCTGTGCCATGCCATGCTGTCCTCATGAATCGTGAATGTTCTTTCACCTGCATGGGGATCCAGCCTTCCAACTTTCACCTTGTGGAAGGAGGAGTTTGGAGATATGATGACACTCATGATATCAAAACCACCTACCATTTCCCCCTGGTCGGTAAATGACACTTTTTCTCCAACAGAGTTGTTAAATGAAACGCTCTGAAGAAATGGGTGGAGCTGCACAAAACAGGAATAAACCAAGGAATTAGGGTACATTTGGTTCTCTTTGCCAAGATCTCAAAGAACCTTTTCTTGGTGATATGGTCTGTTTAATGGAGAACGAGCCATTTGATTTGCAGTGCTTGAAGACTGAAGATGGACAGTGTTTTCAGCTCCCAAATGGATGAAGTGAACCCTCTTTCAGTCAAAGATTTGCATGAAAACCAATTCACCAGATATTCTGCTCCTAATCAACCAGCCCTAGGGATGCTTTCACGAATCAGGATGA
This sequence comes from Tiliqua scincoides, assembly GCF_035046505.1. Lineage (NCBI taxonomy): Eukaryota > Metazoa > Chordata > Lepidosauria > Squamata > Scincidae > Tiliqua > Tiliqua scincoides. The sequence continues at coordinate 131,313,641 of NC_089825.1, read as the reverse complement.
GCAGGGATTGGGAGCACACGTGGACAAACATCCATGCTCCCAAGGATCCGTGTACACCAGTGGTCCCCAAATTCACTGTGGCCGCAATGCCCTTTGCACTCACAAGGGCATTGTATGGCCTATTCTTCCTGCCTCATTGGTGTGGGATTGCACCAGATCTCAGAAGGATCATGGAATGTTAGCCTGGAGAGCCAGGAAGAAGAGGCCACGGAGCGACCCTGTGAGTGCGCTGTGGACTCTGGGACACCCTGTGGCACAGTTGGGAACCACTGGTGTATACCGTCAGACTGAAAAAACTGCAAAGAATGTGGAACAGCAAGACAAGCAGTCACTAAAGTATGTCCTATAAGACTAATCCAATCAATGTCTGTTTTGATGGATGAGAGTGACTTCGGGCAGAATCCTACCCTGCGCTGGAACAGGCAAGCCAAGAGGCTTGCACTGCATCCAGCGCAGGCTAGAAGCCCAAAATGGCTCAGTCAGTGGCTAACCTCCACGTATGGCACCTTTGCCCCATGGGTCTCCTTGGATTGCGCCACATTCTGAGGTGGTGCAATTCTGAGGAGAATGGAGCGGCTTCAAGCCGCTCCGAAGTCCCAGGGAATGGGGGTTGGGATCCAGCATAACTGCTGGATTCCAGTCCCACCTCCCGGTCCCCACCCACCCGCCCCTGGGCCGCACACTGCCCTCCCTCCCCCACTCAGGAACACCTCCCTGCCCACCCCGGAGCCTTGTATAGGCCCAGCCAGGCCAATGTGAGGCTTGCCGAGAATTTCAGCCTCCACAGGCTGCCTCCTGCTCCCCGCCTGTCCCCAAGCTGCCCACTAACTGCCAGACCGCCCGCCCACCCTCCACCTCCCTCCTGCCTCCTCCTGTCCACCCCAGAGCCTGAGGAAGCCGAGGAAGCCGGCGTGGTGGCTTGTGTCAGCCTCTGCAGGCCAGCGCACCTCCATGCGCTGGCCCAGCTTACTCTCGAGGATGCACAGACATACTTTACGGCATGTTTGCAACCCTCCTGGGCCAGCACAAGGGACTTGTGCCAGCCCAAGAAAAGGCCAGGATTGCACCCTTTATTTGTAAAGTGTGCGGCTAACTGATTATTCAAATGGTATACAATAACCTTGACTTTCTCTGGGGGGGAAAAAAAAAAAAATACCTGCCAGGATTGGAGGTCTTGCAGTTCACCTCTGTTCCCATCCACCATGGATCTGTGATGAGATCTAGATGAGGAGCTGGCGTACAACGCACTCGCCACAGCATAGACAGCATTATAGATACTGTAGCTGTGGCCAGTCATGCGCATTTCAAAAACAGTCTCAGGGAGGCCCTCCAGCCTCTCCTCCCCAGTGCAGGATTCAACAACCACGTCCGGCACAGCAGAACTTGGAAATGAACACCCAAAAGCTTCCTCCCAGAAGACCTTGAGGAAGCCATCTCTCTGATCCTGGTGAGGGTGTATTTTCTGAAGATAGGTCTGGAATCCTGGAGGTTCAGCGGAGTGAATCGTGAAGGAAATGGTGCTTTTGAACAGCTGAAGATTCTTACGCGTGGTTTCTATTGCTGCAAAATCAATCTGAGCTGTCATAATCCACACCTTTCCAGGGGTTATGTTCTCCTCATATTCAAGTTCTGCCATGGCCATTAAGTCGCTCAGCCACCAAATGCTTGGGCTCTCTCCATAAATGACAAATGTGTTTGCTTTCCTACCCATGATCAGCAGATACATTTTTAAGGCTGTGACACTAAGGTCTGTGACTCGAGCTTGTTTGGGGATTCTTTCTGTGAATGCTGAGCAGATCCAATTCTGGGAAAGCAATGGCTCCATGGCTTGTAAGAAACAGTCTCCACTGTCATCATCCACAACAAAGAGTCCAACCCAAGTCCATCCAAAATGCTGAAGTAATTGGATAATCCCCTTGTACTGATGGGCTTCATTTGGGGCCATTCGGTAAAAAGAAGAAACCTGCATTGAATCTCTCTCCTCTGGGGCAAATGAGCCATAAGTGAGCTACAAGGAAACGTACAGATGCTTAAGAAACCGATTGGAGATACATTTGGATGTGATCGACTTTAATGAATACCAAACATGGTGAAACCATGATTTGGTTTCCCACCTCCGATTTATCAACTTTAAGGCCACAAATTGTTTGAGCCCCAGTGAGAGAATATGGTGCAATTGATAGAGAGTCCCAGAACGATAGACTGAGTTACATGTGTGATTTGAATGTGTATGTACCCTACCTGCGGAATCTTATAGAGACTTAAGATGTCTGCCATGCGGAAGGATGTATCAGAGCTCCTTCCTCCAATGACAGCTTTGAGTGTATGGGGGGTCCCACATGCATAGCTGGGGACAAATCTCTGTGATTTGAAGAGGAGGTCCAAGGTACTGCGATAGGTCAGCCTATCCTCATAGTAGCTGTTACCAATGTAGAACCCGAGCGTGATGTTGGGTAGAATCTTGGGATTCTCATTGATCTCGCTGACAGCAAACGCCAAGGCCCGGATGTCCTGGTAGAACTTTGTCACTGCACTGTGAAAACAGTGAAGATACCCTTTCACAAATGTAAAGTGCATGCAGGTGCTTCCTCACAGTACTCCACCGCTCTGGGTTTGATGATGAAGGAAACCCATACAAGCAACATTGGTTTAAATCATGGTGATGGAGAAAAACCAGTGGCTGAGAAGAACACAAGTTGAAGCCAAAAAAGTGGGTGGGGACTCCAGAGCAGAGGACAGAGGGAGGCAGCTGAATAAAAGGTGTTCATTCAGACGTCAAATGCCGATAATGTACATGTATAATGATGTACATGAAGGCACTGGTGAAACTCAGAAGGCTTTGAAAGCATCACATATAAGGTATAGCAAGGAATCATTGTGTAAACTTTAGGAATAATATGATCCTTTCAGCCTAGCTTTTTTCTCCTGACCTCCATCCATCCTATAAATGTTCCTGGCCAACTTTGCCAGAATTGCACATTCATGCAACTGTTCTCCCATTCTTCTACCTTTGAGATCTACACATTTTTAAGACATCACTTACAAAATCTTCACAAAAACAGTAATATAAAAATCATCACTCAACTCTTCCCATCTATGTTTTTCATAGTAGGAAATCTGCTTTTGATGTTCCCATTGAAATTTGTAATGTTAAATATAAATTCCTTAATTCCAGTCTATAAGTTCATCACAACCCATAAAAAGACTCCCATGGTTCTTGGATTTTTAATTAAATCAATACACTCCTTTCAAAATGACCTTCAGTTACAAACCATCTTTGGTGTACAAAATGACTACAAGACTGCAAAACTGCAAAACAAGCTTTTATTCTTGGAGAAGAAAATGAAGGTATGTTGTAAACCAGGCCTCTCCAGACCCTGTCACGGGGGCTGGATCTGGTGCCCTGCCTTTTCCCTCCTCCAAGTGAACGGCACTTACCGGTCCGTGGGGGAGCTGTCCTTCCACACCACAAATCTCCCCCAAACTGAATTCCGGGCTGCCACTTCTATGTTCCATTGTCCCAGCAGCCACTGCGCCTGGATTTCTGGAAAGGTGCAGTGGGTTGGAGTGGGTTGGAGATAAGCAGCGGGAAAGTCCAGCTTCCTGGCAGAACAGTAAGTGCTGGTCGAGTCAGGGACACCTTTTTCGTTGAACAGCAGTATCCAGTTTGGAGACCACTGCAGCAAATCAAATAAAAAGCTCGGGATTCTCAAGACTTTGACTTCTTTGGAAGAGGTCTGCTACTTTGCTTGGCCAAGCTTCATAGAGAATTCTATTTTGTCTATTCCTATAACACATTCTGAGGCTTCTGAGATCACGTGACAAGGGAAGGAAGAAAAAAAAAATGAACATGAGAAACTTACAGTGGGACATCCAAGCCCAATTCCTGAGATGGGGGCTCCTTGAAGGAAACTGTGTGGTAAAAGTAACTGATCTGAGAAGCCATCCCACCAATCTGGAGGCCCCCAGGCTGATACCATTCGTGTAGAGCAGGGAGGGGAGCATTCCCAGAACATTTCATAGCATTCACTGTGCACATCAGGTTGGCCAGCCGAAGCAAGTGAAATGCGAGCACCATCACCTCTTGGCAAAGCATTTACTTTGCACACCATGTGGGCCAACAGAGATCAGATTATTATTTCCTGCATAGCAACTGAACTCTGAAATGGAGCACTCCTGCTTCAAATCAACAAAGCTCCCCCTGCCTTGTGTCCCTCTGTCCTGCTCCTAAAAGTACTCTCTGACTTGCCTGTGTGTTCTTTCTTTTGCTGCCCTGAAGAAAGATGCTGAGAGTACAATTAGTAATTAGTTTGTGTAATTGCCAGGAAGATAATTACTGTGCGACATTTTGTCTCTGAATGGCACCCACAGTAGCAATGAAATGTTTCAGATCTGATTGCTGCTCTCCTAGGGCAAGGAGTGGGAGGTGGGTTCACAGTGACCTCAGTCAACGCACAGCAGCAGAAGAATTAAGCCCTCTAGGAAAATCAGACACAAGGAAGGCATCATTGGGCTAGTTAGGGTAGTTACAGACCTGCCCCATGATGCCCCAGGGTGCAGGTCTGCGACACGCAGCCTACCTCATCCCTTCCCTCCCAAGGAGATACTCACCCTAGAAGAACGAAGCCTCGCGCAACGCCCGGCAACACTAAAGAAGCCTTCTGAGGCTTCTTGCATGATTTTAAGCCATATTTCCAGTTTTCCAATGAAACTGGAAGTAATGCTTAAGATTGAGCAAGAAGCCGCTGGAGGCTTTTCACACACTGCTAAGTGCCACGCGGGGCTTCGTCTGCCTGCAAAACAGCTCCAATGGGCAGGCAGGGCAGTGCACGGGCAGAAGTGGCAGTGGCGGGACACAGTAAGCATGGCGCCTGGGATATTTGCCCCCTCTTCCCCCACCCCAGGTCTGCCACGGAGTCATGGCAGTGATACACTTGGTCACCAATCCCTCTTCTCCGCACCCATGACATTCACTGACCTGGGCCAGAGGCAGCATGGGAAAACGGTCACCACCCGTTTCCCTCCACTGCTCCTCACAGCCTCCAACCAGGATAGGAAAAGGAACATGGAGGAAGTGTGGAAGAGAGGAGACGGGGGTGCAAGAAAGTCAGGCTTTATTCCCAAGAATATTATTATTCAGAATATTTACATACCGCTTATCAACATAAAAAAGTTCACAAAGTGACTTACGTAGGACTGTTAAGAACGGATTAGGACCTTGTCCCCAAAGGACTCAAAATCAGTCACCAGTTACAAAAGAAAAACCAGCACCGAACCCCTAGAAAAGATCCTATTATGGAGAGAACAGGAACATTCAAACCACCCCCTTCCTGGCCTCCACACGTCCTTTTCTTCTCCTTCTTCTCCAGTCCAAGAAGCAGGAAAGCTCAGTACATCAGTAGGTTGGAGAGGCGGCATTTGGCCTGTTGCTTCAGGCCTTTCTGACTGCTGTTCTCACACAGGACAGTGTTCAGGGACAAGGCCTGGTGGGTGACCTGCAGCCATGCAGAGAAACCACCATGTTTTTGACAATGGAAGTATCTTCCATGAGTTCACTTCACTTGCTGAAAGTATTGTGTTTGGGAGAATGGTACTTGCCTCTGTTTGGGCAGAACCTGGTTTCTTGTTTATGAGTCAGGCCTAGAATACAGACCTGGATTCTCCACTCACCTCTGACATGTTTCCTTACACATAGACCCTATCCTCCCAGTAATGTTGCCGCAGCAGAATAAACACCTCTGACTACCATTTTCACACAGGACAGTGTTCAGGGACATTGTGACCATTTTTGTTTCTGTATTTTTGTTCCACTTTTGTTCTACTTTAGCAGACTAAAAATTGCTGGTAAGCGGCCCCTGCCCTGTGTTGGAAAAGCACCATTCCCACACAGTCGTGCGGATGAAGTAGGGTTCTTTGTCTTGTCTGGAATCGCTACCCTTCTTCTAGGATTGGCAAGCATTTGCCGCAGGGCAGCCAAACCTGCATCGGGATGGAGATGCCCGGTGGACTCCACTCAGACAACTGGTGACATCATCAGCCCAAAGTAAAGTCCAACCAGGTAACCTGGAGACATCATCAACCCAAAATTAAGTCCATGTATAGGAAGCACAGGTGTGTTTTCACGTCAAACTACTGTGTGGGAGCCTAATGCTAGCAGCCAGAAGGTGCGCTTCGATGGAATTATCATGAACAGTGCAACATTTGTGGTGCATCTGGGAGGTAACATCAACACTGCATCACCCTTAGTTTAGATTCAGGCATGCTAGAACCTGGCACACTGCATATACACAACACATTTCACAGTCACAAAGGATGTCTGCGCATGCGCTGGCTGGACAGAAGCTTGCAATGTCCAGATTTCCAAGTCGACCAGTTGCTGTGGGCCTGGAATGACTTTAGACTGCCAATTTCCAGAGACAGATGTGATCAATTCCGAAATTACTTTTGGACAACTCAGAGCGCAATGCAAACTGGGTGCTCGGCTGGTGCAAGTCCCTTGTGCCGGCCTTGGAGGGTCACAAAAGTGCTATAAAGCATGTTTTCACCTTCTCTGAAGTCTGCTGGGCTGGCACAGGAACACACACTGGCCTATGGAGGCCGGATCCAATCTCCTTGCTTAAGGGAGAAGTTAGGTCCATGCTGGTCGAGCTCAACCAGTGTGAGGGTGTGGGGGTGTGTGTGTGTGTGTGGGGAGATCAGGGACGAGGTGCTTCGGGGCGGGGGAACAACGAGTGGCAGGTGGGCTCATGGGGAGGCAGATGGGGAGCGGGGATGTGGGACCAGGATCCAGCACAAGTGACAAATCCTATCCCCATCTCTGGGCAGCCCAAGCCAGTCCCAGGCTGCTCAGATCTGCGCCACTTCTTGAGGTGGCGCAGATCCAAGTAGCCCCATTGGGGCTGCTGCAGCTCTCACCGGGGTAAGGGGAATTATTTCCTGCTACCTTGGGCCAAGCCACAGCCAGCCCCAAACTTGTGCAGGATACAGTGTAGGCCTCTTGGCCTGCCTGTTCCAGTGGAAGTTAGGATTGTGCTGCCTATAGCATCCATAAGTGTCTTTTTCTTAACATATATATTGAACTGATTTGAAAAATCAGTCCTTAGCAAGCACTTGAACTTCAGGTTGTCCTTTCAACTGTTATGCTGCTGTAGGTGCTGCTGGTTTAAAGGAGCAATGGAATAGAGCCTGAGAAAGTGGCCAGGGCTGATCTAATCTAATCATTACTGAAAAACAGGGTAGCCTAGGCTAACAAAAAACAATAGGAGCTTTGCCCTCCGGCCACAAACATCACAGGAGAAATACACATGCCAGTTTGATTTTTAATCCTTTCTCCTTATTAGCTGTTTCCTGTTGTTCAGCTCAGGTCTCAACACGATGATGTAGCATTTGGGGGAGAAGATGCAACCCAGCAAGCCAGCACTGGAGGCCAAGATGGAGAAGCTCTCCACAGCCACCATGTCTTTTCCTTTGGTGCTCAGGTAAGTGGGGACAAAACACAACCAAACACTGCAAAAGATCAACATACTGAAGGTTATAAACTTGGCTTCATTGAAACTGTCGGGCAACTTCCTGGCCAGGAAAGCCACCGTGAAGCTGATGATGGAGAGAAGCCCCAGGTAGCCCAGGACCAGATAAAACATGGCAACCGAGCCTTCATTACATTCTGCTATCATCTCTTCAGGCAGCAAATCCATGTCCAGGTCTGGGAATGGGGGAGAAGTTGCCAGCCACACCCCACAAATGCCTGCTTGGATCAGGGAGCAGGAAAGGACAATGGAGTTGGCCATTCTCTTCCCCACCCACTTCCTCATGCTGGACCCTGGTTTGGTGGCCATGAAAGCCACCACCACAGTGATGGTTTTGGCCAACACACAAGAAACGGACACCGAGAAGATGATGCTGAAAGTTGGTTGGCGGAGAAGGCAGGTCACTTTCCTAGGGTAGCCAATGAACAGCAAAGAGGAAAGGAAGCAGAGGAGGAGGGAGACAAGGAGGGCGTAGGTGATGTCCCGGTTGTTGGCTTTGACAATGGAAGTATCTTTGTGCTTTATAAAAATTCCCAGCACCAAGGCTGTGATCAGGAAAAGAGACACAGCAAGGGAGGCCAAAGTGATCCCTAAAGGCTCTTCATATGAGAGAAAGGTTGTAACTTTGGGGATGCATCTGTCTCTGTCCTGGCTTGGGTATTCATCTGCTGGGCACTGGAAACAGTCAGGCATGTCTGAAAGAGAAAGAGGACCTATCACAGTGTTCATTTCCTTGGTTGCCTTCTGAATAGGAGTCACTGCTTACATCAACTTCTGTCTGCCTGGTCCTCCTTTGGAGCTGGTCTTGCCTGAAAAGTCATCTCAAGATTGTGTAGCTATTCAGCGGACTATTTTGATTGCTAAGAAAAATGCCACAGTATTTCATTGCTATTTTATGGACGTTCTTAACAAAGATTTTTAGTGTTAAGTTTTGTGTTTTTTTTTTAACAAAATGTGTGTGTGTTTTCCCCCTTCACATCTCCCTGAGCAGATACAAGAATGCTGATTAGAAAATTCTATGTCAACCACTGAATGAAGGTAAAGGCTAATGGCTCTTACAGAACTCTTCATTTATTCATCATTCTAACCATGACTTTCCAGGTACTTTTAGACATCTGGCAGATATTCATTTCCAGGAGGGTGCAAAGAACCATTTTTTTTTTTTCCACACAGCACAGTTATTTACATCCTGATCCTGTGGGCCTGGGTTCTGGAATTAAGGTAGTGCTCATGTCTCTCCCAAATACAAACACTAGATCAGCCCCTGCCCTCTCCCCACACTGCTTCACCTCTGCCCTGCCCCTGTTACTGCCTTACCTGCTCTAGAGGGCGTAGAAAAGCTCTGGTGGCAGCCCAGAGATGCCTTGACACCTTGCTCTGAGCTCCATCAGCACACATTCTATGATAGCAGAATTGTGTTCCACTCCCTTTAAGCCCTGAGCACACTGGCCAAATCCTAAATAGGACTGGGTTATTAGTAACTTGGAGAATTATATATCGATAAAGTAAAATTCATCCTATAACATTTGTATTTTAATTACCATCTATTTCACTAGAATATTTTGGGCATCATGACACCTACCCTTCCAAACTGAAATCTTCCCTTCTGGGCATATAATACAATCGTAGCAGCAAAATTTCTCCCCTTCCTTCTTTTTCTTCTGAAAACCAGGCTGGCAGGAATCACTACAGACCGAGATGGGAAGCACCTGTACATGACCACGAAGAGAGTTGAAGACTGGGAGAATGACGGTTTTATTGTTCATCAGATAAACTGCAAAGAAATGCCATAAATTGCTGTGGAAGAATGTGCAATACATTGCAAGCAAAATCTCTGCCAGCACATTCCTGGACAGGACAGACATTATGTTTCCCATCCATTGTTCCGAGGAGAAAAAAATGTGGCCTAGAAAGGGGACAAAATGCCTACCCAGAGTGTCACTCAACCCATATACAGTGGGATGGCTAAATGGTAGCTCACAATTCCATGTGCTGGTTCACATTATTTTTGAACTGTGATACAAGGACACGATCCCAACTTTCCATTAGACCTGTACAGACCCCGTGTGTCAGCCTACAAGTATAGCGAATGTGCCGTAAAGCACATTCACGAGTACTCGTGAGCCAGCTAGGCCGGCGCAATGACATGCACCAGCCTGTCAGTACTGAATCCATCGCTGGAGAGGGTGAGCTTGCACTGGCTGGGGCAGGCTGGATGCGGGAGGTAGGAGAGGGTGGCAAGAGGGTGGAAAGGGGTGGGGAGGGGCATTTTGGAGCAGGGGGAGGGTGGTTTGGGAAGTGGATCGGGTCTGGGAGGGGGTTGGACCGGCCACAGCAGTGCAGGCCATATCCTAACCTCTGTCCCTGGCCTGACCAGACTTATACAGGCTGCTCAGATTTCTGCTGGCAATTTTGCTGGTGCTGATCCATGTAGCCCAGGGGTGCCCAAACCCTGGCCCTGGGGCCACTTGCGGCCCTCAAGGCCTCTCAATGCAGCCCTCAGAGAGCCCCCAGCCTCCAATGAGCCTCTGGCCCTCCAAAGATTTGTTGGAGCCTGCAGTGGCCCGACCCAACTGCTTTCAGCGTGAGGGCAACTGTTTGACCTCTCCTGTGAGCTGTGGGATGAGGGCTCCCTCCACTGCTTGCTGTTTCGCATCTGTGATGCACTAGCAGCAGCAAAGGAAAGACCAGCCTTGCTTTGTGCAAGGCCTTTTATAGGCCTTGAGCTATTGCAACACCTTCATTCATTCATATACGTTCATCTTCAATATATTCATTTATGTAAACTTATGTTAATTTATTCAAATTTCAAATGTAAATTAATTTTTTTTTTCCCCGGCCCCCCGACATAGTGTCAGAGAGTTGATGTGGCCCTCCTGCCAAAAACTTTGGACACCCCTGATGTAGCCCCAAGCGGTGACTGGAGTGTTATATGGGGTAAGGGGGAAAGTATCCCTTTACCCAAAGTTGCCCTCCAGTTGCATCCTAACCTGTGCTGGAATAGTCAGGTCAGGTGGCCTGTGCTGTAACTAGCACAGGTTAGGATGTGGCAGGTTAGGACCTGGCTTGCCTGTTCCAGTGCAGGTTAGGACTGGCTGATATGACAGACCCTCATATATTTTGATGGTGGCCGTGTCACCTCTTAACCATTTCATTTCCAAACTAAACAGTCCTAACTCGAAACACTCCTAACATAGGTCATGATCTCCAGCCACCCCAAGCTCCACTAATGATATTCATTGTAACTGTTGTGGGGGGGGGGGGGGTCCATACTTTTTGGCATGCTGTACCAATGGGGCATGCACTCCATCCTGTGGTGGAGGGGCAGACATAGAGACCTCCTCAAGGTAAGGGAACATTTGTTTGCTTACCTTGGGGCTGCATGATGGCAGCACCAATGCTCTAAAGTTGGATAGGATTGGGGTGTATATTAAAGATGGAACTTATATGAATGAATGAAGGTCACACAATAGCTCAAGGATAAAAGACCTTGTGCAAAGCAAGGCCAGTCTTTCCTTTGCTGCCGCCGCTACATCACAGACATGAAACAGCAAGCAGTGGAGGGAACCCTCGGCCTGCAACTCGCACTAGATGTCAAACAGTTGGCCCTCACGCTGAGAGTAGTCGTGTTGGGTCAGAGTGGGCTCCAGCAAGTCTCCGGAGGGCCAGAGGCTCATTGGCGCATTTGGTGGGCCGCTGTGAGATACAGGAAGCTGGACTAGACGGGCCTATGGCCTGATCCAGTGCGGCTGTTCTCATGTTCTTATGTTCTTATATTGGAGACTGGGGACTCCCCACGGGCTGGATTGGGGTTCCCCGAGGGCTGCAAATGGCCCCCGGGCTGGAGTTAGGGCACTCCTGATCTATTGCAATAATGGAGAAGGCACATAAGACTATGCTAGAGCCACACCTGGTTGAAACTTCTGTACAGCAAAATGCTCTGCTCATCAATGATGACTTTTCCCCTTTCAGCCGCATAGGAATCCACCATTCCAATTTTCACCTTATGGAAGGAGGTGTTTGGGAATATGATCACACCCACGATATCAAACCCGGCTACTATTTCTCCCTTTTCATTGAATGACACGGTTTCTCCTGCTGAGTTGTTAAATGAAACGCTCTGGAGAAATGGGTGAAGCTGGATGTTGGGGAAAAAGAAACAGAGGAACGACATCACACTTGAGCCTCTACGCTAGGATTCACTTTTATGCACTTTTTGCTAGCTCCAGCTTGTGCTTTTGCACATTGCTAGAAGACTGGAGATGTGTGATTCTTTAAGCTCCAACATGGAGAAAATGTCCAAAAAATAAAAAAAATAAAAAATAAAAACCCTTCTCAATGATAAATGTGTACAACACCATTTCATCAGATACAAGGCCCTTTTATGAAAAAAAATAAAAAAATAAAAAATAAAAACCCTTCTCGATGATAAATGTGTACAACACCATTTCATCAGATACAAGGCCCTTTTATGAGTGCTGCCACCCAGAGAGGTGTGTGCGGCGGCGGCAAGAAATAGGGCCGGGCCTGTGAGTCCTGGCCACTTTCCTCTTAAAGGACAGGGGGAGGCAGAGAGGTGATCCCCAGGATTGCATGGCTAAGTGGGCTGCAGGGACTGGGATGCACTCACCGGTCCCTGCTGCAGGCTGTCGGGGGTGTGGGGAGCCCTGCTTGAGCGTCTGCAGGGCTCCCTGCAGCTTAAAAAGTGAAAGTGCAGCAATCGTGGTTAACCTCCGGTTTTGCAGTTCAGCCATAGGATTGGGCTGTGCAATCATGATAATCTAGATACCACATTGGTGAAAAATTACCTGCCAAGAGTGGAGGTCTTGAAAGTCACCTTGTTTACCTCCCGCCATTGATCTGTGATGAGTTCTAGATGAGTACATGGCATGTAAAGCATGTGCTACAGCATAGACAGCATTATAGATACTGTAGCTGTGGCCAGTCATGCGCATTTCAAAGATAGAACCAGGAAGGCTCTCCAGCCCCTCCTCCCCAGTACAGGATTCATCGATCTCCGTCAGCAGAGTTTGATTTAAAAATGAACACCCAAAAGCATGTTCCCAAAACTCCTGGAGGAAACCATCTCTTTGAGCCTGGTAAGGGTGTATTTTCTGAAGATATGTCTGGAATCCTGGAGGTTCAGCGGAGTGAATCATGAAGGAAAGGGTGCTTTGGAACAGGTGAAGACTCTTACGTGTTACAAGACCTGTCAGTGGAAAATCAATCTGAGCTGTCATAATCCACACCTTTCCATGAGCGATGGTCTCCTCATATTCAAGTTCTGCTATAGCCAGTAAGGTGCTCAGCCACAAAATGATCATGCTTTCTCCATAAATGACAAATGTGTTTGCTTTCCTACCCATGATAGGCAGACAGATTTTTGAGGCCATGCCATCCAGATCATCAAGGGCCAGAAATTGACCTTGCCTGGGCATTCTTTCCGTGAAGGCTGAACAGATCCCATGCTGGGAAATCAGTGTCTCCATGGCTTGTAAGAAACGGTCCCCACTGTCATCATCCACAACAAAGAGTCCGACCCACGTCCATCCAAAATGCTGAAGTAATTGGATAATCCCCTTGTACTGATGGTCTTCATTTGGGATCATTCGGTAAAAAGAAGGGACCTGCACTGAATCTCTCTCCTCTGGGGCAAATGAGCCATAAGTGAGCTACAAGGAAATGTGTGCATGCTTTAGATAGGTGTTAGGGCAGCATTTCCCCAACTGTGGGTTACGACCCCCTGGTGAGTCTCAACCCAATGCTCCATGCTTCTCCAGCAAAGCTTCTCTGTGAGCCCCCAGGGGCTACTTTCAGGTTGAACCAGACCCGCAACCCACTCCAGTGGTCTCTGCTGAGCCCAGAACACCTCCTGGAAGTGACTACTGGTTTACTTCCAGTTTACATCCACAACTTCTGGTTGCTTCCAGGAGTTTTGAACAGGTGGAGGCCAATATAGAGGGTTGCAGGTCCATCATTACCCAAAACTGGCTTCCTGAGGCTCAAAGAAAGGCTTTGTGGAGGAAGAATTAATCGTTCAGATGTGACCCACTGTGTGTAGGATGAGGTGGGAACCAGTCTAAAGGTTGAGAACCAATGGGTTTGGGATCATAACTGAGTACATGTGTATGTGTCAGCCTTTGGATGCAATGACTATTTCACTAGGTAAAATCTTGACTTGAGCCTTCATTTCAAAATTATTGGTCTTAATGTCAAGGATTCTGCTATCTGCAATGAGAAAGCATGGCTCAACTGGTATAGAAAAATCAGGGTAAATAACATTGCATGATGTGTAAGCTTCCTGTTCCCAAATTTGAATGTTTTCTTTTCTGGTTTATTGTCTAAACTTTTGGAATGCATTTTTTTTTTTCTGTAAGTCATCACTCTCTCTTTTTGAATCACCCACAAGACCCAGTGCGATGAGAAAATTACATAAGTAATCTGAATATTCCCACTCCTCTGTGTAGAGATACTACCTGTGGAATCCTGTAGACCCTTAAGATGTCGGCCATGCAGAAGGAGATATCGGAGCTCATTCCTCCAATGACAGCACTGAGGTTTTTTGGGGTCCCACATCTGTGGTTGGGGACGAAACTCTGAGATTTGAAGAGGAGGTCCAGGGTACTGCGATAGGTCAGCCTCTCGTCATAGTAGCTGTCACTGATGTGGAACCCGAGCGACACATTGGGCAAAATCTTGGGATTCCCATTGATCTCACTGACAGCAAATGCCAAGGCCCGGATGTGCTGATAGAACTTAGTCATCACACTGTGGAAACAGTTCAAATACCCTCTCACAAATGTAGTCTAATGTGCATGTAAGTCACAATACCGCCAACTCTGAGCAGTGGTGTAACCAGAGGGGGTGCAAAGCACTAGGTTTTGCAGGCACTTCAATGCACCATGCAAGTGGTCCCTCCCCCTCCCTCCAGAGCCTTTCCAGGAGGTGGGAGCAAAACTGCGGCATTTGCCCTGAAGGGGAGGGGGAGAGGCTGCTTGCACAGCATAGTTGGCAACCTTCAGTCTCGAAAGACTCTGGTATCGCACTCTGAAAGGTGGTTCTGGAACAGTGTCTAGTGTGGCTGAAAAGGCCAATTCGGGAGTGACAATCCCTTCCAATCCCTTCCACACTGCAAGTGCAGTCTGTCCCTGGTCTGTCTCCCTGGCTATGGGCCTCCCTTCTTTGCCTCTTTGCCTCAGACTGTTGGCCAAGTGTCTCTTCAAACTGGGAAAGGCCATGCTGCACAGCCTGCCTCCAAGCGAGACGCTCAGAGGCCAGGGTTTCCCACTTGTTGAGGTCTACTCCTAAGGCCTTCAGATCCCTCTTGCAGATGTCCTTGTATTGCAGCTGTGGTCTACCTGTAGGGCGCTTTCCTTGCACGAGTTCTCCATAGAGGAGATCCTTTGGGATCCGGCCATCATCCATTCTCACGACATGACCGAGCCAACGCAGGCGTCTCTGTTTCAGTAGTGCATACATGCTAGGGATTCCAGCTCGTTCCAGGACTGTGTTGTTTGGAACTTTGTCCTGCCAGGTGATGCCGAGAATACGTCGGAGGCAGCGCATGTGGAAAGCATTCAGTTTCCTCTCCTGTTGTGAGTGAAGAGTCCATGACTCGCTGCAGTACAGAAGTGTACTCAGGACGCAAGCTCTGTAGACTTGGATCTTGGTCTACAGCATAGTGCTTCGCAAAACTTAGTGCTTTGCACCCCCTCTAGCTACAAGGCTGACTCTGGGTTTAAATAATGATTAAAACAGATCATCCAAAGACTGCCAGTTTTCATTAGGATCAAGGAGAGCAAGCAACCAGTGGATGGGAAAAAAAAATGGGGGTAGGGAAATGAACAGGAAATTTTTTAGCAGGGGGAAAGGAACAGTCCCTTTCCACTCATGTACAGCATCTCAAGCAGCAACTGTTACCCTGCACATGCCTGATCTTGTCTGGTCTCGGAAGCTAAGCAGGGTCAGGCCTGGTTAGTACTTGGATGGGAGACCGCGTGGAAATACAGTGTGCTGTAGGCTTATACCATAATCTTTCGAGACTGAAGGTTGCCAACCAACAGCATTTCAAATACATATGCATCTTTAAGACCTGGTTTATTTTTGGTTTGACATGAAGCAATCAACAATTGCCTTTTATTAAACACACACACACACACACACACAGAGAGAGAGAGAGAGAGAGAGAGAGAGAGAGAGAGAGAGAGAGAGAGGCACTGGCCTTATGAGTTGCAGGGTCCCAAATGGAAACATACTTTTTGTGGGGCTGCAGGTTCTCAGCCAAGTTCTGTAGAATTTTAGAGATATACATAAAAATTTATTATAGATTTTAGATCCCTATGGTAGAATGAAAAGGAATCAAAATGTGCTCTTTAAAAGTCCAGATAAGTTAAGGAACCAAACGGATTGAAGCACATTTCAATATAAGGTTGCAAACAAAAGTAGATTATCCTAGAGTGGGGTCCCCTTAAACACAGGACCCGATTGGGAGCAATTTGTCCCATTGGCTTAAAGCCAACTCTCTCTCTCTCTCTCTCTCTCTCTCTCTCTCTCTCTCACACACACACACACACACACACACACACACACACACATCTTACGTTGGACGATTCAAGCCTAACTCCAGGGTTGGATGTTCTTTGAAGTTCACCATGGAATAAAAGGGAATGAGCTGAGAACTGATTCCACCAATCAGGAGGTCCCCAGGCTGACGCCACTCATGCAGAACAGGGATGGGCTCCTCTGCGGGGCACTTTGTAGCATGCTCTGTGTACATCACGGGAGGCAACAAAAGTAGCAGCAGCACAAAGACCATCACCCACATGTCTCTCTCTATGCTTGGATGCCCCTACGCCCATCTGTGGGCTCCACCTACCTGAAGCAAGCGACGATGAATGACAGCTCCGTCTGCCAATACACTCAAGTATTTATAAAGGCTCAAGTCAAGATTTTATAAAGTAAAGCACAACAGTCGTACCGTCAGCATTAATAGGCTCATAAAAGCCTGCCCTGAGCAACAGCTGAGGCTACCTGAACTATACAATGCAAAAGAGAAACTCCCAACAAACTGGCCAAGCCCTCCCTGCCTGTGATTTCTCAGCCCTACTCTGAGCAGGCGGAGTGCTTTAAAACTACTCTCTGATTTGCTTGTGTCTTGTTTTTTTTTTGCTGTCCTAATGAAAGCTGCTTGAGGGCGTAATTAGTCTGAATCCTTGCCAGGAAAATAATTAACTACTGCGACATTTTGTCTCTGAAGGGCACCCAGGTGGTAATGATCTGCTGCAGGCCTGGTTGTGCTCTCCGTGGGCAAGAAGTGGGAGGTGGGTTCAGGGTGACCTCAGTCAACTCACAGCAACAGAACAACTAAGTCCTCCAGGGAAAACAGAAGGAAAGCATGTCTGGGCTGGAGCAGGAGAGCTCTGCAGGCCAGCAATCCCTTCGCCGCCGCTGCAACCGGCAGTCGTGTTGGGCCAGCGAGGGCTCTGATGAGTCTCCAGCAGGTCGAGTGCCCACTGGAGATGGGGGGCTCCCTGGTGGCTGGATTGGGGCCCCCCAAGGGCCGCGGGCCAGGGTTTGGGCAACCCTGGGCTAGAGATAGCAATAATACGCTAGTGATACTGGCCTCCTTTTTCACCATGCTGAGAATCTCCATCGGAAATATGGGATGAACAGGAACACTGAGGCCACTGCCCTCCATGCCATGCCCAGAACTTTGTGAATTCATTGAGGGCTGATCTGTATGTTACTTGCCAACAGTCACTGGCATAGCCCGAAGGGGTGCAAAGCACTACGCTTTGCAGGCAGCCTCGCCCTCCCCTTTGGAGCCATTGCCTCCGTTTTGCTCTCGCGGCCCAGAATGGCTTCAAAGGGGAGGGGAAGGGACCGCTTGGATGCCGCGGTGAGGCTCCCTACAAAACACAGGACTTTGCACCCCCTCTGGCTACACCACTGCTAACAGTACTGTGTCTGTGAGAATGGGTCTTGCCTCTTAACCAAAGAAGATGGTTAAGAGATGACATGTCCACCATCAAAATATACGACGGTCTGTCATATCAGTTAATGTGTTTATTCTGTGGCAAAACGCCAGTGTCCATGTGATCTTTATGCACATTTGTTCTGGGCAAAAGAAACAGTGAGCTCACATTGTCATGGTTCATTCTTGCCAGTAGGGGGAAGCAGTTACCAACAAACAATTATTTGGGTTTTTGCACAAGCCTTTTGCACATATGAACTTGCCCTAGGAGTCGCGTCTAAGTGGTTTAGCACAGTTTGCATACTCATTGGTACAAAATAACAGATGGTGGCCTTTCCCAGCTCTTCCTGGAGCCGCTACCAAGGGTTGAACCCAGGATCTGCATGCAAAGAAAGTACAGAGCTATGGTACCTTTTGCATCTGGATATGAAACGTGTGGTTGTCAATTCTGAGTCTCCCATAACATCAGCCACTTCTCTATCCAGTTGTTCACAGTCTAACAGGCAACAGAAATAGGTCTTTGGGCCACCACACTGGCCTGGTGGGCCACAATGTCAAAGGCCTGTCTAGTGCAGCATGATTCCTCCCCCCCCCCAGTGGCCCACCAGCTACCTCTGGGTATCCCACAAGCAGGAAAGAAGGAGCACCCCCCACACACCATTGGTCCCTTGCAGCTAATATTTGGAGGCACCCTACCTGTGAACCTGAAGATAAAGCATAGCCACAAAGACTAAGACACTGGCTTCCAAACAATTGTCCCAGTTATGAATGACTACAGAGATGCTTTCATGCAGGCACAATGCCACAAGTGGGAGAGGAAACAAGAGCCAGTGGTTTCTAGGTATGTATGTGACTCAACTTCAGGACAAACCTATGGAATGGAACTGACTTGTATTTTGGGGACCTAGTATAACCAGTGATAGACCTTTGGTCCTCCATGAAGTTGTCCAACTGATTTTTAAAGCCAAACTAACACGTGGCATAACCACATCTGTTAACAACAAATGCCATAGACAAGTGTTCTTCAGTCTGTGGGTCATAAGAACATAAGAACAGCCCCACTGGATCAGGCCATAGGCCCATCTAGTCCAGCTTCCTGTATCTCACAGCATCCCACCAAATGCCTCAGGGAGCAAACCAGATAACAAGAGACTTGCATTCTGGTGCCCTCCCTTGCATCTGGCATTCTGACATAACCCATTTCTAAAATCAGGAGGTTGCGCATACACATCATGGCTTGTAACCCGTAATGGATTTTTCCTCCAGAAACTTGTCCAATCCCCTTTTAAAGGCGTCCAGGCCACACGCCATCACCACATCCTGTGGCAAGGAGTTCCACAGACCAACCACACGCTGAGTAAAGAAATATTTTCTTTTGCATGTTCTAACTCTCCCAAAACTCAATTTGAGTGGATGTCCCCTGGTTCTGGTGTTATGTGAGAGTGTAAGGAGCATCTCCCTATCCACCCTGCATAATTTTGTATGTCTCAATCATGTCCCCCCTCAGGCGTCTCTTTTCTAGGCTGAAGAGGCCCAAACGCCATAGCCTTTCCTCATAAGGAAGCATGTTGACCTGTCATGACCCCAATGGGGCCGCAAAGCCTCATTTTAGGGGTCAGGGCAAACTTTCAAAGCCTGCGCAAGAGGGCTTGGATCCAACCCACTGCCTTATCAAAACTGAGTTCTTGAAATAACCCTGCACAGCCTCTTTTGCTGTCTTGCCCTGCAACTCTTAAGGCCAGCCCTCCTTAGGCTCCTACCTCACAGGGGTGTTGTGAAGGTTGTCGTGAAGACTTAGGAGGAAATGGGGCAGAGGTTGGGTGGTGATGGGGGCAGATCAGATCCAGGGACAGGGATAGGATTGGCAGTGGGTACCCAGTCTCATATGTGTTTGTATGTTTGCTTGTTTGTGCCACGGCATGAAAAAGGTTGAAGACCATTGCCATAGACCATGTGCTTTAAACTGGCCTTGACACGTATGTGAGAAATGAGCCAGAGTGAAGAAAGAAAGAAAGAAAGAAAGAAAGAAAGAAAGAAAGAAAGAAAGAAAGAAAGAAAGAAAGACACAGACCTGGCACAAACGGGGGAAAAAAAATTCACCCAAGCACGCCAGGTAAAACTTCTCAAAGTCTGGAAAATAAAAGAATGGGGGGGGGGATGGGAAGGAAGCCCAAGACAAACCATCAACCCCACCCTGAAGTCTCCATCCACCAGCCCCTTTTTACTTTATATGCTGTAGGAGGAAGGACTTGTGCAAACTCCCCCAGGAGGACATGGGGGTGGGGACAGAGATCCCCTCTTTAAAAGGGAGATCCCCAAATTAAGGAGCTTCACAGTATCCCCGGTCCAAAGGTTTGTCCTTCCTGCCGGGCTAGAACATTCCCTCTTTAGCAGTATGAAATTCTTGCTGTCCTTCCTGTTTTCCTTGGTGGCCACTCCAAGATGTAAGCAGACATTTGGGTCAACGTTTAATTTGCTTATGACACTGATTAGTCGATGTGCTTAATGCATTGCGATGTTCTCTTTCCAAGGGGCCTCCTTGGCCATTCAGCTCACTTCGTCTGGACCAGGAGTTGTGGGACCCAGAGAAAACCTCAACCTGGCTTGAAAAGTGTCAGGTTTCAACATCGCTATGTATGGTTATGATTGGGATTGGATCCGCCAGCGTCCCGGGGAAAGTCTCGAGTGGATTGCAGCAATATCCCCCTATGACGGAAGCACAGGATATGCCCCTTCTCTGAAAACCCATGCAACCATTTCTGCAGATGCTTCCAAGAACGAGTTCTTCCTCCAGCTGAACCTCCTGACTGCTGCTGACTCTGCTGTGTATTTCTGCGCCCAGCCAACCACAGCGAGGAAACTCCATTGGAGATATGTACAAAAAGAGAACATAAAATACCCACGTCCATTCAAAGGCCAAATCTGAAAACAAACCAGCCTCCCAACAAAGGACTGGAATGGATTGGGAGGGGATACTACAGTAGTTCCACCTGGATAACCGAGTATACTTCAGCCTTCCAGAGCCGAATTACCATCTCTCCCGATGCTTCCAAGAATGAGTATTCTCTCCAGTTGAACTCCATGGCAGCTGCAGACACAGCCACCTATTACTGTGCCAGGCGCACAGTGGCACATGCCAAGTCTGGCATCATACAAAAAGGGGAAGAGGGAGTCGCTGTTGTTTTAACAGACCCTTGTTTGCTGTGACGGGTTCTCCCTTCTTCATACCGTCTGCAGGAGCTGCTATTGTCTTTATATTCTTTTGTACCTGAAGGGCAACATTGTTGAGTTCCTGTAGAAATCCCAATTTGTGGCTCGATTATTGGAGAAATGTGATTTCCTGAAACAGAAATACCTCCTTTAATGTTTCGCATGTTCTAAAATCTGTGCATTAATATTGCTAAGAAGAGCAGACTGAAGAGTCATCATTCTTTCAAACCTCATGAACGTTCCTCAGGCCACAGGGTTTCAAATCCATTAAAAAAGACACTGTTCAGCTATCTCTCCTAATTCCATTTTCCACCACAAGTACAATTCAACGTAAGTGTGCAAACTTTCATTCCAACTTGGTTGCTATCAGTGTCCCCCCTAATTTTCCCCTGGAGAATGCAGAGCGCTATGGGTCACAACAAGCAATAGCCATAATTTCATAGATTGGCCATAATTTCACCTGAAATGCAAACAGTTCGTGCAAATTCTTCCAAGGTAGGTAGGCAACCTTCAGTCTCGAAAGACTCTGGTATCACGCTCTGAATGGTGGTTCTGGAACAGCGTCTAGTGTGGCTGAGAAGGCCAATTCGGGAGTGACAATCCCTTCCACACTGGGAGCAAGTGCAGTCTGTCCCTGGTCTGTCTCCCTGGCTATGGGCCTTCCTTCTTTGCCTCTTTGCCTCAGACTGTTGGCCAAGTGTCTCTTCAAACTGGGAAAGGCCATGCTGCACAGCCAAACGGGCCGCTCCTAAGGCCTTCAGATCCCTCTTGCAGATGTCCTTGTATTGCAGCTGTGGTCTACCTGTAGGGCGCTTTCCTTGCACGAGTTCTCCATAGAGGAGATCCTTTGGGATCCTTCCGGCCATCATCCATTCTCACGACATGACAGAGCCAACAAAATTCTTCCACTGGGTTGATATTCCGACTTTAGTTTCCTCTTTTCCAAAACAGCTTCATCTAATGCTTGCCAGGCAGCTGCCAGGGTCTCCTTCCCACCTTCCCCTGGGTAAGGGCGCAGGCCCCACAATGGGGCTACTCAAGTCTGTGCTAGCTATTTAGGAGGCCCAATGTGGCCTGTCTGGAACTAGCAAAGGAGAGCCCCACCAGTCTTGCTCCTCTCTTGACCCACTCTCTCCCCCTGCCCCGCCTTCCCCCTGCCCTTTCCATATCCTGGAACACCCCCCCCCCAATGCACCCACTTACCTCTCTGCCACCTGGAGCAAGGAACAAGCTCCAGGCAGCATGCGATGGGCCTCCAGCCACCACTGCCCAGTGAAAATTGGTGTTAAGCGGGCACTTGTGCTGACCCAGTGGTGAGTGTCCCACATGTGCCTTACAGCATGTTTGCAACACTCAGCACCAGAGAGCACCAGGCCCTATGAGACACACATTTGAACAATGAACCACAGTGGCTCAAGAAAGAACTGGCATCAGTGACTGAAAGTTTATTTGCCTCCTTTCCACCCAGGTACACCCAAATACAGCTTCTTGCCATGTGGAAAAGAAAAAAAAAAATGGGGAGAAGCTAAGAAGATTGAACCACTAAACTGTTGATTTCACCCTGAAACTTCCTTCCACCAACCCCTTTATACTTCATAAGTTGTTGGAGGAAGAACTAATGCAAATTCCCCTGGGAGGATGTGAGGTGCGGAGAGAGAGTGAGTCCTTCTTCAAAAGGGAGATGCTCAAATTAAGGAGCCTCACACTCTCTCCAGTCCAAAGACTCACCCTTCCTGCCTGGCTACAACATTCCCCCTTTAGCAGTATGAAATTATTGCTGTCCCTCTTGTTTTCCTTGGTGGCTGTTGCAAGATGTGAGTAGACATTTGGGTCAATGTTCAGTCTGCTTCAGTCACTGATTCGATGATGTACTTAATCCATTGCCTTTTCATGTTCTCTTTCCAAGGGGCCTTCTCAGACATCCAGCTCATGATATCTGGACCAGAAACAAGGAGACCTGGAGGAAATCTCCACCTGGTCTGTAAAGTGACAGGTTTCGCCATCAATACGCAGGGCTATGCTTGGGAGTGGATTCGCCAGCCTCCCAGGAAAAGTCGAGAATGGATTGGCGGCATACGCACCTATAACGGGGACACAGCATATGCGCCTCCTTTGAGAAGTCGCTCAACCATTTCTGCAGACAATTCCAAGAATGAGGTCTTCCTCCAGCTGGATTCCCTGACAGCTGCAGACTCAGCCGAATACTACTGTGCCCGAAATCCCACAGTGGGACAAGGTTGATTGAAGATATGTACAAAAAGAGGAACTTGTTTTAGAACAGTGATTTTCCATCTCAGGGCACATTGACAAGGCGCTAAAATGGTCAAGGCACACCACTAGTGTGCCACTGCACAGTGGTTGAAATGGCTGTTTTAGAAGATACGATTCCTAGTTCTATTCAACAGCCAAAATCTGAAAATGGAGAAGTTCCCATTGTTGTTATTTCAACTTTACAGGACCACTAAGGCTGCATCAGGCTAAATCCTTTGACACTTTGCCGAGAGTACAGCCCACCAAACTCCATGGACTTTCTGCTAAATACTCATGTATAGGATTCAGCTCTTTATTGAGTTATTACTAACTATCAATTTTTACGCAGTCACAAGCAAAATACACAAAAATCAATCAATCATCTATGGTTGGCAACCTTCAGTCTCGAAAGACTATGGTATAAGCCTACAGCACCCGGTATTCCCAGGCAGTCTCCCATCCAAGTACTAACCAGGCCTGACCCAGCTTAGCTTACGAGATCAGACAAGATCGGGAGATAGTGTTCAGTATAGGGAGATGGTTGGCAACCTTCAGTCTCGAAAGACTATGGTATAAGCCTACAGCACCCGGTATGCCCAGGCAGTCTCCCATCCAAGTACTAACCAGGCCTGACCCTGCTTAGCTTCCAAGATCAGATGAGATAGACATGCCTATATGCTAATCTATCTATCTATCTATCTATCTATCTATCTATCTATCTATCTATCTATCTATCTATCTATGCTGAAACGCGATTGATATCGTTTGAGCCCATGAATCCAGGTGAATTATTCAGGTGAATACAGAAGCAGGACATCATTACACTGGAATAAAAACTTGCAAAATGCACATATGCAACAGTGTTTACTGCATAAATGAGATTGTCAGGGATGAACATAAGAACAGCCCCTCGTTCATAAGACATGAAAATTACCAACCGGTTGGATGAAGCCCAGGAAAAAATAAACAAATAAAAATATTAGCCAAGATACTCACAGAGGAAAGGTGGCAGTACCAGTGTTGGTGCCCGAGTTCCTTGCAGAGCATCTTTCCCACATTGGTGATACACTAGGACAGGGGTGGCCAACCTTTTAACTTTAAGGATCCTGGACCTTTAACAATCCTGGACCTTCAGGTGAAGCAGCTGAAATTCCCTCCTCTACACAATTGTTAAAGGTCCAGGAGCCCTAAAGTTGAAAGGTTGGCCACCCCTGCACTAGGACGACAAGTCCTAGCATCCCCTGTGAGAAATTAATGCTCTGCAGTGCATACTGTTCCCAGGAAAGGGACCCTTCCCTTCCCTTTCCTTACCCCTTCTCCTCTTGCTGGGAACACAAAACAGAGCATCATTTCTCCACTGCTGCTGCTGAGACTTTGAGGGCGCAACCCTAACTGGCACTTATGCTGGTATAGGTGCCCCGAAGGCGTTGCAAATGTGCTGTAAAGCACATTTGCGCTGCCTTAGGCGGGAGCCATGTCAGCGCATTCGAATGCGCTGACGTGCGGACAGAGGCAGAAGCCTCTGCCGTGGCTCCCGCGCCACCGCTTGTGTTGCTGCAAAGGTAGGCATGGGAGGGCATGGGGAGGGGGTGGGAGGGGGCATTTCTGGGCAGGGGGAGGGCGGGCCCATGGGCGGGCGCACTGGGAGCCAGGGGCGGGGCTGGGACCCAGCAGTTATGCCGGATCCCAACTCCCGTCCCTGGGGTGAATGGAGCGGCTTCCAGTTGCTCCATTCTCCTCGGACGTGCACTACCTGCAGAGTTGGCGCAGGTCAAGGAGACCCATTGGGGCGCACAGCCCTTACCCACGGGTAAGGGGAAGAGCTTCCCCTTGCCCGTGGCTGAGCCGCTGCAGCCAACAAACCTGTGTTGGTTGCAAGGCTCATGGTACAGAACCTGGCTTTGACTCAGCTCATTTGCCTGTGAAGCCCATTACATTCACAGGAGTAAGCAATTCCAGTGGCTCAATTAACCAATCACTTGAGTAAAGCTGGGTCAATAGTAGAGATGGTTAAAAGCAGACCCAGGAAACCTTCCCCCCACCACCCCATTGCCTAATTGGTCTAAGACTAGTGCCCTGGGCCATCTGCCTGACCTGCTAGGTGTGGCTGTAAAGGCTGAGGTTCTAGACTAGTAATTAGGTATGGAAAAAAGGGTGATTAGCTGAGATGCAACAGATCTGGTTCTCCAGAACTTCCTCAGATACCTCAGTGCAGACCTTGGTCATCTGATATGAAGCTTTTTGGTGTTCAGTATGCATTTTGGAATGACAGGAATCAGCCTGCAAGACCAAAGAGATGAGGAGGAAGATGGAAGAGGTATGTTTTACACAAGACCTTTTAAATCTGATAACCTAGTATGCAGGGAATATGCAAATCACCCCTTCATTACACTTCTCCTTAAGTAGGAGCTCTTGCCTTCTGAGTCCGAATTGTGGGGGACATAACAGCTGCAATGGAGTTCTCAGTCCTCTCTCTCTTTGTCTTCTTCCTCCTTAAGAACGGTCAGTCTTCATAATGGGGATTTTCTCTCTTCTATATGAAAAAGGATCTAGTAGGGAGAGAGGATGTGGGGGGAGGGGCAATTGCCACTTGCCTGATTCATTTGATGTCCAGGATCCCTTTGCCAGAATTCCAATGATGACATGATCTGACAATTTCACCAAGAATTTTTTTTTTCCTTTGAGAGGAGATTCAGACTATGCATTTTGCATTAGTTAAAGGAAAGGGTGAACAATGCTATCCAGCTATTGGGAATACTTTCAGATTCCATACGTTGAAAATAATTTTAAGATTATATCTATCTATCTTGAACCAATCACATTTTTCCTCTCTTATACCCTGCACATGCCTGATCTCATCTGATCTTGGAAGCTAAGCAGGGTCAGGCCTGGTTAGTACTTGGATGGGAGACCGCCTGGGAATACCAGATGCTGTAGGCTTATACCATAGTCTTTCGAGACTGAAGGTTGCCAACCAATTTTGATAAAATCTTATAATTTTGATAAAATACAGCACATTTTTTCTGTCCTTCTTTCTTCCAGGGGTCCTCTCTCAAATTCGACTGACTGAGTCTGACAGAGGAATAGTGAAGCCTGGGGAATCCTTAAGACTGACCTGCACTGTGTCTGGTGCCACCATCACTGGTGGGCATGGTCATTCCTGGATCCGTCAGCCTCCCAGCAAAGGACTGGAATGGTTAGGATGGATATACTACAGTAGTTCAACCTGGCACACCAGTTACGCCTCAGCCTTCCAGAGCAGGGTCTCCCTCTCTTCTGATGCTTCCAAGAATGAGTATCATCTCCAGTTAAACTCCATGGCAGCTGCAGACACAGCCACCTATTACTGTGCAAGAGACACAGTGACTCAGAGAGAGTCTGGCATAGTACAAAAAGGGGAAGCAGGAACTGCCTGACATTTGTCTGGTGTTGCAAGTTCTTCATTCATACCCCTATTTCAGGCTAGAGGGGCTCATAGTGATGCTATTTTTCTTGTATACCTGAAGGGGGCACTCCAAACACAGCCATACTTGGATTCCGGTCGAAATCCAAAATTGTGGCTTGACTATTGCGGAAACTGTGGTTTCTGGGGGGAGGGGAGACTTCCTTTTAACGTTCAGCATCCCCTGAATGACATGTGCATTAATAGTGCCCACAAGAGCAGACTGAAGAGTCATCATTGTTTCAAATTGCAATCTTTTGTGATCACCCTTCAGACAATGCATTTAAAAAAAGAACCTGTTTGGCTGACACTCCTGATTCTTTTTTCCACCACAAGTTTAACTCCAACAAGTGCATAGACTCTAATTCCAACCATTACTACCACTGTTACCCCTAATTTTTCCCCAGAGCATGCAGAGCCCTACAGAGGCTGCATGAAGGTAGCAAAGTTCACAATCAAAAATGGCCATAATTTAATAGATGTAGATTTGATTTTTTTTAAAAACTGCTTTAACACTTTTTTTTTTTTTTTTTTGTATTGGGGAGTGTCCCAGAATCAAATCCCCATGAATACTGAGACAGAACCTGTATTCTTAGAATTACAGGCATGCCCGACTTTTGACTTCCTTCATTTTTGGCAAAGTTCATTTTTTGATGTTCCACTCTTTCAACACATTTCAATTAAGGAGGCACGCTAGCAATGATTGTCATGCCTCCTCCCCCATCAGCCGGCAGCAGGGCTTTGCTGCCAGCTGATTGGCTGGCTTGCCTTAGGGGGCGGGACGACTGAGCTGTTTCTAGTGCGCAGGCGCTAGGTTCAGCTCAGTCCATTCCTGGGAAGCGACCCCCACTTGCCCACCCTGTAGCTATTCTGGGATTAGCTGGTTGCTCTCTGGAGGACCGGGTAGGAATTTTTTAATCACCATCTGATTGGCCCTATGATGGTGTTTGTTTTCGCCTACCTCAGACTGGCTGTGGAGCACGTTTGGGTTTGCAATATATCTCTTTAACGCCCTGGTCACTGGCAATAGAAGTGCGGGGTAGGTAGGCAGAAGACCTTCTCAGTGTCCAATCTAAGTCAGCAAGGACAGGGGTGAACCAGAACTGCTCCCATGATGCTGGAGTGGCTCGAGGAGGCAGGCTGGCTAGCTCCTTGTCTGAACTTGGGGGCCTTGCAGGGGTGACCTGAAGGCATAGCAGTTCGGCTGACTTACCCTCTTCGGGCGACGGTGAAAGGCGGGCTTAATAACAATTGAGCTACGCCTGGAGTCAGGTGGACGCCCTATGAGATTGGGGGACGTAGACGGCTAGGGCCGTTTCCCCCACTTAGAACCCCACACTTGGGATGGGTATTGTTTACCCTGTTTTTTGCCTTGTTGCTATCTGGTTGTAAGTTAATAAAGTGGCCCATTTTAATTCCATACCTGTTGTCGGCTGTATTTATTTGGGGAGTGCATGGTAATAATCAGAAGACATTCATTCAATGTATGTTTCACCCTTTCAACCTCTCTCTGCTGGTCTAAAGGCTAATATTGCCCTCCCCCAGGTTGATTTGCATATGACAGTGGTGATTCAAACTGTTTTGGGGTGTGTGTGTGTGTGTGTGTGTGTGTGTGTGTGTGTGTGAGAGAGAGAGAGAGAGAGAGAGAGAGCGAGCATACCAACTTTAGCTCCCATTCTATTCCCATTCTCGAAGGTGTTAATGAGTGTCCATTTGCAGAAATCCTTGTGTGTCAGCAGGAATTTTCAAAATAAAAAAGTCATTTGCAGTTTGCTAGCTAAAAAAGCATTGGAAGCAACACCTGTAAACTAAAAAAAAAAAAAGACCAGGTTTCGCTTTTCAACCATCTCCGCTTTTCACCACTGCTCTGGTCCCTAACCTGTCTAATGAGCGGGGAACACCTGTACTTGTCCTACTCCATATAGATATGGGAACCAGGGGTTCTTCATCAGCCAGATAAGATATACTCACAAAACAGTGCAAAAGAGAACAGCCATAGGATGATAGCATAATAAGATAAAGATAATAGAATTATGAGGATAATAGCCAGGCAGAACAATCCAACTCCCCCCCCCCCACTCTGGCCCGAGCTGGCAAATGTTCCCAAGTGTCATGAACATACCGCAAAGCATGTTTGTGGCTACTTGGGAGCCGGCTAGGCCAGTCCATGGACTTGTGTAGGTTTGCCAGTGCTGGATCCTGCCCCAGAGCAGGTGCTAGCTTGTGCAGGCTGGAGCATGGGATGGGAGAGGTTGGTGGGAGGACAGAACAGAGGTAGGGAGGGAGCATTTTTAGGTAGAGGGAGGGCAACCTGAGAGGTGGATCAGGCCCCTGAGGCAGTGATACGGCTGGGGCGGTGCAGGCCAGATCCAAACTCCCATCCCTAGCTGAACCAGCATCACATGGCCATCAAATTTAAGTCCATTAAAGTGCAGGTACAGATCCAAGCAACCCCATAGGGTGGATGGCGCATGACACAGGGTAAGGGAAATAAAATCCCCTTACTTCAAGTTGCACTTCAGTCCAGTCCTACCTTGCACTGAAATAAACACAGGCAACTCGCTCTGCCTGTTCCAGCGCAAGTTAGGATTGCACCCTACATTAGACATGTTTAAGGTGGTAACTAGAATGAAGGAAACACATTGCTGAACAACAAGGGCTGCACTGGCCCTTTGACCAGTACTGGTGTCACCCCCTCCCCTAAGTGTGGTCTGCACTCCTCGACCCCTGCTGAGATGCCACTGAGTCTCGGCCTGCCCTGTGAGAAAGTCAAGTTCTGCAAACTGTTCCTAGTAAGCAGACCTTTCCCCATTTCCTTTCCTTTCCTTTCCATTCCTCAGCTTGCTCAATTGTTGTTGTGAACTGTTGTTTTTAAACTATTTAAGGCCCAGTCTCATCCAACTTTCCAGCACTGTTGGGTAGATTGGGTCCACGAAAGGGGCAAGTTCAGCAACAGCAGTGCCCACCAAATCTGGACCCTCTTCTCAGGCCTGATGTGCCTTCATGGGTCAACGTGAACATGTGATATCATTGGCACAAGCCCAAGTTGACCCACTAGGCCTTCGGGGGCTTACCCTCATACAAGGAAACATATGTTCTCTTACACCAAGGAAGCCTCCTGAATCCCATGGGATTCAGCTGCGTTGGTGCCACTGTATTGCTGCAGGGTTAGTTGTGTGAATTGGGTTTCCTAACATACATATGTGTGGTGGTTCCAAAATTGATGTCACAGAGAGGTTTGTCCTTTTTCTTTCCATCTATCTTTAACTTCTCATCACATAGAAAAGAAAAAGAGAATGAAAGAGAGCGGACCTCGAGGAGAAGGCAGGAGCAAACCCTCTACCCCACCCTGAAGCCTCCTTCCACTGGTCCCTTTGTACTTTATAGTTCATAGCTTGCGGGCAGAAGGACTGATGCAAATCTCCCAAGGAGGATGTGGTTTGTGGAGAGTCCTTCTTCAAAAGAGAGGCCCTCAAATTAGGGAGCCTCAAAAACTTCCAGGTCCAAAGGCTCATCCTCCCTGCCGCTAAAAACATTTTCCCATTAGCAGAATGAAATTATTGCTATCCTCCTTGTTTTTCTTGGTGGTCATTTCAAGATGTAGGCAGACATTTGGGTCAATATTTAGTTTTCTTAAGACACAGTTTAGATGATGTACTTTATTCATTCCCGTGTTCTCTTTCCAAGGTGCCCTTTCGGACATTCAGCTCACGTCATCTGGTCCAGGAATGGTGAGACCTGGAGAGAATCTCAACTTGGTCTGTAAAGTGACAGGTGTTGCCATCAATTCTCAGAGTTATATTTGGGAGTGGATCCGCCAGTCTCCAGGGAAAGGTCTAGAATGGGTGGCCCGCATATACCTCTACGATGGGAGCACATCATATGCCCCTTCTCTGAAAAGCCGTGCAACCATTTCTGCAGACACCTCCAGGAATGAATTCTCCCTCCAGCTGAACTCCCTGACAGCTGCTGACTCAGCCATGTATTTCTGTGCCCGATATGACACAGTGGGGCCAGTGCAAAGGAGGGATGTACAAAAAGAGGAAGCTGTTTCAGAAGATAGAACTTCCACTTCTATGCAAAGGTCAACATCAGAAAACAAAGAAGCCCCCATTACTGCAATTTCAACTTTACAGGACCACTAAGGCTGCATTGGGCTAAATCCTTTGCACACTTTCCTGAGAGTAAGGCCCATAAGAACAGCCCCACTGGATCAGGCCATATACCCATCTAGTCCAGCTTCCTGTATCTCACAGCGGCCCCACCAAATGCCCCAGGGAGCACACCAGACAACAAGAAGACTTGCAAGGCCTACTGGGAATTGTAGTTTAAGAACATAAGAACAGTCCCACCGGATCAGGCCATAGGCCCATCTAGTCCAGCTTCCTGTATCTCACAGCGGCCCACCAAATGCCCCAGGGAGCACACCAGATAACAAGAGACCTCATCCTGGTGCCCTCCCTTGCATCTGACATAGCCCATTTCTAAAATCAGGAGGTTGCACATACACATCATGGCTTGTACCCCGTAATGTGCAAGAGGCACTTTTTCAAGTGGGTGCTCCTTTTTTTAGCAGGGGGAGAGTAACTGGCCCACCTCACCCCAGCACTGTCTGTTCTAGTGGCTGTCTGCTGGTATTCTTTTGCATCTTTTTAGATTGTGAGCCCTTTTGGGACAGGGAGCCATTAGTTATTTGATTTTTCTCTGTAAACCGCTTTGTGAACTTTTAGTTGAAAAGCGGTATATAGATAATAATAATAATAATAATAATAATAATAATAATAATAATAATAATAATAATAATAATAATAATATTAATGGATTTTTCCTCCAGAAACTTGTCCAATCCCCTTTTTAAAGACGTCCAAGCCAGATGCCGTCACCACATCCTGTGGCAAAGAGTTCCACAGACCAACCACACGCTGAGTAAAGAAATATTTTCTTTTGTCTGTTCTAACTCTCCCAACACTCAATTTTAGTGGATGTCCCCTGGTTCTAGTGTTATGTGAGAGTGTAAAGAGCATCTCCCTATCCACTCTGTTCATCCCCTGCATAATTTTGTATGTCTCAATCATGTCCCCCCTCAGGCCCACTGAACTCTATGGACATTCTTCCAAATTCTCATATGTAGGATTCATTTCATTAGGTGTGGCTGTAAAGGAGACCGCAGACCACTAAGGCAAAAATTGGAATCATCGTGGACCACATCCAATCAGGTGGGTGACCCTGGAAGTTTTGGTGAACAGATGCAGCCTGGAGGGGATGAGACCAGCCCATGGGGCGACACCATTCCATGGGGTGATGGCCTGACCAGTTGGCCTCACCAGTTGTCACCTCTGATCAGAAGCACTTATTAAAATTACCAAAGGCTGATCTTTGGGCAGGAGGTCTGGTCTAGAGGGTAGAGCCTCCATTTGCCTGAAGATAACATCTGAAGGTCGCCAGTTCGAGGCCACCGGCACCGTGCGACCTTGAAGCAGCTGACAAGCTGAGCCGAGTTATTCCATCTGCTCTGAGAATGGGAGGATGGAAGCCAGAATGTGAAATATTTTGAGACATACAAAATTATGCAGGGGATGGACAGAGTGGACAGGGAGATGCTCTTTACACTCTCACATAATACCAGAACCAGGGGACATCCACTCAAATTGAGTGTTGGGCAGGTTAGGACAGACAAAAGAAAATATTTCTTTACTCAGCATGTGGTCGGTCTGTGGAACTCCTTGCCACAGGATGTGGTGCTGGCGTCTAGCCTAGATGCCTTTAAAAGGGGATTGGACAAGTTTCTGGAGGAAAAATCCATTATGGGGTACAAGCCATGATGTGTATGCGCAACCTCCTGATTTTAGAAATGGGTTATGTCAGAATGCCAGATGCAAGGGAGAGCACCAGGATGAGGTCTCTTATTATCTGGTGTGCTCCCTGGGGCATTTGGTGGGCCACTGTGAGATACAGGAAGCTGGACTAGATGGGCCTATGGCCTGATCCAGTGGGGCTGTTCTTATGTTCTTATGAAACCAGATCAAGAAAGTAAAATCTGAATGTTGTGGTTCTTGTAAGATAGAACATTCTTTCAAAATTGTAAAAATCCCTACGGGGATTTAATAAGCCTGCCTATGTAAACCGCCTTGAATAAAGTCTTGAATAAAGTCCAGGAAAGGCGGTATATAAATACCTGTACTATTATTATTATTATTATTATTATTATTATTATTATTATTATTATTATTATTATTATTATTGTTGTTGTTGTTGTTGTTGTTGTTGTTGTTGTTGTTGTTGTTGTTGTTGTTGTTTGTGTGTGTGCTTGACCTCACAGACCACTTTCCAGGTCCACTTTCCAAGGAACTCTTTTCCATTAGGATATGGAAAAGACAGCGATTAGCTGAGATGTAAGAGCTCAGGTTCTCCAAATCTTCCTCAGGTATACCTCAGTGCAGACCTCAGTCTTCTGAAGTGAAAGCCTTTGAGCTTCGTTCAGAATGAATTTTGGCATGACAGGAATCAGGCGCAGGACTAAGGAGATGCAAAGGAAAGTCTTAGAAACAAAAGTGTCCTTTTCAAGGGAGTGGCAACTGGATGCTGGTATCTTGTCTTAGGTTCTTCCTGAAGCATCTGGTGGGCCACTGTGAGATACAGGAAGCTGGATTAGATGGGTGTTTGGCCTGATCCAGTGGAGCTCTTCTTATGTTCTTTCGGCCCAAATTCTAACCAACATTCCCACACTGACATAGCAGTGCCAATGGGGCATGTGTTGCATTCTGAAGTTGGACTGCAGTCATGGACGCCTCCTCAAGGTAAGGGAATGTTTGATCCCTCACCTTAGAGCTGCACTGCCCTTACCCCAGTGCTGGAAAGTTGGTTAGGATTGCACTTTTTGTTAATATCTGAAAACAAAAAATGCACAGGATATGCAAATTACTCCTTCCTTACATGCCTCCTTAAATAGGGAGCTTTTGCTTTTGAGAGCCCATGTTGGGAGGAAAACAACAGCTGAGATGGAGTTCTTAGTCCTCTCTCTCTTCATCTTCTCACTCCTAAAAAATGGTCAGTCTTCTTAACAGGAATTTTCTCTTCTATCAGAAAAGGATGCAGAGAGAGGATGCAGGGGAGGGCACCAGGATGCAGGTTGTGTCTTGTGGTGTTGTGTGCTCCCTGAAAGCATCTAGTGGGCTACTCTGAGATACAGGAAGCTGGACTAGATGGGCCTTTGGCCTGATCCAGTGGGACTCTTCTTATGTGGGGGCAAAGACCAGTTGCCTGATTCTTTTGATGTCCGGGGACCCTTTGCACAATTCCAGAAATGAAATTACTTGACTATATCACTGAGATTTATTTTTTCCTTTGAGCTGTAAACAGCACATTTTGTATCGGTTTCAGGGAACAATGATAACCAAGTGCTGGGAACAATCCTGAGACCTGAACAGGCTTTTTGAACCTACCACATTTTGTTTTATCCTATATTTTTTTTTTCCTCCATCTCAGAAATAAAGGACATTTTTCTTTCTTTCTTTTCAGGGGTCCTCTCTCAAGTGCGACTAACTGAGTCTGGCGGAGGAGCAGTGAAGCCTGGGGGAACCCTAAGACTGACCTGTACTGTGACTGGTATCTCCATCAATGATGGGTATGATCACCATTGGGTCCGCCAGCCTCCCAACAAAGGACTGGAATGGTTAGGGAGAATGTACTACAGTAGTTCCACTTGGAAGACCAACTATGCCCCTAGCTTCAGCAGCAGAATCTCCATTACTGCATATTATTCAATAATCAGTATTATCACCAGTACTGATAATCAGTATTCTCTCCAATTAAATTCCCTGATGGCTGCAGACACAGCCACCTATTACTGTGTACGCGACACAGTG
Organism: Tiliqua scincoides; assembly: GCF_035046505.1. Lineage (NCBI taxonomy): Eukaryota > Metazoa > Chordata > Lepidosauria > Squamata > Scincidae > Tiliqua > Tiliqua scincoides. The sequence continues at coordinate 131,279,375 of NC_089825.1, read as the reverse complement.
ACTCAGAGAGAGTCTGGCATCGTACAAGAAGGGGAAGCGGGGCTTGCAGTTGTTTTAATGAACAGTTTTCTGGTGTTGCGAATTCTCCTTTCTAGATAGGGTCTGCTGTTTCCTTCTGCGCCTGAAGGGGGCACCCCAAGCATTGCCACTGTTGTTCTTAAGAAATGCAAAGTTGAGGTTTGAGTATTGGGGAAATGGGATTTCCTGAAACAGAACCACTTCCTTCAAAGTCTTGAGTCCCCTGCATTAACTGTGCATTAGTAATACCAAGAAGAGCAGACTGAAAAACTATCATTGCCTTAAACCAGGATTGTCAAACATATGTATGTATGTATGTATCCCGGGGGCCAGATACAGCCCTTGAAAGCTTTTTATCCAGCCCTCAAGCTCTCAGTTGCTGAGCAGTGCTGAGGTGCTACTGCTGAAAAGGCAGCCCACATGAATATTGGGCTCTCCCTTATCTTGAAATATGATAAAGATTTGCGTATTTTCTCTTCTGTCATTTGCAGCTAATGAGTTCCTAAGTGAGAAAAATGCTTGATTTTGGTTATGACCTGTTTAATGACATCACTTCCTGCCTAATGACATCACGTCTTCCCCAAAGCAGGCATCATGAATGTTGTTCAGCCCTCTCTATGACACGAGTTTGACACCTCTGCCTTAAATGGTAACTACTCATGGTCATTCTTCATGTGATAGTGTGTTCCAAATGCATCAAAGCATCAAATGCATCTCTCATCCTTGATTCTGTTTTCCACCAAAAATTTCATTCAACAAGTTCATCTCATGGCTTCCAGGCGGGCCTGCACGTTCTGTCTTGTTGCGCCTGTCCTGCTGGTCATTCCAACCACTAACCTGCCACTGTCCAGCCAGAGGTTTTCCTTTGAGGTAGCACCAACTTTTGAGGCCTCCAAAAATAATACCCTGGGAAGAGGATTCCACTTCACTCTATTACCCCCTTCATGGCAGCTCCTCCTTTTGCAAGGTTGGCTGTTGGTGCTCCGTTGAGCTCTCTCATTCATCTTCCCTCTTGCTGGAGTCTGAATTTCTCATCAGCCTCAGTCTGGCATTTAAACCCCACTGAGGAAGAACTCGGGAACCCCCCTTCCTGTCCCTCTCTCCTCCTGAAAGTGTCTTCCCCATCCTTTCCTGCTTTGTCTTTCCCTGAACCTGCTTCTCATGAGTCCTGGCCAGTGTGGCTGTAAGATATGGTTATTTTCAGCCACCTGTCCAGGTTGTGGGAGGCAGCGTCCATGGGGGTGAGACTCACATCCGCCACCATGTTAGGTGCCATACGCAGCTGCCTCTCTTGCATAGGCTTTTGCATAGGTTCTAGAGGCATGAGGCTACTTTAACCCCCCATTGCGAGACAGCTAAAGGAGGAGCCAGTGGTTTGTTGCACTCTGGGAGGTGTTTCCCCAACCACAACAAAACGGTGTAGAAATTTTCATTCCCACTTGGTTACGCAAGTTGATTTCGCAACTTGAACAAATCCTGTCATAAGAACATAAGAACATAAGAACAGCCCCACTGGATCAGGCCATAGGCCCATCTAGTCCAGCTTCCTGCATCTCACAGCGGCCCAACAAATGCCCCAGCAAGCACACCAGATAACAAGAGATCTCATCCTGGTGCCCTCCCCTGCATCTGGCCCTCTGACATAGCCCATCTCTAAAATCAGGAGGCCGCGCATACACATCATGGTCTGTACCCCGTAATGGATTTTTCCTCCAGAAACTTGTCCAATCCCCTTTTAAAAGTGCCCAGGCCAGATGCCATCACCACATCCTGTGGTAAGGAGTTCCAAGGACCAACCACACGCTGAGTAAAGAAATATTTTCTCTTGTCTGTTCTAACTCTCCCAACAGAGTTTTAGTGGATGTCCCCTGGTTCTGGTGTTATGTGAGAGTGTAAAGAGCATCTCCCTATCCACTCTGTCCATCCCCTGCATAATTTTGTATGTCTCAATCATATCCCCCCTCAGGCGTTTCTTTTCTAGGCTGAAGAGGCCCAAATGCCGTAGCCGTAGCCTTACAACATAATCAAGGTAATTCCCCCAAATCTGATGCTTTTATCTATGCTAAATTAAAATCTCTGTCTCCAAACATCTATATGCCTCTAACCTTTCGCCTTCTAACATCAATGAAATTTGAATTATCCTAACCACCAAGGACTGAAATCTGGAAGCATGGAAGCATTTTCCATTGTAGGGCTTAGCCAGAGCAGCCCAAGAAGCTGAGTCTCAACATTGATCCATCCAGCTAAGTGTTGTCTTCACTTGCTCTTTAGGACCTTCCTGGAGACATCAGCTATTGAAGCTGTGAGCAAAGCATGTGCAACTCTTGAGTAACAAGAGTTGATTCTGATGTTATTTCCGTGAGAAGCAGAATTGTAGAGGAGGCAGACATCTCAGGGCCCCTTTGCCTACCACCAGACTTTGCCCTCAGTCAGAATCTGAAGATGGAAAATGTCCACTGTTGGGTCTTCACCATAATGAGAGCTGAACTCCCCTTCCCAAGAAGGAACAGGGCCACTGAGAGACGAAGGTAGAGGAATTTATGATCTTATGTTCTTAGTGATAAGTTCTACCTGCAGAGAGAATTAACCCAAAAATTCACATACAAAGGGATAGTAGTTTTGGAACAGCAATGTTTAGGAATGACCTGTTTTGATTTCACTATCTGGTAGTTTCTGACTATCCTATTGATTATTCTTATTATTAGTAATAGTGGTGAAATTATTAGTTAGTGCACATGTTGCACATGTCTTCAAAGCATGCCCAGTAACAAAACTGTTACTCTGCATAGTTCTAGAAACATGCATGTTTGTGTGTGTGACCTCGCGGACCACTTTCCAGGTCCACTTTCTGCAGACCTCTTTTCCATTAAGGTATGGAAAAGGGTTCTCCAGATCTTCCTCAGATACCTCAGTGCAGACCTCAGTCTTCTGAAGTGAAAAGCCTTTGGGCTTCTGAACTGAAAGCCTTTGGGCTTCATTCAGAAGAAGTGAAAGCCTTTGGGCTTCATTCAGAATGAATTTTGGCATGACGGGAATCAGGTGCAGGACTAAGGAGATGCAAAGGAATGTCTTAGAAACAGAAGATGCTTTCACAAGGGAGTGGCAACTGGATGCTGGTATCTTGTCTTGGGTGCTTCCTGAGGCATCTGGCGGGCCGCTGTGAGATATAGGAAGCTGGATTAGATGGGTGTTTGGCCTGATCCAGTGGAGCAATTCTTATGTTCTTTCGACCCAAATTCTAACCAACATTCCCACACTGACATAGCAGTGCCAATGGGGCATGTGTTGCATTCTGAAGTTGGACTGCAGTCATGGACGCCTCCTCAAGGTAAGGGAATGTTTGATCCCTCACCTTAGAGCTGCACTGCCCTTACCCCAGTGCTGGAAAGTTGGTTAGGATTGCACTTTTTGTTAATATCTGAAAACAAAACATGCACAGGATATGCAAATTAATCCTTCCTTACACGCCTCCTTAAATAGGGAGCTTTTGCTTTTGAGAGCCCATGTTGGGAGAAAAACCATGATGAAGTTATTAGTCCTCTCTCTCTTTATCTTCTCACTCCTAAAAAATGGTCAGTCTTCATAACAGGGATTTTCTCTTCTATCAGAAAAGGATGCAGAGAGAGGATGCAGGGGAGGGCACCAGGATGCAGATTGTGTCTTGTGGTCTTGTGCGCTCCCTGAAAGCATCTAGCGGGCCACTGTGAGATACAGGAAGCTGGACTAGATGGGCCTGTGGAATACCTTGCCACAGGATGTGGTGATGGCATCTGGCCTGGATGCCTTTAAAAGGGGATTGGACAAGTTTCTGGAGGAAAAATCCATTACGGGTTACAAGCCATGGTGTGTATGTGCAACCTCCTGATTTCAGAAAGGGGCTTTGTCAGAATGCCAGATGTAAGGGAAGGCGCCAGGATGAGGTCTCTTGTTATCTGGTGTGCTCCCTGGGGCATTTGGTGGGCCGCTGTGAGATACAGGAAGCTGAACTAGATGGGCCTATGGCCTGATCCAGTGGGTCTGTTCTTATGTTCTTATGGCCTTTGGCCTGATCCAGTGGAGCTCTTCTTATGTGGGGGCAAAGACCAGTTGCCTGATTCATTTTATGTCCAGGGACCCTTTGCACAATTCCAGAAATGAAATTACTTAACAATTTCACTGAAATTTATTTATTTATTCCTTTGAGATGTAAACAGCCCATTTTGTATTGGCTTCAGGGAACAAAGATAGCCAAGTGTTGGGAACAATCCTGAGACCTGAACAAGCTTTTTGAACCTTCCACATTTTGTTTTCTCCTATTTTTTTTTCCTCAACCTCAAAAATAAAGGACATTTTTCTTTCCTTCCTTTTTTCCAGGGACCCTCTCTCAAGTGCGACTAACTGAGTCTGGAGGAGGAACAGTGAAGCCTGGGGGAATCCTAAGACTGATCTGTACTGTGACTGGTAGCTCCACCAAAGATAGATCTGCTCACCATTGGGTCTGCCAGCCTCCCAACAAAGGACTGGAATGGTTAGGGAGAATGTACTACAGTAGTTCCACTTGGAAGACCAATTATGCCCCTAGCTTCAGCAGCAGAATCTTCATTACTGGATATTATTCAATAATCAGTATTATCGCCAGTACTGATAATCAATATTCTCTCCAATTAAATTCCCTGACAGCTGCAGACACAGCCATCTATTACTGTGTACGCGACACAGTGACTCAGAGAGAGTCTGGCATCGTACAAGAAGGGGAAGCGGGGCTTGCTGTTGTTTCAATGTAGAGTTGTTTGGTGTTGTGTGTTCTTCTTTCTACATATGATTTGCTGGTTGTAGGGGCTGATGTTGTCCTTATTTCCTTCTGTGCCTGAAGGGGACACTCTAAACATTGCCACTGTTGTTCTTTAGAAATGTGAAGTTGAGGTTTGAGTGTTGGGGAAATGGGATTTTCTTGAACAGAACCACTTCCTTCAATGTCCTGAGTCCCCTGCATTAACTGTGCATTAATAATAACATGAAAAAGTAGATTAAAAAAAACTCTAATTGCCTCAAACTATAACCTTTCTTGACCATTCTTCAGATGACAGTGTCTTCCAAATGCATTAATAAAACATCAAATCTAGTTATCAGCCCTGGTTCTGATTTCCACCATAAATTTCATTCAACAAGTCCATCTCATGGGTCCCAAGGGGTCTGAGGTGTCACTCAACCTGGAAGGGTTTTAAAAGTTTCACCTGCCAAAATCCCCTCCTATACTATGGTTAAAGGTACAGCCACTCTGTCCTTCATTGTAACTGGCCACCCTAGTTCAATCACATCTGTATTTCACACCATTTGATGGCATCACTGCATTTGATCACTTGATGTGGATTGACCCTATAGAAAATTATTGCGTTTGCAGTGATCTGCTCTGCCTGATTTCCAATCAGGTATTGGAAATACAGTGGTGCCTCGCAAAACAAAATTAATTCATTCCGCAAGTCGTTTCGTATTGCGAAAATTTCGTCTTGCGAAGCGCGGTTTCCCATAGGAATGCATTGAAATTTAATTAATGCGTTCCTATGGGCAAAAAAAGTCAGAACAAAGTCAAATTTGGTTTACAAAGTGTTTATTAAGTGCTCTTTAAAGGCATACATACTGTACAGAGGATTTCAAAAATTTCAAGCACAAAGCTTCAACTTTTTAATTTTAAAAATTCGTCTTGCGAAGCACAGCCATAGAAAAATTTGTCTTGCGAGTCACCAGAAAAATCGCAAAAACACTTTTGTCTTGCGAGTTTTTCGGTGTGCGAGGCATTCGTCTTGCGAGGCACCACTTGTACAGGTATGTGATAAAATTTCTTTACTCTCTTGCCAGCATGATACCCTATAAACTGTTATCTTTATTGATCCTGGCAGGCAAGAACCTTTATGCAAGCTTGTGAGAGTTTAGTTTCCTTACCCCCTTGTGACTTGTGTGTGTGTGTGGGGGGGAGGTGATCCCTTCTTCATTGCTTTTGTTTGAGATTTAAGCATATGTTTGTTGGTGCTTAATAAAGAAGCTTGTTTGACACTACAAAAGTTTGCAGCAAGCTGAATTCTTCAGTGAAGGGGCATGCCAGTGAACATGTATTAAACATGCTGTATTAAACATTACAAGTCAAACACTTTCCTCTTCTCAGAAACACACCACAAAAGTAGCACAGGATCACCTTGGTCTGCTGCAAATTCTGCCCCAAAGTGAAATATGTAAATGCAAATGTTCCTGGTATCAATCAAACCTTCCCCCAAACAGAAGGTAACAGGCATATTTTACTTCTTTTATTTTCATTTCATTTCTGATCCACATTTTCTTTCCTGTTATATACTTTCACTTGCTAGTTTTTGCCCTTTTCCTCCTTATAGGTAAGGCAAGCCATAGTACCGCATCTTCCAAAACATTTGTTCTCTGGGTTCGGAGACAAACAGAGATTGCTAAAGGTCAGTGCTTCTCTATTATACTGCGGTGTATGTAAATGTAGAGGGAACATCCTCTTTAAAACCGTCCTACAGTTCCCTTGCCCCTGTCATAAGCAGAGAGACAACCTATCTGTGCTCTCAAGCTTACCAGTCAAGCAATCGGAAGCAACAAGATTAAATGATGCTCTGGCAACACATTGTAATCTTCTTTGCAATTTGCACAGGTATTATTTCTCCTTTCCCATACAGACGCTGCTTGCTAGTGGATCTCCATAGCAGGTCACTATAAAGTTTTTTTTTTTTCTCCAGGTGTCCAATCAGAGATCCGTTTGGTGGAATCCGGAGGCGATATCAAAAGGCCTGGACAGTCCCTTCGTCTCTCCTGCCAAGCCTCTGGCTTCACCTTCAGAAGCTATGCAATGAGCTGGATTCGGCAAGCCCCTGGAAAAGGATTGGAATGGGTGGCATTTATACATACCAGCTCAAACCCCATTTATTACTCAGATGCAGCCAAAGGACGCTTCACCATCTCCAGAGAGGATTCAAATAGCCGAATGTATCTACAAATGAACAGCTTGAAACCTGAGGACACGGCCATGTATTACTGTGCAAGAGGCACAGTGGGAGGAAGTGAATCTAGGCGCAAACAAAAACCTTCCCCTGGTGGTTTTCAGTCTGCTGATCCTGTTAGAGTTTAATGAATTGGACATTTCAGGTCAAGATCACAATCAGCAATGGTCGTAATGAAGTTTTATTCACCCAGGCATCCCAAAAGCCCGCAAATCTCGCACCAACTTGTTAAAACAGAACCTTAGATGGGGAGATATTAAAAACCAGAACATTTAAATCTTCAGCAGCATTCATATATTTCTACCTCTATACAACTGCTAGCCAAAGCAAATTGGAAGAAGGTGCTAAAAACGTATACAAGCCCGCCACACAGTTTGGTGGTTGTGCATGAAAATACTGTAACTTCTCACACCTTTTCTCGTGTAACATGTGAAGTGGAGCTGGTAGATTTCTGCCAGCCCATTCCTATTTCTCGCCAGCCACAGCATGCAGTGTTGCTGACAAGAGTATGTGTGATGCGCTACTGTAGAGGGTGGGGTCAGACAGCCACAGAGAAGTGAGCAAAAAACTTTTTTTTTAACAAACTCGTAAGCTGACTGGCCACCAGTGGGTCTCCTTGGACCTATGCCAGCTCGCAGACTACTCTTAAGCCTGGAAGCACCCAGAGTTCCCAGCTGAAACGGCTACTGCAGAGTCCTATGGGTGCACGGCTAGCGCCGGGAGTTTCCTCGGGGTAAGGGCGTGCTTACTCCCTTACTCTCGGGTAAAGCAGCTGCAGCACCGGTGGGTCTCCTCAGATCCGTGCCCATTTTTGTGCAGCAGCACACCCGGGGGGGGGCGTGTCAGGCTGCCCGGGCAGGAGGGAGCACAGGATAGAATGGCAGAACCTACCGCCGTCTCCACCCACCTCCCGGGCCCGATCCTCCCCTCTCCCATGCAGTTCTGCCCTCCCTAGCCCCCAGAAGCCGCACTGCCACCTGGCAGTGCAACGTACCCCCAGCAGTGGTGCATTGTTCTTTTGCTAGCACTGGTCCCAGTGCCAACTGTTGCTGGCCTGGTGCCAGCGCTTCCTACTTAGGGGGTGCTGTAAACATGTTTAACAGCATGTTTATGACAACCAGCACTGGCGCTGGAGCTCAGACCCTAACTTAGACAAGATTGAGGTCATAATCTTAAGATTAAGGTCTAGAATGAAGGAAAAACATCACTGATCAAAACATAGTCACCCTGGTAGGATGTTTTAATGAAAGGAATCAGTTATATATTAGTTTTGTTTCCTTGGAACGTAAGTGCCAAATAGACTGAGCTGAAACCAAGAGCAGGGCCACTGTCTTCATTCGACGGACACTGTCTGTGTGTATGTGTGTGATACAGTAGTCAGATTCTTAACTTCCTTCTCATTACCAGCTGGTCCCGAGTGTTCAGCTGTGGTCTCAGCACAAGAATGTAACATTTAGGGGAAAAGATACAACCCAATAAACCAGCACTGGAGGCCAAGATGGAGAAGATCTCCACAGCCACCATGGCCTTTCCTTTGGTGCTCAGGTAAGTGGGAACAAAGGACAGCCACACACTGCAAAAGACCAGCATGCTGAAGGTGATGAACTTGGCTTCGTTGAAAGCGTCTGGCAACTTCCTGGCCAGGAAAGCCACCGTGAAGCTGATGATGGAGAGAAGTCCCAGGTAGCCCAGGACCAGATAAAACATGATGACGGATCCTTCACTGCATTCTGCTATGGTTTCTTGGGCCAATGACTGCATGTCCAAGTGTGGGAATGGGGGAGAGGTTGCCAGCCACACCCCACAAATGCCTCCTTGAATAAGAGAGCAGGAAAGGACAATAGAGTAGGCCAGTCTTTTCCCCACCCACCTCCTCATGCTGGACCCTGGTTTGGTGGCCATGAAAGCCACCACCACAGTGATGGTTTTGGCCAAGACACAAGAAACGGCCACTGAGAAGATGATGCTGAAAGCAGATTGTCGGAGTAAACAGGTGACCGTCTTAGGTTTTCCAAGAAAGAGGAAGGAAGAGAGGAAGCAGAGCAGGAGAGAGATGAGGAGAGTGTAAGTTATATCCCGGTTGTTGGCTTTGACTATGGGTGTCTCCTTGTGCTTAACAAATAATCCAAGGATCAGCCCAGTAAGCAGAGAAAAAGAAATAGCCAAGAAAGCTAAACCGATCCCTAATGGTTCTTCATAAGAAAGAAAGATTATAGTTTTGATGATGCACCAGTTTTGGTCCTTGCTTGGATATTGACCTTGTGGACAATTGAAACAGTCATCCATGTCTGTAAAAGAAACGGAAAAAAAGGCCATTGTACCATCACCGGTCTGTTTACAAAGGGAACAATATATCAGTAAATAAATAAAAAGTTTTTACTTGTCTCTCATTGGCCTTCTGGTCAGCCCCTCTCCCCTGCAGGCATGAAGTCTGCTTGTCTTTAGCACAGCTACATGATGTGTAGTGAGAGGGCATTGGACCGAGCTATAATAATTAGTTTGAGTGCTAAAGAAATGTATCTCCGGACCAGATCAGACGGAAAGGATCTGAAGGCCTTAGCAGTGGACCTCAACAGGTGGGAAACCCTGGCCTCTGAGCGGCCCGCTTGGAGGCAGGCTGTGCAGCATGGCCTTTCCCAGTTTGAAGAGACACTTGGCCAACAGTCTGAGGCAAAGAGGCAAAGACGGAAGGCCCATAGCCAGGGAGACAGACCAGGGACAGACTGCACTTGCTCCCAGTGTGGAAGGGGTTGTCACTCCTGAATCAGCCTTTTCAGCCACACTAGACGCTGTTCCAGAACCACCATTCAGAGTGCGATACCATAGTCTTTCGAGACTGAAGGTTGCCAACAGAACTAAAGAAATGTGCACAGTGATAGTGTGTGCATTGATTTTTAATGCCATCATTACCAAGGTATTTGATGTTCTTGGGGCAGTCTGTAGATTGAGACTGCACCTAAGCGGTTCCACCCACAGTCTGGGCATCTGGAAATCAATTTAATTGATAGCTGTCATGCAAGAACCAGTCATGAGAATCAATAAATGAAGTCTTGACAGTGTTAGAGAGGTTTTAATTCCAACTCACTGGTATCACGTGAAGATGAGAAACTCGTACCGACTGAGAAATACCAATGAGAAAATATACCAATTCATTGACTGAGGCAAAGAAAAATGCCTCCTTTGGTAATTCTAGTTCAGCCATTTTCAGCCTTTTTCATCTCATGACACACTGACAAGGCACACATAAGAACATAAGAACAGCCCCACTGGCTCAGGCCATAGGCCCATCTAGTCCAGCTTCCTGTATCTCACAGTGGCCCACCAAATGCTCCAGGGAGCACACCAGATAACAAGAGAACTCATCCTGGTGCCCTCCCTTGCATCTGGCATTCTGACATAACCCATTTCTAAAATCAGGAGGTTGCGCATACACATCAAGGCTTGTACCCCGTAATGGATTTTTCCTCCAGAAACTTGTCCAATCCCCTTTTAAAGGCGTCCAGGCTAGACACCATCACCACATCCTGTGGCAAGGAGTTCCACAGACCAACCACACGCTGAGTAAATAAATATTTTCTTTTGTCTGTTCTAACTCTCCCAACACTCAATTTTAGTGGATGTCCTCTGGTTCTGGTGTTATGTGAGAGTGTAAAGAGCATCTCTCTATTCACTCTGTCCATCCCCTGCATAATTTTGTATGTCTCAATCATGTCCCCCCTCAGGCGCCTCTTTTCTAGGCTGAAGAGGCCCAAATGCCGTAGCCTTTCCTCATAAGGAAGGTGCCCCAGCCCCGTAACGATCTTAGTCGCTCTCTTTTGCACCTTTTCCATTTCCACTTTGTCTTTTTTGAGATGGGGCAACCAGAACTGGACACAATACTCCAGGTGTGGCCTTACCATTGATTTGTATAAAGGCATTATAATATCATTGTCACAAATTGTCAATATTATTGACACAAATTGTCAAGGCACCTCATTAGTTTTTTTGACAATTGACAAGGCACCATGCTGTCTCACATCTCCAATAGCCCTATTAATAGACCCTAGTCCAAACTCTCACGGCGCACCTGCAGACCATCTGCGGCACATCAGTGTGCCACGGCAGTGGTTGAAAATGGCTGCTCTAGCTGTCGCCATTTTGTCATCAGTTAAGAACTTGTGAACGCAACTCACAGTTTCCAGGTGTGAACCAACTCCATTGCAAAAGGAAGTGATCCTTGGAAGTGATCTCTTTTTAGGAATGTCCCATCAAGAATGGGCATGTGGTAGAAGCTTTCTAACCCTTCGGTAGCACAGCACCGACATGCCAAGCGGTACACCATAGTGAGTTAAACACTTCACACATTGACACCCACTTAAACCCCCTGCACCAGAATGTTTTGTGCATAATGTTACTTACCCTTTTGGTTAGAAATCTTTCCTCCTGGACAACGAACACAATCATGGCAGCAAAACTTCTCCCCTTCCTTCTTTCTCTTCTGAAAACCAGGGTGGCAGGACTCACTACACGTAGAAAAAGGAGGTGCCTATCCACAAAGATGGAGAGTTTTTAGGATGGAAAAAAAAAATTAGAATTCCTCTGCCCATAAGCTGATCTAAGAAGAAACAATGGATCAGTTGACATGGCATGATTCAGAATCTGTGATGCAAAAATCTGCCTTTTTTTTGCATTTACAGCACGATCCTATGCATGTCTATTTAGAAGTAAATCCCATTGTATTCAATGGGGCTTCCTCCCATGAAAGTTTGCATAGGATTTTAGCCTCGGTTTCGTCGCTGAGGATTTGAGACTAGAAAATCAGAATAGTCTGTTCAGGTGAGTGCCTCATCTCCCCTCAAAAAAGGGGTTCATACAAGTTTTGTAGCCTTTTTTCCCCCTTGCTCTATCACAACCTTGCAAAGTTTAATCAGGGCATGAAAAAGATTTACTATATATAAAAAACTATAAAATTGTACTCAAATGCTTTTTGAAATATGTTGTTGGCAACCTTCAGTCTTGAAAGACTCTGGTATCGCTCTCTGAAAGGTGGTTTTGGAACATCGTCTAGTGTGGCTGAAAAGGCCGATTCGGGAGTGACAGTCCCTTCCACAACGGGAGCAAGTGCAGTCTGTCCCTGGTCTGTCTCCCTGGCTATGGGCCTTCCTTCTTTGCCTCTTAGCCTCAGACTGTTGGCCAAGTGTCTCTTCAAACTGGGAAAGGCCATGCTGCACAGCCTGCCTCCAAGCAGGCCACTCAGAGGCCAGGGTTTCCCACCTGTTGAGGTCCACTCCTAAGGCCTTCAGATCCCTCTTGCAGATGTCCTTTGAAATATAGCTATTCAGCATTTCAGTGCATTATCTCTATTTCATCTCTGAATGGAAGAGGTGGCCAAAGTATCAAAGCTGATCAACAAAGTTTGGGGTCAGTTCAAGCGGCAAAAATGATTTCATCCATTCTGATACAACCCCCCACAAATACCCCAGAATCCACACCTGGTTAAAACCTGGGGGCCACACAATGATATCTTCATCAAGGATGAATTCGTTTCCTCCAAGACCCTTCGGATTCACCCTCCCAACTTTCACTCTGATAAAAGACTTGTTTGGGAACACGACGATGTTCATTATGTCGAACCCAGCTCCCATTTCTCGGTCATCATTGAACGACACCGTTTCCCCAGCTGAGTTGTTAAATGAAACGCCTTGAAGAAATGGGTGAAGCTAGTTAAAAGAAATAACAAAACAAAGGGATAACACAAACACGTTGAATTTAGGTTTACAATTGTCTCTCAGCTAGTATTAGGGAGTTTCTGCAACATGCACCTATCCTGAAACTGCAGGAATGTTGCAGTGGTAGGAAACAGTGACATTACAATTTACCTTTTTCAGGTGTCAAGTATAGGAGGTAAGATAAGAATACTGCATGTATACAATGTATAAATCTGCTTCCATTAGTTAGTCATGGAAGAGAAGTAACCTATTAGTAGTTTATGCACTGTCTCAGAACCATTCCATTTTGTGGCATTACCTGCCAAGGCTGAAGATTTAGAAGTTCAACGCTTTCACCCTCCACCATGGCTCTACGGCTGGATTTTGATGAGAACATGGCATTTAGAGCATGTGCTACAGCACAGACAGCATTGTAGATACTATAGCTATGGCCAGTCATGACCATTTCAAAAACGGACCCAGGAAGACTCTCCAGCTTCTCCTTCCCAGTACAAGTTTTATCCTCCTTCTCTGGCATGCTGGGATCTGGAAATGAACAGTCAAAAGCTTGCTCCCAGAAGTCCTTGAGAAAACCATCTCCTTTGCTCCAATGATGCTTCACCTTCTGAATAAATTCAGAGTGAATTGCCAAGGAAATTGCGCCTTGAAACAGTTGAAAATCCCAGTTTACTAAAAGACCTCTCAGCGTAAAATCAATCTGGGCTGTCATAATCCATACCTTTCCCTCATTATATTCAAGACCTGCTAAAACCATTAATGTGCTCAACCACATAATGGTCAGAGTTTCACCATAGATAATGAACGTTTTGGCCTTCGTTTCCTTGAAAGGTTGGAAAATATTGGAGGCCATATCGTTCAGTTCGTTAATGGTAAGCAAACGACCTTGGCTTGGGATTCTCTCTGTGAAGGCTGAGCAGATGCCATTTTGGGGCAGCAGTGGCTCTACAGCCTGCAAGAAATGATCTCCACTATCATCATCCACAACATAGAATCCAACCCACATCCATCCAAAATGCTGAAGTATTTGAATAATCCCCATATACTGATGGACTTCATTTGAGACCATTCGGTAAAAGGAAGGGTACTGCATTGAATCTCTCTCCCTTGGAGCAAATGATCCATATGTGATCTAAAACATAAAACGGCATTGCTTTATGCAATAAATAAAGCTACACATCTGATTCAATTTGTTTTTTGTTTGTTTGTTTGTTTTGTTTAGATCAAGGAAACTTCCGCTCAATATTTGGGAGTATAATTCAATGAATGAAAAATAGACATTGTCAAGAAATCTTCTCAATATCCTTGACTGCACTCTGATCATCCTGTTCCCTCAAACTTTCTGAAACCATACAGCATTAGGATGTCCTTAAATATATGACAAAGCTTGGTTTTTCTGTCAAACACAACCCCACCCACACAATTGTCCCTGGATGACAAGCAGAATATATGAAATAAGTAAAAATCATAATGTCCCCATGCAGAGGTCCAACCTGTGGGATCTTGTAGAGACCTAAGATATCTGCTATACAAAAGGAGATATCAAAACTCAGTCCCCCGATGACAGCAATGAGGTTTTTTTGGGTGTGATATTCGTAGTTTGGGACGAATCTAGGTGATTTGAAGAGGAGATTCAACGTGGTACGGTAGGTCATCCGTGCATCATAGTAGCTGTCACAGATGTGGAATCCAAGTGTGACATTGGGCAAAATCTTCGGATTCTTGTTTACCTCACTGACAGCAAATACCAAAGTGAGGACATGCTGGTAGAACTTTGTCACCACTCTGCAAACAGAATTAAACACTTTAAATGTTACAGTCCAGGGAATCATTTGGTCACAATGCTGGGTCACTCTGGTCTTAAATAAATCAGAATTGTCACCCATTTTGGAATGAAGGAAAACAAATTTACTATGGTAGAGAAGAACAGAGAGATGCCATCAAAGTGAACAGCACAGAGTGGGGGAGATAAAGCACACAGGTGTACAAATGGAGATGGAACATTTCTGAATTTGGGAAGTGCCATTGAAAAAAAGGCACAAGCAAGAACTTAGCAGAAAGTTAAGAGAGAAATGTTAAGTCAAATGTTGTGTAATTTCAATGAGCACATTAAATGGTAGACAACTGTTTTAGCCATCCCTATATTGCCAGTAGTGCTGGCATCAGGTTCCTGGAGGTCTTGGGACAATGTGTTGCCGGGGGGGGGGGGGTCTGATGTTAACCAAGCCAGTGGGTCTTCTGATAGGCATGGACCCTTAGTTAGTGCCCAACCTCAGCAACTTCACTACTATCTGGTCTGACCAGTGATAGTTCACGTCTTTCAGCAGATATCTTCCTCAGCCCTGCTACCTGAGGACTTGCATCTGTCAGGAATTGAATCTGAGACGTTCTATATGAGATCGGTGTTATAAAAGTGCAGTATTGGTTCCTCAAAAATAAATACATTTTCAATTTCTTTGCAACATTTACCCTAATTTTAGCTAAGCTAGCAGTACAAAGCTCCCATAGCTAATGAATGATGACCTCTGCTATGCAAATTCCTTACAAGTTATGAGCTTGTAAAATATGAAGGAACAGAAAACCATCCTGTAATAGTCCTTTCTCACTATGAAGAATTATTTGAACAAGTTTTCCATTCTCCTTCCAGTCTGGCCAATGTCCTGTTCTTGCATCCATTTTTAACAGGTTTTTGTAGACTAAGGGTACAATCCTAAACAGGTCAATTCAGAAGCAAGTCCTAGTGTATTCAATGGGACTTACTTCCAGGAAAGTGAGGTTAGGATTGCAGCCTGAATTTCTTTTAAGAATCAGATTGTGAAAATGGACAAGCAGGTATAAGAGTATACCTGAAAACGTGTTCTTAATTTTCAGCTTTGGTGATTTCAGAATGGTGATATGTCAGAATGCCAGATGCAAGGGAGGGCACCAGGATGCAGGTCTCTTGTTATCTGGTGTGCTCCTTGGGGCATTTGGTGGGCCGCTGTGAGATACAGGAAGCTGGACTAGATGGGTCTATGGCCTGATCCAGTGGGGCTGTTCTTATGTTCTTATTTATCAGTGAATGCCCCCACCTTGGCATATCTTGCAAGATCTTACAGAAGTGGCTTTAAGAGTTCTGTTTTTTTTTTTTTAATTGCCCATTCATTCTCAAATTGTTGTTTCTCTAACTTTTGTGCTGCCTAACCCCACCAGGCTGCATGCAAATTCAGATAAGTTAAAGAAAGCACTCATACCTAGGAAACACAATGCCACAGGAAGAACCCTCTTAATAAAGGGCAAGGAAGGCTAGATATGTTACAAAGAATTAAACTCACAAGGCATCGAAAAGGGTGTGTTAATGTGGACTAGCTCCTTACCATTCTCGTTCCTGTATTAAACATTATTTGGCTTCTTATTTGGCTTTCCCGTGGTATGGGAAAGGAGAGAGGGAACAAAAGTATTCCTTACATTGGAAAATCAAAGCCCAGATCCTGAGAAGGCTGTCTCTTGAAGGAAACTTTGGGGAAGATGTAAATAATCTGAGAAGCAATTCCACCAATCACAAGGCCACCAGATTGATACCATTCATGTTGAAGAGGGAGGGGATCACTTGTGGGGCACCTGAGGCCATGCACGTCGCACACCATGCAGGGTGACAGAAGCAAGAACAACAAAAGCATCACCATCTGATAGCAAAGTGTTTGTCTAGAGCTCACTCTGCTTGTGCACCCATCTGCAGTCTCATTAAAGCATGACACTAAAGGAACTACACTGGATGCCAACAGATCTCACCAATCTACTACTCCAACAGAAGGATAACAAGCTTAACGGCAACTTAGTTGGATAAGCAACTCAAGTATATGGATTTCAAGTCAGAACTATTCAATGTAAGATGGAGCCTGCCTGGGTACAAATGGACCTCACTCTGCCTGCGTCTTGCCCCTCATCCCAGCTCAGAATGGCACAAGCAGAGGGCTTTAAAAACACAAACCAGATTGGCTTATGGGTTGTTTTTCTAGTAGCTTCTGGAAGCTGCTGAAGCTCTCACTGAGATAATTAATGATGGTGATTTAGATAATTGCATGGGAGGCAAATTGCACCTGCAGAAAAGTTGGTCTCTCAGTGCAACAGATTTTTTTTTTTTTTAATTTTAAGGACTTTGATCCTGCCTTCCTCTTCTTAGTGAAAGCCCAAGTGGCAACCCAAGGTGGCAAGATAGAGGTGGGAGCAAATGGTGATAACAAAATAAAAAACACACCACTTTCTGCGCTTCTGACTTTGGAAAACACAAACTACCATGAAAAAATAAAACCATTTTCTAACACCTCTACTTATAGACAATATTGTTTAGAGCAAAATAAATAAATAAATAAATAAAGAGAGCACACTTAAAATTTGATCTCCATTCAAAGTCCAATGAGGAGAGCTAGCTGCCTCTCCCTTATTTCTTTGTCATCAGACTTTTTCCAGACTTTTCCAAACCAGACATTTTCCTAGGCTGTGGCTTTTGCAGTGCAATGCATGCTGGGTGGAAATATAAGAAAAGCCTTGCTGGATGAGGTCAAGAGCCCATCTCAGCCAGCAAAAGGGCAAGTCAGATGCTTCTGGGAAGCCCTCACATGGGCCATGAAGTTGACCACAAACCTCCCTTGTCCCCAGCAGCTGCTGTTCAGAGGTTGATTCAAGCCATCTGTACATAGGAGTGCCCAAGGCAGCTGGTAAAAAGACCAAAGCCCACTCCTCATTAAAAGCCCCTGCTGATGCAGCTGGGCCAAGAGAGCACAGGATGCATGGGGGAGGGGGTAGTCCCAGAGGACTCATCAAGGTAAGAGGACTCTCATTACCTTACTTTGGGGTAAGGCTCCCCCGTCCTAATGGGTCTCCTCAGATCTGTGCCAGTCATTTTGCTGGTGCAGAAAGGAGGAGATGAAGGGAGAGGGAAGGGGGTTAGGATCCAGCACAGATCACTACCACCACATTCACATTCACTATTATAGCCTGTAGGGGGGCTTCAGTTACTAACAAATAATTAGTTTTGCAAAACCCATTGGCTCATGGGAAATTGCCCCAAATGTCAGGCTCTTGATCTATCTAGGTTAGTACTGTTTGCACAGTCCCTGGTACAGGATCTCAAACGAGGGCCTCTCTCATCTCACCCTGGAGGTGCTCGCAGTGGTTGAAGCCAGGATCTTCTCTGTGTAAAGCAAGTACCGAGCTATGACGATATTTTCATCTGGACAGATATATTCCAGTTGTCACTTATGAGTGTGTCCAAAAAATGAACTCAAACAAACCCCAGCCTGTCATATTCCAATGCGCTTCTCTATTCAGCTGCTGCCATGACTTTCACAGTCCGGCAGGCAACATGAGTAGGGGAGGGGAATGGGCCACCTGACTGATTGACTGCTTGGTGAATCGTGACTTCAAAATTAGAGGAGAAGAAAAGCCCCACTGGGCCAGGCCAAAGGCCCATCTAGTCCAGCAGGGTGTTAGCGCGCAGGAGAGAAGGCATGCCTCTCTGTCCGTTTCTCCCCTGCAATGGAATTCAGAGTCACCCTGCCTCTGAACTCAGAGTGAAGGCTTGGCCAGTGTAACTAGTAGCTAGTCATAGACCGCTGGTCCCCCATGAATTTGACCAAAATGGCTTTAAAAACCATTCCAACTAGTTTAGACACACATGTGAGCTATGAACTATCATGGCTGAGAAAAGAACTGGCATCAGAGGGAGAAGGCTTTACCCAGGCACTCCCAACAGCAACTTCTAGTCACATGGAGGACAAAAATACTGGAAGGAAGCCAGGAGCAAGCACTCAACCCCACTCTGAAACCTCCTTTGACCAGCCCCTTTATGTTTCCTAAGTTGCTGCAGGAAGGACTCATTCAAATCCTCCTAGGAGGGGTTGGGGGGTTGGGGTGCGGAGAGTCTCCTCAAAAGTGGACCCTCAAATTAACGGAACTGTATCCTCAGTTCAAAGACTAATCTTTCTGACCTGGCAAGAACATTCTCTCTTTAGCAGTATGAATTTGTTGCTGTCGTTCTTGTTCGCCATGGTGGCTGTTCTAAGATGTAAGCAGACATTTGGGTAGAGTTGTAATTTGCTTATGTCACAGGATTAGATGATGTACTTTGTTAATTGCCATTTTCTCTTTCTAAGGCACCTTCTCGGCCATTCAGCTCACGTTATCTGGACCGGGAATGGTGAGGCCTGGAGAGAATCTCCACCTGGTCTGTCAAGTGACAGGTTTTGCCATCAATACACACGCCTATACTTGGAACTGGATCCGCCAGCCTCCTGGGAAAAGCCTAGAATGGCTGGCGCAAATACACCCTTATGATGGGCTCACAGCATATGGCCTTTCTGTGAAAAGCCGCTCAACCATTTCTGCAGATGCCTCTAAGAATCAGGTCTCTCTCCAGCTGAATATCCTGACAGCTGCTAACTCTGCCGTGTATTTCTGTGTCGGAGAGCGCACCTTGAAACAAGGTCAATGGGAGCTGTGTGCAAAAAGGGGAACCTGTTTCTGAATGTGTAGCTCCTGGTTTTAATTCACTAGTCGCACCTAGTTGTAGTGCATTGCATTGAAATGGCACACTTTTTATGGTTTGATGGGGAAGGAGAGGGAGGGGAAGCCGAAAGATGCAACAAAAAAAAAAACTTCATTTGGGGGATAGAGTATCATAATAAATTTAATGTGGAACCACCCCCAATGCAATATATTTGAACCATTCACTCACAACTAGCTCTTGTGGATCAACTGTTTTATTAAGGCAGAGGAAGAGGGGAGGCGAAAAGATGTCCTTTGGAGGAAGGGGGTGTGTGTTGTGGTGCAAGCATGAAGGGGGAAAAGAAGGGGGAGAAGGACATGGGGAAATGTGGTTTCCCAGAGATATCTGGTGTGAGGAACCGGGGGTTTTAAGGTGTGGAGAAGGAGCCACAGTGGTGGTGAGGACAGCTAGAGTTGGGGATTTTGTTGCACCATCAACTTGTTTCCCTGGGCCAGAGAGCTCCTAGGTAGTGACTTTTGTCACAAGGTCTAATATGCTGTGCCAGCAGGGAGTGGTCACTTCATTACAGTTCTGGAACAGGCAAGGCTCAATTCGTTCCAGCCTGATTTGGGGGGGGGACTGCTCTCCAGTGCCACGTTGTGTTCACTGTTGCCACCTCTGCACAAAAAAAGCCTCTTACCTAGCTTCTGGCATGGTTCCTTCAAACAAGGACGTGCAGGACGTCTGGTTTGATTGAAAGCCACCATGTGAATGTAGGGACTCTTTGTTTGTATGTTCCCTGTAAAGACACCTGGAAGTTCCACAGTTCCATGTTTGAAGAAACCAGGAGCAAAGTAAAGAGGTAGGTGATCAGCTTTCTACTCACTTCTAGCAGGCAAAAATGAGATAAGAACATAAGAACATAAGAACAGCCCCACTGGATCAGGCCATAGGCCCATCTAGTCCAGCTTCCTGTATCTCACAGTGGCCCACCAAATGCCCCAGGGAGCACACCAGATAACAAGAGACCTCATCCTGGTGCTCTCCCCTGCATCTGGCATTCTAACATAACCCATTTCTAAAATCAGGAGGTTGCGCATACACATCATGGCTTGTACCCCATAATGGATTTTTCCTCCAGAAACTTGTCCAATCCCCCTTTAAAGGCGTCTAGGCTAGACGCCAGCACCACATCCTGTGGCAAGGAGTTCCACAGACTGACCAAATGCTGAGTAAAGAAATAGATGTAAATAGATGTAGAGTAAAGAGATGTAGGCCAACTGCATCTGTGGTGGGCTGGAAGAAGGCAACTACAGTGGTGGCATGTTCACGTGAAAGCAGCCCCAAATCTGGTTCCTTCTTGACCCCCTACAGTTTGCCGCTGTTGCCACCCACATCATCTTGCCTCATGGATGGGCTGCCCCCAGATGACATTCAATCGCTTGGGTTCCCCAAATCTTTCTTAGTACAGATCTCAACCATGTGAAGGCCTTTGGCTTCCTTCAATGTGAGATTTGAAATGGCAGTGATAACATGCAAGACTAAGGAGTTGTGAAGGAATACGTAAGAGGTGTGTTTCACATAGCCCCTTTTAAAACCTGAAGACCAAACATGCAGGGGATATGCAAATCACCCCTTAATCATATCCTTCTTTAAATAGAGCTCTTGCCTTTTAGTACCCAAGTTGGGGGAGAATCAATAGCAGTGATGGAGCTCTCAGTCCTCTTTCTCATTGTCTTCTCACTCCTGAAGAATGGTTAGCATTTACAATGGGGATTTTCTCTTTTTCTGTTTGTTTGTTTTTAAAGGACATAGTGAAAAGAGAGAATTTTTTTTTTTTGGGGGGGGGGGTGAAATACCAACCAGATGTCACATGGTTCATTTCATAGCCAGGACACTTTTGCACAAATCAAGTGATGAAGCTATGATGTAACAATTTCAGTATTATTGTTTTTTCCTTGAAAATTGGGTGATACTTTTCGCATCAGTTTTAGGAAGGATAAAAAATGAGAGCCAAATACTGGGAACATTTTCACTGATACTTGAAAAAAAAAAAAAAAACCTGAGCTGGAACACAGGTTTTAATCACTCATTTCCTCTCTGTCTCTCTCTTATAATTTTGCTAATATCCTTAAAAACATATTTTTTATTTCCTCCTTTCTTTCAGGGGTCCTTTCTGAAATTCGATTGACTCAGTCTGGTGGAGGAACAGTGAAGCCTGGGGAACCCCTGAGACTGACCTGTGCTTTATCTGGGGCCATCATCAATGATGGACATGGTTATAGCCATAACTGGTTCCGCCAGCCTCCCAACCATGAACTGGAATGGTTAGGTGGGGGATACTACCACCAGTACCAAAACCGCTGGATGCCCAGTTATGCCTCAGCCTTCAGCAGCAGGGTCTCCATTACTCCTGACTACTCCAAGCAAGAGCATAATCTCCAGTTAGACTCCATGGCAGCTACAGACACAGCCATGTACTACTGCGCCAGGGGACACAGTGACAAAGATCAAGTCTGGCAGTGTACAAAAAGGGGAAGTGGGGTTTGTCTTGTTTTAGCAGACCTTGGTTTGGTGTTGCAGATTCTCCCTTCTTCATAGTGTCTGCGAGTTGCGGGGGGGGGGGGGCAATATTGTTCCTATTTCCTTTTGTGCCCGAAGGGGGCACTCTGAGAATAGCCAAGGTTGTGTTCCTGCAGAAATCCAAAATTGAGGTCTGAGTATTGGGGAAATGGGATTTTCTGAAAGAGAACCACTTTCCGAAATGTCTCAAGTTCCTTGACGTAGCTGCACAGTGGCAGTGACCACAGCAGCAGACTGAGGGCCCAGTCCTATCCAACTTCCCAGCACTGATTCAGCCGCAATAAGAACATAAGAACAGCCCCACTGGATCAGGCCAAAGGCCCATCTAGTCCAGCTTCCTGTATCTCACAGCGGCCCACCAAATGCCCCAAGGAGCACACCAGATAACAAGAGACCTGCAAGGCTTCCTGGGAATTGTAGTCAAGAACATAAGAACAGCCCCACTGGGTCAGGCCATAGGCCCATCTAGTCCAGCTTCCTGTATCTCACAGCAGCCCACCAAATGCCCCAGGGAGCACACCAGAAAACAAGAGACCTCATACTGGTGCCCTCCCTTGCATCTGACATAACCCATTTCTAAAATCAGGAGGTTGCACATACACATCATGGCTTGTAACCCATGGATTTTTCCTCCAGAATCTTGTCCAATCCCCTTTTAAAGGCATCCAGGCCAGATGCCATCACCACATCCTGAGGCAAGGAGTTCCACAGACCAACCACACGCCGAGTAAAGAAATATTTTCTTTTGTCTGTCCTAACCCTCCCAACACTCAATTTTAGTGGATGTCCCCTGGTTCTGGTGTTATGTGAGAGTGTAAAGAGAATCTCTCTATCCACTTTATCCTTCCCCTGCATAATTTTGTTTGTCTCAATCATGTTCCCCCTCAGGCGTCTCTTTTCTAGGCTGAAGAGGCCCAAACGCCGTAGCCTTTCCTCATAAGGAAGGTGCCCCAGCCTCGTAATCATCTTAGTCGCTCTCTTTTGCACTTTTTCCATTTCCACTATATCCTTTTAGAGATGTGGTGACCAGAACTGGACACAATACTCCAGGTTTGGTCTTACCATCGATTTGTACAACGGCATTATAATATTAACTGCTTTGTTCTCAATACCTCTTCTAATGATCCCAAGCATAGAATTGGCCTTCTTCACTGCTGCCGCACATTGGGTCGACACTTTCATCGAGCTGTCCACCACCACCCCAAGATCTCTCTCCTGATCTGTCACAGACAGCTCAGAACCCATCAGCCTATATGTGAAGTTTTGATTTTTTGCCCCAATGTGCATGACTTTACACTTACTGACATTGAAACGCATCTGCCATTTTGCTACCCATTCTGCCAGTTTGGAGAGATCTTTCTGGAGCTCCTCACAATGACGTCTGGTCTTCACCACTCGGAAAAGTTTGATGTCGTCTGCAAACAATGCAATGCAGCCCCAATGTAAGGGAACCAATATCTTGAGGAGGCCTCTGTGACTGCCTCCCCACAACAGAATGCAGTGCATGCCCCATTGACACAGCTGCACCAGCACTGGAAAATTGGATTGGATTGGGCCCTGAATCGTTCTCATTTTCAAGCTTTGTAATTATTTACCAGGTAGAGACATTCTCATTGCCTTCAACTGCAACCTTTCACGATCATTTCTTTATATATACATGTCTGCCTATCACTCCTGATTGTGTTTTCCATCAAAGGTTTAGTTCAACACAACAGTGTAGAAGATTTCATTCCGATTGAAGAACAGTGGCAAAACCTTCACAAGCCATGGCAGGATGAGAAAGGCAATTCCTCCCAACCCGATGCCTTTATTTATGTTAAATGAAAATCTGTCCATCCCCTTCTCCACACTTCTAAGGGCCTAATCCTATCCAACTTTCCAGCACTGATGCAGCCACAATGCAGTCCCAAGGTAAGGGAACAAATGTTCCCTTACCTTGAAAAGGCCTCTATGACTGCTCCCTCTCCCCCACAGGATGCAGCGCACATGCCATTGGCATGGCTGTATCAGTACTGGAAAGTTGGAAAGCATTGGACCCTTAGTGTCTTCTAATTGGCCTCTGAGTGTCTTCTAGACTTCTAAAAACAAGGAGCTTTCAATTATCCTAGCCACTGGCTGTAATCCTAAACAAGGAAGCATGTCTAGAACCTGTACAGCTGACATAAATTTACATGTTTGTGAATTGTAAGCACACAACAGGAGAGGAAACTGAGCTCACAACAGGAGAGGAAACTGAGCGCTTTCCACATGCGCTGCCTCCGACGCATCCTCGGCATCACCTGGCAGGACAAAGTTCCAAACAACACAGTCCTGGAACGTGCTGGAATCCCTAGCATGTATTCACTGCTGAAACAGAGACGCCTGCGTTGGCTTGGTCATGTCGTGAGAATGGATGATGGCCGGATCCCAAAGGATCTCCTCTATGGAGAACTCGTGCAAGGAAAGCGCCCTACAGGTAGACCACAGCTGCGATACAAGGACATCTGCAAGAGGGATCTGAAGGCCTTAGGGATGGACCTCAACAAGTGGGAAACCCTAGCCTCTGAGCAGCCCGCTTGGAGGCAGGCTGTGCAGCATGGCCTTTCCCAGTTTGAAGAGACACTTTGCCAACAGTCTGAGGCTAAGAGGCAAAGAAGGAAGGCCCATAGCCAGGGAGACAGACCAGGGACAGACTGCACTTGCTCCCGGTGTGGAAGGGATTGTCACTCCCGGATTGGCCTTTTCAGCCACACTAGACGCTGTGCCAGAACCACCTTTCAGAGCGCGATACCATAGTCTTTCGAGACTGAAGGTTGCCAATACAAGAATTGTAAGCAAAGTATTCTTCTCTGACTGCCTCACACCTGCTTTCCTATTAGAAGCAAATTCACAGGGTTGGTGAGGAGCAACCAAAACAGATCTTCTGCTACATCATAATGCTTGTTTCAATCTCTTTTCCAACTATCACCATGTCTAATTGTAGTGAAGTCCACAGACTATGTCAGGGGCCCCCGAACAGCAGCTTGCAAGCCACATATTGATATGCCACAATGGCATATCCCTGGGCACAATCCTAACCAGGTCTACTCAGAAGTAAGGTCTATTTTGTTGAGTTGAGCTTACGCTCGGGAAAGTGTGGTTAGGATTGCAGCCTTAGACATATAAAGTGTGTGACTCTTGGAAATTTGTTGGTTGAGCTTTTTCTTGCATCGAGTTTATACTAGACAACATAAATAAGAAATTTTCAGGTATAATTATTTACCAGGTATAAACTCAGAGCCAACTGGATCAAAATGTCAGTTTCATGTTTGGGATGAGTAAATATACTTAAGAATTTAAGTGTTTCTTAAATACTGTGGCTGTCAAATATCTGCAGTTAATCATATGTGCCTCTTAGGTTAAGCAAGTTTAGCCACCCCTGGACTATGTGCTCTAAAGAGGCCTTAACAGACACAGAGGTGAGCAGTGACCCACAGAAGCTCAAGAAAGAACAGGCATCAGGGGGAGAAGTTTATTTCTCTATCTTTCCTGAGCTGCAGGCACTCTGGGCTGCAATGTCTTATTGCAAGGGGGTTGGAGAAGAAAGGAAGTCCCCCCCCAAAAAAACAAAACAAAACCAGTTGATCCTACACAGAAGCTTCCTTCCACCAGCCCTTTTATACTTCATAACTTGCAGGAGGAAGCACTCATGCAAATCCCCCAAGGAGGAGGTGGGGATGAGGAGAGTGTCCCTCTTGAGAAACCCCCATATTAGGGATCCTCACACTTTCTCCAGTCCAACAGCTCAGATTTCCTGCCTGGCTGGAACATCCCACCTCTAGCAGTATGAAATTACTGCTGTCCATCTTGTTTTCCTTGGTGACCATTCTACGATGTAAGGAGACATTTGGGTCCAATATTATATTTCTTTAGGACCCTGCTTAGATGATGTCCCTAATTCACTGTCACGCTCTCTCTTCAAGGGGCTTCCTCAGCCATCCAGCTCACATTATCTGGTCCAGGAACAGCAAACTCCGGAGAGAATCTCAACCTGGTCTGTAAAGTGACGGGGGTCGCCATCAATGCGCAGAATTATGCTTGGAACTGGATCCGCCAGCCACCCGGAAAAGGTCTAGAATCAGTTGGACGCATATATCCCTACGGTGGGAGCACAGCATATGCCCCTTCTGTGAAAAGCCGTGCGAGCATTTCTGCAGACGTCTCCAAGAACGAGTTCTTCCTCCAACTGAACACCCTGACCGCTGCTGACTCCGCTGTTTACTACTGTGTCTGGGATAGCACAGTGAGTCAAGGTCAATGGGAGATGTGTACAAAAAGAGGAACCTGTTTCTGAAAGTGCAGCTCTTAGTTCTATTCACCTAGTTTTAGTGGGTGTGTATTTAAACATACAGGGTATTTAAACCCTGCACATGCCCAATCTCGTCTGATCTTGGAAGCTAAGCAGGGTCAGGCCTGGTTAGTACTTGGATGGGAGACCGCCTGGGAATACTGGGTGCTGTAGGCTTATACCATAGTCTTTCCATGCCCGATCTCGTCTGATCTCGGAAGCTAAGCAGGATCAGGCTTGGTTAGTACTTGGATGGGAGACCGCCTGGGAATACTGGGTGCTGTAGGCTTATACCATAGTCTTTCCATGCCCGATCTCGTCTGATCTTGGAAGCTAAGCAGGGTCAGGCCTGGTTAGTACTTGGATGGGAGACCGCCTGGGAATACTGGGTGCTGTAGGCTTATACCATAGTCTTTCGAGACTGAAGGTTGCCAACCAATTGTGTGCCCACAGGGGGAAACTCATGTTTCAATGGAGCATGTTGCACAGAGCCTCACTGCAGGCATACAAATGGCCCCCTGCACTTCAGAGCAGGGACGGCAGGTGAGGCAGAACTGCCCCATCATTGTCAGTGGGAAATCATAGCAGCTGCCCCACCTGCTTACACCCAAGGAGGCTCTCCCTACACCTGAGAAAGCTTTCCAGCTTTCCAACACCAGCTTTCTCAGGTCTAAAGAGAGTCTCCTTGGGTGTCCTGCCTCACCTGTCGTCCTTGCTCTGAATGGGAGGGGGCTGCTTGCTTACCTTGGTGATGCTCCATGCGACACATAGTGCTTTGCAAGCTGAAGTGAGGCTCCCTGCAAAACTGAGTGCTGCACACCCCCTCTAGTTATGCTACTGGAGCCATGCGGTTGGAAAGAAAGCACGATTGCTACGAACCGCCTCCTCCCCCTCCCTGGGCTTCTCCAGCCAATTCGAAGGCAAGAACCCCCTCGGGCTTGTCCTTCTGCACTACCTCAGCCAAAGAAAAAAATCAGACCACCCATCCTTCGTCCAATAATAATCGGTTCTGGACAAGAGAGCCCGCTCCCACCTCCTACCCCTCCCCCCCGCTTGATGCAAAAGCAAAACATTAACCCTTCCCTGCCTCTTTGTTGGAACTTCCTTGCTACTCGTCTGGTCTGAATGATGGCTCCATGAGGTCTTTCGTGCTGTAAAAACTAAGCAAGCACACCCAGATGCCAGTGTGCAGGCATGGGGAATCACTGCCAAGTCAAGTGGCCTCAGACTCGACTCAATGCCAGAGTCATCAGTGCAGGTGACGTGGAGGCTCAAGTCAGTGAAAAATGTTAATTTTGGCGACTCGGACCCGAGTCACCTGATTTGAATTCCCATCCCTGGTAAAGATCAAGATCCTGGAGTAGGAATTAGGAGGGGAGAGGGGGTGATTACTGGAGATAAGGGGTGTTGTCATCTAGAATGCCACCCAATGCTACCTTGTGTCCACTGCTGCCACCTCTGCACAAAAAAAATCCCTTATCCTGCTCCTGGTGTGGTTTCTTCAAACATGGATAAGCAGGACTTCCTATTTGATTGAAAGGGACCAGGCCAATGAAGGAGCTCCTTTGCTTGCATGTTCCCTGTTCCGAAATCTGGAAGTCCCACAGTTCCATGTTTGAAGAAACCAGGAGCAAGGATATAGGTTGATGATCTACTTTCTTGTCACTCATGGGGGTTGAAATTGTATCAATGTGGTTCACATCCATGGTGGGTTGGAGGGAAGTGGCGGCCAACTTGGTGAAAGAAGCCCCGTATCTGCGGCTCTATGACCCCCTGCAATCTGTGGCAGTGATACGACCCACATCACCTAGCCTCGTGGATGGGCTGCCCCTGGGTAACATGCAACAGCCTGTGTTCTCCAGACCTTCCCCAGTGCATACCTGACTCATCTGAAGGCCTTTGGCTTCCTTCAGTGTGGAATTTCAAATGGCAGTAACAACCTACAGGACTAAGGTGTCATGAAGGTATATGAAAGAGGTGTGGTTAATATAGCCCCTTTTAATATATGAAGACGAAACATTCAGGGGATATTCAAATCACCCCTTCATCACAATCCTCCTTAAATAGCAGCTCTTGCCTTTTAGAGCCCATGTTGGGGGATAAAACAAGAGCAGTGATGGAGTTCTCAGTCCTCAGGCTCTTTATCTTCTCACTCCTGAAGAATGGTTGGTGTCTATAACGAGAATTTTCTCTTTTCTAAAGGAATAGGATATAGTGGGGAGAGAGGATGTGGTGGGGAGCTTATACAAACCCGGTGCTGCTTGATTAAATTAATGTCCAGGACCTCTTTGCACGAATCTGGCAAGGAAACTGTTTAACAATTTCACTAATGATTTTCTTTTCTTTCTAATAAAAATTGGGCAATAACTTTACCCTCTGTTTCAGGAAAGATGACAAACTCTTGCCATAGATCTTGCCAAAAATTGATTTTGGCTCTTGCCAAAAATTGGGACAATTTTCATGGGGGCCTGAAAAGATCTGAACCTGCTTAAACTTTTTGAATCAACCACATTTTTTCCCCTCTCTTATGATTTTGGTAGCATCATAAAATGTATAGTACATTTTTATTTATTTCTTTGTTGTCCTCCAGGAGTCCTCTCTGAAATTCAAGTGACTGAGTCTGGTGGAGGAACAGTGAAGCCTGGGGAACCCCTGAGTCTGACCTGCGCTGATTCAGGTGCCACCATCACCGACGGGTATGGTTATTCTTGGGTTCGCAAGCCTCATAACACAGGACTGGAATGGCTAGGGTAGGGATACTACAGTAGTTCCTCCTAGTACACCAATTATGCTTCAGCCTTCCAGAGCAGGATCTCCATCTCTCCTGATGCTTCCAAGAATGAATATAATCTCCAGTTAAACCTCATGGCAGCTGCTGACTCGGCCACGTACTACTGTGCCAGGCTCACAGTGACACAGAGCAAGCCTGGCATTGCACAAAAAGGGGAAGCAGGAGTTATATTGTTTTAATGGAAACCTGTCTAGTTTTGCAAGTTCTTCTCCTTCATATCGCCTGCCAGATATAGCAACTGATATTGTCCTTATTTTCTACAGGGCCTAAAGAGGGTGCTCTAAGCTTAGCCATAACTGTGTTCCAGCAGAGAGGCAAAATTGTGGCTGGACTGCTGGGGAAATGTGATTTCTTGAAATTAATAATGCCAACAAGAGCAGACTAAAAAGTCCTCCTTGTCTCAAACCGCAGCCTTTCATGATCAAACCTCAGACAAGTGTTGTAGATGTATTTTTTTTTTAATCTTGTCTGGATGACTCCCTGGATTCTGTTTTCCACCACAAGTTCAGTGCAACACAGAAGTGTAGAAGGTTTCATTCAAGCTTGATTCCTGCAGAATGGCACAACCCTTAACAAACCATGTCAGGGTAAGCCAGGCAATTCCTCACGACCCGATTCCTTTGCTAAATGATGCTAAATGAAAATATACCCTCCCCCCACATCAACATTTCTCTAACCTTTCGACTTCTAAGACCAAGCAGGTTTCAGTTATCCTGACCACAGGCTGCAATCCCAAGCAAGGAAGCATGGCAGGAATCAGTGGGGTACAGGCCGCACCAGGTGATATGCATGGGGGGTGGGGGGTGATACCACTATTCGCAAAAAAATTTTAAATCTTGGTATTTTCAAATTATCATAGTTGGCAACCTTCAGTCTCGGAAGACTCTGGTATCGCGCTCTGAAAGGTGGTTCTGGATCAGCGTCTAGTGTGGCTGAAAAGGCCAATCCGGGAGTGACAATCCCTTCCACACTGGGAGCAAGTGCAGTCTGTCCCTGGTCTGTCTCCCTGGCTATGGGCCTTCCTTCTTTGCCTCTTTGCCTCAGACTGTTGGCCAAGTGTCTCTTCAAACTGGGAAAGGCCATGCTGCACAGCCTGCCTCCAAGTGGGCCGCTCAGAGGCAAGGGTTTCCTACTTTTGAGGTCCACTCCTAAGGCCTTCAGATCCCTCTTGCAGATGTCCTTGTATTGAAGCTGTGGTCTACCTGTAGGGCGCTTTCCTTGCACAAGTTCTCCATAGAGGAGATCCTTTGGGATCCGGCCATCATCCATTCTCACAACATGACCAAGCCAACGCAGGCGTCTCTGTTTCAGCAGTGCATACATGCTAGGGATTTCAGCTCGTTCCAGGACTGTGTAGTTTGGAACTTTGTCCTGCCAGGTGATGCCAAGAATGCGCCGGAGGCAGTGCATGTGGAAAGTGTTCAGTTTCCTCTCCTGTTGTGAGCGGAGAGTCCATGACTCGCTGCAGTACAGAAGTGTACTCAGGACGCAAGCTCAGTAGATCTGGATCTTGGTATGTTCTGTCAGCTTCTTGTTGGACCGGACTCTCTTTGTGAGTCTGGAAAACGTGGTAGCTGCTTTGCCAATGCGTTTGTTTAGCTCGGTATCTAAAGAAAGAGTGTCGGAGATCGTTGAGCCAAGGTACACAAAGTCATGGACAACCTCCAGTTCATGCGCAGAGAGGTGAGTCCACATCCTGAACCATGACCTGTGTTTTCTTCAGGCTGATCGTCACATCCTGAACCATGGAGGACCAGGTCACATCCACATCCATCGTCACATCCTGAACCAGGAGTCCACATCCTGAACCACGACCTGTGTTTTCTTCAGGCTGATTGTCAGTCCAAAATCTTGGCAGGCCTTGCTAAAACGATCCATGAGCTGCTGGAGATCTTTGGCAGAGTGGGTGGTAACAGCTGCATCGTCTTTAATCTTTCAAATTATACCATCATTTTATATATCAATCAATGCAGAATGCAAGGAAACAAACCTGTTGAAATAACTCTATTCTATCAAAAGATAGAGGCAAACAACCAGTGGGCGCAAGGCAATGGTGCATCACCATGCCCACACATGGGGTGTTGCCATGCCCACTGCATGGGAGGAGGTCCATCATAGGGGTGAAGCACTGCATTCCCACACCACAAGGTGCAAACCCTAGTGATGCCACTGGCAGGAATAACGCTACAATCCTATGCATACTTCCCTAGGAGTAAGGTCTATTGAACACAAGGGAACTTACTTCTGAGTGGAATTGCATAGGATCGTGAAGTTAGTCCAGGATGTGGCTTTTGTTTACAGGTTCAAATGTGCTGCAGCTACTCACAGAACCTTCACAAACGAAAGTCAAGCTAAACTGCTTCCAAGTCAGACTGAGAGAGAGAGTGGAGGGAGTGTGGCCCCACAGGTGTGCCCTTCCTCACTATCTATGGAATCCATGGCCTCTTGCCGTTAGTCCAGCTCAACAGTCAGGGCACTGGCCTGAGTCATGCTCTTCCGGCAGGCACCCAGTGACACATGCGCACGTGCCATACATCTAAAGAAAAGAAGGAATGGCCTCTGACAGGAACCTTTCAGGTGAAGCGTTGTTATAATTTTCTGATACTCCCCCAATCCTTTCAGACAAGGCAGCAGAGGAATAGCTTTCCTTCTTCTCTGAGGCCTGTTGGCTACCAATTCCAGTGAAATGAGAGGTGACTGAGCCTCATATAACATGGAGCCCATGCAAATCAAGGGAACAGTTTCACTTTCTGAAGGGCTGCTGCTCCTTAAAGCCAACACTGCAGCCTGCAACTGTTCAGCACCTTCCAAGGCTGAACTAAGCAAGTAGTTCACCCCTCTCTCCACCTTCTCCAACACAGCCAGGGACATGATGTGGTGGTTGAAACTCCTCCTCTTCATGGCAGCTCTCCCAGGTAACGTTCGTGGCATGGTCACCGAAGGGTCTTGCAAACCTCCTGCTCAGTTTTCTCCTGACTGTAAACTCATTTCGCCTTGACAGGCTGCCAGGCAGAAGTTCAGCTGGTGGAGACTGGAGGGGGTGTTGTGGTGCCTGAAGGCTCCCTCCACCTCTCCTGCAAGGCTTCAGGATTCAATTTCACTAATTATCAAATGCACTGGATCCGTCAGGCTCCAGGGGAAGGACTGGAGTGGGTGGCTGGAGTAAGCAAACCTACGGGGAGCAGCCAATGGTACAACCCCAAAGTTCAGGGAAGATTCACCATCTCCAGAGACAATGCCCAAACGTCAGCCTTCCTGCAAATGAGCAGCTTGAAGCCAGAAGACACTGCCTTGTATTACTGTGCGAGGAGCACAGTGACAGAGATTCATTTCCTGTTAGTACAAAAACTGCAGAGAGCCTTTCAGAGCAGGGGAGGAAGCCAAAGTCACAAAGCCTGTCAAACGGACTTGATGATTTGTGCATATTCCAAGGGAACATGCACAAATGTTGAAAGCTTTCCAAGAGAACATAAGAACATAAGAACAGCCCCACTGGATCAGGCCACAGGCCCATCTAGTCCAGCTTCCTGTATCTCACAGCGGCCCACCAAATGCCCCAAGGAGTACACCAGACAACAAGAAGACCTGCAAGGCCTCCTGGGAATTGTAGTTTAAGAACATAAGGACAGCCCCACTGGATCAGGCCATAGGCCCATCTAGTCCAGCTTCCTGTATCTCACAGCGGCCCACCAAATGCCCCAGGGAGCACACCAGATAACAAGAGACCTGCAAGGCTTCCTGGGAATTGTAGTTAAGAACATAAGAACAGCCCCACTGGATCAGGCCATAGGCCCATCTAGTCCAGCTTCCTGTGTCTCACAGCGGCCCACCAAATGCCCCAGGGAGCACACCAGATCACAAGAGACCTGCAAGGCTTCCTGGGAATTGTAGTTAAGAACATAAGAACAGCCCCGCTGGATCAGGCCACAGGCCCATCTAGTCCAGCTTCCTGTATCTCACAGCGGCCCACCAAATGCCCCAGGGAGCACACCAGATAACAAGAGACCTGCAAGGCTTCCTGGGAATTGTAGTTAAGAACATAAGAACAGCCTCACTGGATCAGGCCATAGGCCCATCTAGTCCAGCTTCCTGTATCTCACAGCGGCCCACCAAATGCCCCAGGGAGCACACCAGATAACAAAAGGCCTGCAAGGCTTCCTGGGAATTGTAGTTAAGAACATAAGAACAGCCCCACTGGATCAGGCCACAGGCCCATCTAGTCCAGCTTCCTGTATCTCACAGCGGCCCACCAAATGCCCCAGGGAGCACACCAGATAACAAGAGACCTGCAAGGCTTCCTGGGAATTGTAGTTAAGAACATAAGAACAGCCTCACTGGATCAGGCCATAGGCCCATCTAGTCCAGCTTCCTGTATCTCACAGCGGCCCACCAAATGCCCCAGGGAGCACACCAGATAACAAGAGGCCTGCAAGGCTTCCTGGGAATTGTAGTTAAGAACATAAGAACAGCCCCACTGGATCAGGCCATAGGCCCATCTCGTCCAGCTTCCTGTATCTCACAGCGGCCCACCAAATGCCCCAGGGAGCACACCAGATAACAAGAGACCTGCAAGGCTTCCTGGGAATTGTAGTTAAGAACATAAGAACAGCCCCGCTGGATCAGGCCACAGGCCCATCTAGTCCAGCTTCCTGTATCTCACAGCGGCCCACCAAATGCCCCAGGGAGCACACCAGATAACAAGAGACCTGCAAGGCTTCCTGGGAATTGTAGTTAAGAACATAAGAACAGCCTCACTGGATCAGGCCATAGGCCCATCTAGTCCAGCTTCCTGTATCTCACAGCGGCCCACCAAATGCCCCAGGGAGCACACCAGATAACAAGAGACCTGCAAGGCTTCCTGGGAATTGTAGTTAAGAACATAAGAACAGCCCCACTGGATCAGGCCATAGGCCCATCTTGTCCAGCTTCCTGTATCTCACAGCGGCCCACCAAATGCCCCAGGGAGTACACCAGACAACAAGAAGACCTGCAAGGCCTCCTGGGAATTGTAGTTAAGAACATAAGAACAGCCCCACTGGATCAGGCCATAGGCCCATCTCGTCCAGCTTCCTGTATCTCACAGCGGCCCACCAAATGCCCCAGGGAGTACACCAGACAACAAGAAGACCTGCAAGGCCTCCTGGGAATTGTAGTTAAGAACATAAGAACAGCCCCACTGGATCAGGCCATAGGCCCATCTAGTCCAGCTTCCTGTATCTCACAGCGGCCCGCCAAATGCCTTTGAACAATATGACCTTTCACAATACCCTTGGAAATGCCTCCCCCCCCACTGCCTCCATTCCCCGGCCCAAGGCACCAGGAAGTTTGTGTTGGAGCAAGGGGGAGCAGATATTTCTTTCCAGGAGTATGTGGGCTGCAAAGAGAAGTTGTCCAAGTCTATTAGGCTGGAAGCAGAACCTTTCTGGAGGGACAAACCAGAAATGATGATTCAGAGAAATGAGATGACAGGAAACAGGCAGAAACAGACAGTTCTCATTCCAGGTGTCTCTTAACTTCCCCCTGCTTGATAATTTTCCCTTCAGTGCATTCCCAAGGGCTGCTTATTCCCCCCCCCCTTTTTCATAATCCCAGGTAACAAGGGCTAGAGAAGGGGTTGTAGAGAGAACAGGGTGGTGAATGGGGAAGGGGTAACTCCCGTCTGGTGCAACATTCTCTTTCCAGCAATGGTGAGCTGAAGGCCTGGACACAGGGGCCTTTAAGCAGGACACAAACACAGGACACCCCTTGGAGTTCTGTCCCAGTGCTTCACAAGCCGGCTACACTATCTCTAAGCATGGAGGTTCCTTTAGCTTATCACTGAATATACCTTACTGTAGACCAGGGGTGTCCAAAGTTTTTGGCTGGAGGGCCACATCATCTCTCTGACACTGTGTCAGGGGCCGGGGGGGGAAGAATTTACATTTAAAATTTGAATAAATTTGCATAAGTTTACATAAATGAATATATTAAAGATGAACTTATATGAATGAATGAAGGTCTTTCAAAAGCTCAAGGCCTATAAAAGGCCTTGCACAAAGCAAGGTTGGCCTTTCCTTTGCTGCCTCTGCTGCATCACAGACATGAAACAGCAAGCAGTGGAGGGAGCCCTCACCCCACAGCTCATGCGAGAGGTCAAACAGTGGCCCTCATGCTGAGAGCAGTTGCGTCGGGCCAGTGCAGGCTCCAGCAAATCTCCAGAGGGCCAGAGCCTCATTGGAGACTGGAGGCTCCCTGAGGGCCGCATTGAGAAGCCTCGAGGGCCGCATGTGGCCCCCGGGCAGGGGTTTGGGCACCCCTGCTGTAGACTATGACTCTGTACACCTCTCTAACTCCACATCAAAGGGTCTGTCACACCCATGCTGTAGGATTGCCTGTTCCAAGTCTAGAACCTGCACAGCCAACAAAGATGTACATCCTTGTGAACTGTAAATAAAGTATTTTTTCTTTGCAACCATTTTACTGCCTCTGTTTCTGTTCTAGTGTCAAGCAGCCAGGAAAAGGATATGCTGCTATAGGACTCTGCCTGTTTAAATCCCTTGTTCCACAATCACCACATCCTGTAACAGCGGAGGACACAGATGAGGTTCTCTAAACTGAAGAAATGCACATGTGAGCAAAGATCCATAGAGGCTCAAGAAAGAACTGGTATCAGGGGAAGAGTTACTTCTCTATCTTTCCACCCAGGCACCCCCAGCTGCAAGGTCTCATTGAATGGGGGGGGGGGGAATGAAGGCCAACGCACATGGTTGAGCTTACCCCGAAGTCTCCTTCCACTTCCACCAGCCTTTTTTATTCTTCATAGCTTGCTGGAGGGAGGACTCATGCAAATCCCCCAGGGAGGATGTGAGGGTGGAGAGAGAGAGAGAGTTCCTCTTCAAAAGGGAGACCCTCAAATTAAGGAGCCTCACACTCTCCCCAGTTCAAAGGCTCATCTTTCCTGTCTCCCTAAAACATTCCCCATCAGCAGTATGAAATCACTGCTTTCCTTCTTGTTTTTCTTGGTGGCCATTCTGAGCTGTAAGCAGACTGTGGTTCAATGTTTAGTTTCCTTAAGACACATTTAAGATTATGTACTTAATTCATTGTTGTGTTCTCTCTCCAAGGGGCCTCCTCGGACATTCGGCTCACGTCTTCTGGACCCGGAGTGGTGAGACCTGGAGAAAACCTCAACCTGGTCTGTAAAGTGACAGGACTCAACATCATTACGCAGGGTTATGTTTGGCACTGGATCCACGAGTCTCCCAGGAAAGGTCCAGAATGGGTTGCAGCAATATACCCTTACGATGGGAGGACATGGTATGCCCCTTCTCTGCAAAGCCGCTCAAGCATTTCTTCAGACCCCTCCAAGAATGAGTTCTCCCTCCAACTGAACTCCGTGGCAGTTGCTGACTCAGC
Source organism: Tiliqua scincoides (assembly GCF_035046505.1). Lineage (NCBI taxonomy): Eukaryota > Metazoa > Chordata > Lepidosauria > Squamata > Scincidae > Tiliqua > Tiliqua scincoides. The sequence goes on along the minus strand of NC_089825.1, from coordinate 131,243,125 downwards.
CGTGTATTTCTGTGCCCGAGAAGCACAGAGGAGAAAGTCAGTTGGAGAGATGTACAAAAAGAGGAAGCTGTTTTAAAAGATGGAATACCCACATCTATTCAGCAACCAACATCAGAAAGCAAAGGAAGCCTCCGTTATCATGATTTCAACTTTGCAGGACCACAGTTGCTACTTTGGCTAAGGGCCCGATTCAGAGCCATGCATGCCAGCTTACCGCCAGCACAGTGTTGCAAACGTGCCTCCTGACACGGCCCTTTAAAATAGAATCCTAGTGCATGCCAAACCTGCTGTAAGGGGGGAGGGTGGGCGGAGGGGGGAGAAGGCACGGCGGGGGGAGGGAGAGCGGCAGAAGGGGGTGGGACCATCAGAGCTCAACTCCACTGAATCCTGAGCCCCATGTTTGAGTCTCACAGCCCAACATGGAACTTCTTGACTCTGGGCTGGCTAAACAGCTGCCACATAATTGAGTAGCCTCATTGAGGGGGGCCACTTACTCGGGGGAAGGAAATGAAAGTCCCCTTCTCCCAAGGAGGCACTGTGGGCCGCCGGACACACGTTGAATGCAGCGGGAGCTATTTTGGCGCCACAGCAGCTTTGAGCACTGGGCAGCTCAGGTTTGGGCGGCAAGAAACAGGGCCTTCTCAGTAGTGGCACCAACATTATGGAACTCCCTTCCCCTTGACTTGAGAATGGCTCCCTCTCTTGAGACCTTTCAGCGAGGCCTGAAGACCTTGCTGTTTAAACAAGCCTTCTGACTTCATGGCCTTTTTAACATCTTTTAGTTGCTTTTTTACAGGCCTGATTCCTCCATGAACTGCTGTTTTATGCTATTTTTTATTCTGACTTTTATCTGACTACTGTTTTTATGGTTTCTGTTAATGTGTTTTTAATCTGTTTTTATTTGTGGTTAAATTATGTTTTTAATCTGTTTTTAATATGTTGTAAGCTGCCCTGGGTCCCTTTAGGGAAAAGGGCGGGATAGAAATAAAGTTTATTATTATTTATTATTATCCCTTGCAGACGTTGTTGGGAAGAAGGCCCGCTGATGCCAGGCCTTTCATGACAGTAGATTGTGCATCCTGCTGTCACAAAATGATCCAAAGATTGTGCTGCTGCCAGGACCCAAGGTGCAAGCCCATGCTGATGAGGATGCCAGGCTGTGGCACTCCCTTTCAGTTCCTGGCTGAGTCATCTCATGGGCAAGGAAGGAGTGAACAAGGGGGGTTTCAGTGTGGGGTGAGGGAGAGCAGAGGATGATGCGGGAGGGAAGGGGTAGATCCCTGAGGCACAGGCATGTACCAGGATCCTATCCCCTCTTTTCCACCAAGTCCCCCCCTTTGTGCTGCTTGAATTTATGTCAGCTATATAGGTTCAAGGAGCCCCATATAAGCCATCAGGAGACCAATGGAGAAGTAAAGACAATGCATCTTTCCTTACCTCTCCCAGGCCTCCCTCACTGCCCCCCCTCCACCATTGGAAGAAGTGTGCATCTCCTTGACCCAGCTGCATCATCATCAATGGTGAAGGATATGACTGGGCAATTAGTTACTTCTTAACAGTCTTTCTATCAACTGGCCACCAAAACATTTTTTTTTCTTTTGCTGAAACTCTAGAAATAAAACGGGAGGATATTAATCCAGATTCATGATGGCAGTTATGGGAGCAGGTTGTGATTATTCCAGATTAAATTCTTGCAAAATGAACAAGAGTCTGTTGCATTAATTGGAATGTCACACCAAAGATTTTAAGTGTTGATGATTTCCATGACTACAGGTGGGTTTTTTTGGTGATGGGTGGATGGACGCTGCACACTTTCCTGAGGGTAAGCTCCATTGAACAAAATGGGACTTACTTCTGAGTGGACCTGGCTAGGATTGTGCCCCAAACCCCAGAGAACACCACTTTCTGCTTGTCTCATTTTTTGTAAAAACAAACTAACCCCAAAATTTGCAATTTCAAAATAAGAACTCTAGTCCATCATGGTGTTTTGTCACAGTAGTACACCAGCAGCCTCTGAGAAGACAACAGGCAGGAGAGAACACACACACACACAGAGGGCCATTTCTCCCCTACAACTACTATTCAGAGTCACCCTGCCTCTGAACTTCAAGTTAATGCTCAGCCAGAGTAACTAGTAGCCAGTCATAAACCTCTGACCCTCCATGAATTTGATCAACCGATTTTTAAAGCCTTCCATAAGCCACTCCAAAGCTAGCAGCCATCATCACAGCTGGTGACAATGAATGCCACAGACTATATCCTTTAAACCTTAAAGGACACTCTCACACACATGTGGGCAATGAATTGTAGCTGCTCACAAAACAACTGGCATCAGAGGGAGGAGGTTACTTCTCTATCTTTCCAGCCAAACACCCCCAATGGCAATTTCTATTCACATGGAGGACAAAAATACAGGAAGGAAGCCAGGAGCAAACCCACTACCCCACACTGAAGCTTCCTTGCAGCAGTCCCTTTATACTTCATAGCTTGACAGATGAAAGACTCATGCCCCTGATGGGGTGGGGAGAAAGAGTCTCACTTTTAAAAGGAGACCCACAAATTATGGAGCCTCACACACCAATCCAAAGGCTTCTCTTTCCTGCCTGACTAGAACATCCTTCACCTCACTGACAATATGAAATCATTGTTTTCTTTCTTGATTCCCTCAGTGGCCATTCCAAGACATTTGCAGACATTTGGTTCAATGATTAGTTTACTTAACCCGTTTTTGCCCAGAACTCAGGTGTATATATTTGGTCCCTGTTGCTTATATGCAACATTGGGCAGATTAGATGATACTCATTCATCTGTCTTGTTCTCTCTTCAAGGGACTTCCTGTGCCATCCAGCTCACGTCATCTGGACCAGGAATGGCCAGAACTGGAGAGACTCTCAGACTGGTCTGTAAAGTGACAGGTTTCGCCATCAATACACAGCGTTATTTTTGGGACTGGATCTGCCAGCCTCCTGGGAAAGGTCTAGAATGGGTGGGCCTCATATATCCCTATGATGGGAGCACAGAATATGCCCCTTCTCTGAAAACCACTCAACCATTTCTACAGATGCCTCCAAGAATGAGGTCTTCCTCCAGCAGAACTCAGTGACACCTGTATACTCAGCCATGTATTTCTCCATCAAGGATGTATCACAGTGGGACAAAATCAATGGGAGCTGAGTACAAAAAAACCCACCCTATTTCAGAGTTCACAGTTCCTAATCTGTTCATCTAGTTCTACTGGGTGTGTACTGAAACACACATTATCATATGCACATAGGGGAAAACTGCATTGTGTGCAGAGATCCGTCATAGTGGCTAATGGCACAGTTCAGTGGTTTGATATTTCTCTAACTTTCTGCCCAGACACCTCCAAAGGCAACTTCTGGTCACATGGTGGACAAAAATACAGGAAGGAAGCCAGGAGCAAACCCTCTACTCCACCCTAAAGCCTCCTTCCACCAGCCCCTTTATACTTCAAAGCTTCCTGGAGGAAGGACTCATGCAAATCCCCCAGGAGGATGTGGGGATGGGGAGAGTGAGTTTCTCTTCAAAAGAGAGACCCTCAACTTAAGGAGTCTCACAGTCTTCCCAGTCCACAGGCTCAACCTTCCTGCCCGGCTAGAACATTCCCCTTTTAGCACTATGAAATTCTTGCTGTCCTTCTTATTTGCCTTGGTGGTCATGGCAAGATGTAAGCAGACATGTTTATGTTCAACGTTTTGTGAACTTAAGATCATGATAAGATGTTGCACTTTATTCATTGTCATGTTCTCTCTCCAAGGTGCCCTCTCGGCTATTCAGCTCACATCATCTGGACCAGGAATGGTGAGGCCTGGAGAGAATCTCCACCTGGTCTGTAAAGTGACAGGTGTCACCATCAATACGCAGTACCACAACTGGGCCTGGATCCGCCAGCCTCCTGGGAAAGGTCTAGAATGGATGGCAAGTGTATACCCATATGATGGGAGCACAGCATATGCCCCTTCTCTGAAAAGCCGCTCAAGCATTTCTGCAGACACCTCCAAGAATGAGTTCTCCCTCCAGCTGAACTCCCTGACAGCTGCAGACTCCGCCATGTACTACTGTGCTGGAGGGCACAGTGAGACAAGTTCAGTGGAAACGTGTACAAAAAGGGGAACCTGTTTTTCAGTGTACAGTTCCCAGTTCTGCTCATCTAGTTCTAGTGGGTGTGTATTGAAACACACATTCTCACTTGCACAGAGGGGGAAAACTACTTTGTAAGCAGAGATCCATCATTTTGGCCAATGGCACAGTTTGGTGGTTCGCTTAGGGAAGGAAGAGGGAGGCAAAGGTGCAAGCAAAGCAAACTTGGTTGTAGGGATAATTTATCGCAAAAGGAAAGGTGAACCAAAATAAGGCTGTGCATTATACCTGAACCATTCAGTCACATCTAACTTTTAATCATTGGTTGTTGCTATTAAGGCTGAGAAGCCAGAGAGAAGAAGGGGGGGAAGGGGGGATGACATGGCATAAGCATGTGGAGGAAAGAAGAGGATGGGAAATGTTGGGGGTTTCCTAGAGAGACCAGAGATATTAGGTTGAAAGGAAAAGGGGGGATTTGGGGAACTTTACTCTTGGGAGTGGAGTATGAAGGTAAAATATCAGACTCCAAATTATATCTATTGTGGCCAATCTGGAGGCATCGTAGGACTGTAGGGAAAATTAAACATCCGACCTCTCTGAGAACAAGCTGCTGTCAAGGAAAGAGTAGCTGAGCAGCGCTTCTGGACGGGGCAACCTGGGTGGGGGTTGTTGGTTTGCAGCCAGGAAAAGGGTCTGCTGCTCTGCCTGTTGAGATCCCTCTTCCAACAATTCACCACATCTTGAGACAGTGAAGGCCACAGGCAATGCGCTCTGAATTGGCCTTAAGGACACACATGTGAGCCATGACCCAGAGAGGCTCAAGAAAAACTGGCAGCAAGAAGAGAAAGTTAATTATATTTCCAGCCAGGCACCTCCACCTGTGGGGGCTCATTGCATGGCGGGGGAGAAGGAAGCCCACTTTGACCCCCACCCTGAAGTCTCCTCCCACCAGTTCTTTTTTACTTTGCAGGTTGCTGGAGGAAGGACTCATGAGAACCCCCAAAGCAGGAAGTGGGGTGGGAGAGAATCACTTCAGATAAGAGACCCTCCATTTTGGGAGCCAAAGGCTCCTCATTCCTGCCTGCCAAAAACACTCCCCCTTTAGCAGGACAAGATTATTGCTCTCCTTGTTTGCCTTGATGGCCTTTCCAAGCTGAAAGCAGAACTTTGGCTCAATGTTTAGTCTGCTTAGACCCAGATTAGAGGATGTGCTTTATTCATTGCAATGCTCTCTTTTCAAGGGGTCTTCTCAGAACTGCTGCTCTCATCACCAGCACCAGACCTGGTGAGAAACTCAACCTGATCTGTAAAGTGACAGATTTTTCTCATGGATATGCATGGTTATGCTTGGGCCTGGGTCTGCCAGCCTCCTGGGAAAGACCTAGAGTGTATTGGTGGCCTGAGCCCCTATAATGGAAGCACAAGGTATGCCTCTTCTCTGCTAAGGAGCTCAATGGTTTGAATTCAAGGGAGAGGAAGTTCCACAGCTGAAATGTGGCTTTGGCCACAACATGATCTCTCACAGGACTAAGGAAGTGAGAAGGAATAGAGGTCAGTTTCACACAAGGTCTTTTATGCCTGGTAACTAAACATGCGCAGGACATGCAAATCACCTCTTCATGACACCCCTCCTTAAATAAAGAGCTCTTCCTTTTCGGAGCCCAGGCAGGGGACAAAACAAGTAGCGATGGAGCTCTCAGTCCTTTCTCTCCTTGTCTTCTCCCTCCTGCAGAATGATCAGTCCAGAAAGGGGGTTCCATTTCTCCTAATGGAATAAGTTGTAGTGGACAGAAAGAATTGGGGGGGGTGCCACTTGTCTAGTTCATTTTGTGTGTATAATCCCTTTGCACAATTCCAGATATGAAGCAATTTACTTATGCTGAGAGAAAATTTGGATGATCTCTTTTGCAGTGGTTTCTGAAAAGGAGGTGCAACATGAGCCAAATGTGGGGAATAAATTTTAGATCTGAAAAATCATTTTGAGCCAACCACAAGTTTTCCTCTTAGAATTTTGCTCATGTCTTCCAAAATACAGCACACGTTCCTTTCCTTCGTTCTTCCAGGGGTCCTCTCTGAAATTCAACTGACTGAATCTGGCGGAGGAACAGTGAAGCCTCGGGAACCCCTAAGACTGACCTGCACCGTGACTGGTACCTCCATCACTGACACATATAGTTACAACTGGATCCGCCAGCCTCCCAACAAAGGAGTGGAATGGATTGGGAGGGGATACTACAGTAGTTCCACCTGGTACACCAATTACACCTCAGCCTTCCAGAGCAGGGTCTCCATCTCTCCTGATGCTTCCAAGAACGAGTATCATCTCCAGTTAAACTCCATGGCAGCCGCAGACACAGCCACATACTACTGTGCGAGGGACACAGAGCAGATCTGGCGTCGTACAAAAAGAGGAAGCAGGAGTTGTTGTGGATTTAAGAGGCATTTGTCTGGTGTTGCAAGTTCTCTACATTGTCTACTGCTTTTCAGCCACACTAGACGCTGTTCCAGAACCACCATTCAGAGCACGATACCATAATCTTTCGAGACTGAAGGTTGCCAACTACTACCGCTTAAGGGTGATGATATTAGCCATCCTTATTTCCTTCTTTGCCTAAAGAGGGCTCTCCAAGCAAAGCCATGGAGTCCTGCAGAAATCCAAAATTGGGGTATTGGGGAAATGTGATTTCCTGAAACAGAACCACTTCCTCTGAATTCCCCTAAGTTATGTGTGCCTTAATAATGCCCCCAACTGCAGACTGAAACACTCTTAGGGCCCAATCCTACTGAGCCATTGCACAAATGAAAGACATATTCTAGAGCAGCAGGAGCCAAGCTATGACCCATGGGCCGTAGCCAGCACCCACCAGAATCCATCCCCTGGGTGGACACAGCATACCCTGGGTGGACACAGCGTAATCATCGCACCAGCCAACTGCTTCCAGTCGCTCCAGCAGGCTTTGTGCCCAGATTTCTGGGCAGACACAGCTGGCCAGAACAGTGTATGGGGATGATCTGCAGCAAGAAGAGGAGCCTCCCTGGTGGAACAGTAAGAACATAAGAACAGCCCCACTGGATCAGGCCATAGGCCCATCTAGTCCAGCTTCCTGTATCTCACAGCGGCCCCCCAAATGCCCCAGGGAGCACACCAGATCACAAGAGGACAGTAAGCTGCGTTCATGCCAAGGCAGAGATTTTTCCAGACCACCTCTGAGCTCGGAAGTACAAGCTGCTCTTCAAACAAGAGAAGCAGACTGTGAAGGATGGAGGAGGCTGACCAAGTATTGCCTAGGTTAGTGCTCAGCAGAGCCCTCCCCCCTCCACTGATTTACTGGGCCAGCAGCTGAAATGAGGGGAAACTGGTGGCTGTTCATTGCTACCATCTTGGGCTGGAGAAATCCGGCAGAGGGACGCCATCTAGCCGCTCTGTTTTAGAACCTCAGGCGCAACCTGACATGACAGTCCACTGAATGATCAGTTGACATCATCTAGTCTGGGCAAGTATTCCAGATAAAACCAGTTGATTAGGAAAAAAGAAAAAGAAAATAATGTGGTGGAGAAGGAAAAAACCAGAACAAATCTTCCCTTTCCCTGAGGAAGCCTCTGGAGGCTGAACAGCATTGGTGCTGCTGCACTGCCACATGGGAAGTTATATCAGATTGGGCAGCATCTGAATGAAGGAGCTCCTTGGTTTGCACTTCCTTTGTACATAAACCTGGAAGTCTTAGACTCCCCTGTTTGGAGAAACCAGGAGCAAGCAGATGATCCACTTTCTGTTCACTTCTAGTGAGTGGAAATCAGATCAATACAATCACATCTGGGGCAAGTTGGAACGAGGCAGTGACAGTGGCAGCCAACTTGGGTGAAAGCAGCCACTTCCTTGACCCCCTGCAATCTGCCGCAGATGCAACCCACACCATCTAGCTCCCTGGATGGGCTGTCCCTGGATGAACTGCAACAGCTTGGACTCTCCAAATCTTCCTCCGTGCAGACCTCCATCATCTGAAGGCCTTTTGGCTTCCTGTAATGTGGTATTTGAAATGGCAGAATAACCTGCAGGACTAAGGAGCCTTGAAGAAATACCTAAGAGGCGTGTTCCACACAGCCCCTTTTAATATCAGAAGACCAAACATGCACAGGACATGCAAATCACCCCTTTGTTACACCCCTCCTTAAATAGGAGCTCTTGCCTTTGAGAGCCCATGTCTGGGGTGGAGAGACCTGCCAGCAGAGATGGAGTTCTTAGTCTCCTGTCTCTTTGTCTTCTCAATTCTGATGAATGGTTGGTATTTATAATGAGGATTTTCTCTTTTCTATGGGAAAAGGACATAGCAGGAAGGGAGAATGTGTCTGTGTGTGTGTGTGGGGGGGGGGGTAGAATTCAGGTGTTGCCTGATTCATTTCATGCCCAGGACCCCTTTGCACAAATCCAATAATTAAATGCTTTAAAAATTTCATTATGCTTTTTTATAATTGAGAAAAAAAAACCTTTCACATCAGTTTTAGGACAGATAAAAAAAGAGAACGAAACACTGGGCAAATTACCATTGAGACCCCTAAAACCTGAATGTCAAAATGTTTTTGAATCAACCACATTTTTTTTCTTTAATAACTTTGCTAACTTCCTTCAAAATAGAGCACTTTTTTCCTTTCTTTCTTCCAGGGGTCCTCTCCAACGTTCAACTGATTGAGTCTGGTGGAGGAATAGTGAAGCCTGGGGAACCCCTAAGGCTGACCTGTACAGTGACTGGTGCCAATGTCAACGATGGGTATAACTGTCACTGGATCCGCCAGCCTCCCAACAAAGGCCTGCAATGGTTAGGGAGGGGATACTTTAGCAGCTCCAGTTCCAACTGGGTGACCAATTATGCCTCAGCCGTCAGCAGCCGGATCTCCATCACGCCTGATTATTCCAAGAACTCGTACTCAATCCAGTTAAACTCCATGGCAGCCGCAGACACAGCCACCTATTACTGTGTCAAGAGCACAGTGACACAGAGCGAGTCTGGCGTCGTACAAAAAGGGGAAGCGGAATTTGTTGTGGATTTAATGGGCATTTGTCTGGTGTTGCAAGTTCTCCACACTGTCTGCCACTTAAGGGGTATGATATTGGCCGTCCTTGTTTCCTACTGTGCCTAAAGAGGGCACTCTAAGCCTAGCTAGAGTTGGAATCCTTCAGAAATCCAAACTGCAACCTGATTATTGGGGAAATGCGATTTCCTGAAACAGAACCACTTCCTTAAATACTTTGAATTACCCTATGATGCGCGCCTCATATACTGCCACTTAAGGGGGATGATATTGTCTATCCTTATTTCCTTAAGAACAGCCCCACTGGATCATGCCATAGGCCCATCTAGTCCAGCTTCCTGTATCTCACAGCAGCCCACCAAATGCCCCAGGGAGCACACCAGATAACAAGAAGACCTGCAATCTGGTGCCCCCCTTGCATCTGACATAGCCCATTTCTAAAATCAGGAGGTTGCGCATACACATCATGGCTTGTAACCCGTAATGGATTTTTCCTCCAGAAACTTGTCCAATCCCCGTTTAAAGGCATCCAGGCCAGATGCCGTCACCACATCCTGTGGCAAGGAGTTCCACAGACCAACCACATGCTGAGTAAAGGAATATTTTCTTTTGTCTGTCCTAACTCTCCCAATACTCAACTTTAGTGGTTGTCGCCTGGTTCTGGTGTTATGTGAGTGTAAAGAGCATCTCTCTATCCACTCTGTCCTTCCGGCTATTGCTGCTGATTCTGCTATCCATCAGAAGTCTACATCAACACAAAAGTGTAGAAGCCTTCATTCCAACCTGGTTACCAAGCTGTGACTCAAAGCATGTCAGGTTGAGCAAGGTAATTCTCCCAAACCTGATGCCTTTAGCAGTACGAAATGCAAATATGTCCCGCCCCCCACTGCACTTCTCATTCTCTCCTCATTTGACGTTTAATGACAAGTTAACTTTCAGTTCTCCTAACCAACCTGTGCACTTCTAAGCAAGGAGACATCAAGCCCAATCCTTTCCAGTTTTCCAGCGCTAGTGCCATTGCACCAATGGGGTGTGTGCTGCATCCTGCAGTAGAAGGGCAGTCACTGAGGCCTCCTCAAGGTAGGGGAACATGCATTCCTTTATCTTGGGGCTGCATTGCGGCCGCACTAGTGCTGGAAGGTTGGATAGGATTGGGCCCATACTCGATTAGCGCCCAATTCTAGGGGCCTATTGCATCACTGGAACTCATGTCTCTGCAACACAGTGTGCTTTAGAACAGTTACAAAAGGTTACTGGTCATTCTCCACAACTCCTGCATAAACTACAAGCTCCCCTTTGGTCAAAACCCCAAACCTCACAGGAACCTGCCCTGTCTCCTTCACAGCAGCCCTTTCCACTTTTTTTTTTAACCTTTTATACATTGGTCTTTTTATACGGTTAGGGTGGGGAAAGCCTGAAACACACAGCTGAGCTCACCCTGAAGCTCAGCCAGCCAGCTCCCCCTGAAGCTCTTTCCACCAGCCCCTTTATACATCATAACTTGTAGAAGGGAGGACTCATGCAAATCCTCCAATGACAAGGTGGGGGTGGGAAGAGAGAGCCCCTCATCAAAAGGGAGACCCTCCAATTAAGGAGCTTCACACTCTCCCCAGTCCAAAGATTCCTCCTTCCTGCCAGGCTAGAACATTCTCCTCTTGGAAGTATGAAAGTATTGCTGTCCTTCTTGATTTCCCTGGCGGCCGTTCCAAGATGTAAGCAGACATTTCATTCAGTGTTTGGTTTTCTTACGATCCAGATTATGCTATGCTTTATTCAGTGTCATGTTCTGTCTCAAAGGGGCCTCCTCGGATGTTCAGCTCACATCATCTGGACCAGGAATGTTGAGACCTGGAGAGAATCTCAACCTAGTCTGTAAAGTGACAGGCGTTGCCATCAACTCACAGAGTTATGCTTGGAACTGGGTTCGCCAGCCTCCCGGGAAAGGTCTGGAATGGATGAACCGCATATTTCCCTACGATGGGAGGACGTGGTATGCCCCTTCCCTTAAGAGCCGCACAACCATTTCTTCGGACACCTCCAAGAACGAGTTCTCCCTCCAGCTGAACTCCCTGACAGCTGCAGACTCGGCCATGTATTTCTGTGCCCGAGATGCACAGTGAGGCAAGTAAATTGGAGCGATGTACAGAAAGAGGAAGCTGTTTCAGAAGATACAATTCCCAGTTCTATATAATGGCCAAAATCAGAAAATGAGGGAGCCCCCAATGTTGTGTTCTCAGCTTTATTTGTAAGCCCCCTTGGGCATTTGCTTTGCCATAGGAAAGGCGGGATACAAATTTCTTAAAGGTGGGGTACAAATCAATCAGTCAAACAAACCAACAAATGATCACTAAAACAACATTGGACTAAATTCTCCTACTTTGTGAATTTAAGGCTACTGAACTCCATGGATACACTCCCATATACTCATGTATAGGTTTCAGCCCTTTATGCTAATTTAATTACTACTTAACAGTCTTGCCAGCATCATTTTTCCCCCATGAAACTCAAGTAATATAACTGGATGATTGCATTGCACATTCACAGTGCTGATTACAGGAGAAGATCATAAGAACATAAGAGGCCTGCTGGATCAGGCCAAAGGTCCATCTAGACCAGCTTCCTGTGTCTCACAGTGGCCTACCAAGTGCCTCAGGGAGCACACAAGAAAACAAGAGACCTGCATCCTGGTTCCGTCCCTTGTGGAGTGATGGGTGTAACTAATCTGTGGAATTCCTTGCCACAGGATGCACATAAGAACATAAGAAGAGCTCAGCTGGATCAGTCCCAAAGTCCATCTAGTCCAGCCTCCTGTATGTCACAGTGGTCCACCAGATGCCCCAGGGAGCACACAAGGCATCAGGAAGACCTGCAGCCTGATGCCCTCCCTTGCATCTAGCAGATCATGAGTATTCTGGACAGAGGCGTTGCGAGAGGCAGCAGAATCTGGGAGCAGTGATGTCCTGACATTTTGCCGTCATTTCTGGGTTCTCCCAGAAGAGAAGGTGGCAATTTCACGATCTTACTGCCGCCCACCTTCTGTCTCCTTCGGAGGCAAGTCAGCTGGAGATGTGTACAAAAGAGGAAGTTGTTTTAAGGACCCAGTTCTCACTTCCACCCCACTTCTGATTGCTGTGGATTTACTTCGAAATATTCATGTGTAGGATTCTCTTCTTTATGTGAATTATGGCCTTCTCCCCGCCCCCCCTTGCAATGAGACCTTGCAGCTGGGGGTGAGTGGGTGGAAATATAAATAATTTCCTCCCCCACTGCCAGTTCTTTCTTGAACCTCTATGGCTCATTGTTCACATGAATGTCTCTTAAGGCTACATAATGTCTCTGAAATTATGAATGTCATGACATGACATGAATGTCTCTTTAGTCTGGGGCCGCATAATCTGTGGCCTTCACTGTCCAAAGACGTGATGATTGTTGAAGAAGCAATTGAAACAGGGGAAGGGCACAATTCTAACCAGGTCTACTCAGAAGTAAGTCCTTTTGTGTTTAGTGGGACTTACTCCCAGGAAAGTGAGGTTAGGATTGCAGCCAAAGTCATGCAGTTCTTTGCCCAGTTGCTCCCCACCACACAATGCTAGTTTGCTGCTGACAATGGAACAGAAGCAGAGGCAGTAAAGTGGTTTCAAAGAAAAATAGTTTGAAACCCTGAGAGCTGCACAGGGTTGCTGTATATTGTAAAGTCCATGGTGTAATGAGCTAAAAAAGGAAAAAGAAAATAGAACCTTCAAGTGTAGAGGTAGTCTAAGGGACTCCTCTTCTGGAATGATTTTGTGTGCATGTATATCTGTGGCAATGTCTCTCACTGTTTCTCTAAACAAGAATGGCTGCACTTGTGCCTTCCGAAAGGATCTACTTCCAGCTTATACTACTTGCTTCCCTTAGCAGCTTGTATGATACTGGAAGGAAAGATTTGCTTAGGTCTCCAGAAAAGGACAACTTTAAGAATTGCTTGTCCGCTACTCTCTTTCCTTGACAGCAGCGTGAAGGGCAAGGTCCAGATATGTGCTGCCCTTATGGATACTTGAAGTTAATGAGGCTATTGTTAAATGACTGTTTTCCTTTAATTTAAAGGAAACTTAAAAAAATTCATGTGCAACAAGGTTGGACCTGTATGTTATCAATATAATATTATGATATGATATAATACAATATATAATGATATATATTTTGATACATGTTCTGAATGTATTTTTTTACATATAAAAATTTATATCTATAAACATGTCTGGCTATTACTCTGATTCTGTTATCCATGTCAAGTTTAGCCCAACACTAAAGTGTATAAACCTTCACCCCAACTTGGTTACTGCAGCCATTCTGTTCAAGTACTCTGGATGGAACCTCAAGAATCCATAAGAGCAGCATATATCTGGGCCTTGCCCCTTCACGCTGCTGTCAAGGAAAGAGAGTAGCGGACAAGCAATTCTTGTCCTTTTCTGGAGATCCAAGCAGATCTTTCCTTCCAGTATCATACAAGCTGCTAAGGGAAGCAAGTAGTATAAGCTGGAAGTAGATCCTTTCAGAAGGTACAAATGCAGCAATTCTTGTTTAGTGAGACAATGCGATATTGCCCCCCCCCCAAAAAAAAAACACACAATCAGTTCAGGAGAGGAGTCCCTTAACGTTTTTCCCTGTCCAATGGTTTTCCCTTCAAGGCACTCCCAAGGGTCGCTTCTCCCCCTTGGCCCCAGTTCTTGGATGTATTCCCCGGTAACAAAGGCTGGAGAAGGGGTTGCAGAGGGAACAGGATGGTGACCAAGGAGGAGCTAAGTCCCACCCAGCACAAAATTCTTCTTCCAACAGTAGTTTGCTGGAGGTCTGGACACAGCAGCCTACAAGCAGGACATCCCTTGGCGTTCATTCCCAGTGGTTTGCAAGTCAGATAGACTACCTCTACACATGAAGCGGTTGGCCCTCTGGATGGTGAGGGAGGGAAAGGGGAGATAAAAGGAGACTTAGAGATGGCAGAGAAATTAAATGAGTTCTTTGCATCTGTCTTCACGGCAGAAGACCTCGGGCAGATACCGCTGCCCGAACGGCCCCTCCTGACCGAGGAGTTAAGTCAGATAGAGGTTAAAAGAGAAGATGTTTCAGACCTCATTGATAAATTAAAGATCAATAAGTCACCGGGCCCTGATGGCATACACCCAAGGGTTATTAAGGAATTGAAGAATGAAGTTGCAGATCTCTTGACTAAGGTATGCAACTTGTCCCTCAAAACAGCCACGGTACCAGAAGATTGGAGGATAGCAAATGTCACGCCTATTTTTAAAAAGGGAAAGAGGGGGGACCCGGGAAACTATAGGCCGGTCAGCCTAACATCCATACCGGGTAAGATGGTGGAATGCCTCATCAAAGATAGGATCTCAAAACACATAGACGAACAGGCCTTGCTGAGGGAGAGTCAGCATGGCTTCTGTAAGGGTAAGTCTTGCCTCACAAACCTTATAGAATTCTTTGAAAAGGTCAACAGGCATGTGGATGCGGGAGAACCCGTGGACATTATATATCTGGACTTTCAGAAGGCATTTGACACGGTCCCTCACCAAAGGCTACTGAAAAAACTCCACAGTCAGGGAATTAGAGGACAGGTCCTCTCGTGGATTGAGAACTGGTTGGAGGCCAGGAAGCAGAGAGTGGGTGTCAATGGGCAATTTTCACAATGGAGAGAGGTGAAAAGCGGTGTGCCCCAAGGATCTGTCCTGGGACCAGTGCTTTTCAACCTCTTCATAAATGACCTGGAGACAGGGTTGAGCAGTGAAGTGGCTAAGTTTGCAGATGACACCAAACTTTTCCGAGTGGTAAAGACCAGAAGTGATTGTGAGGAGCTCCAGAAGGATCTCTCCAGACTGGCAGAATGGGCAGCAAAATGGCAGATGCGCTTCAATGTCAGTAAGTGTAAAGTCATGCACATTGGGGCAAAAAATCAAAACTTTAGATATAGGCTGATGGGTTCTGAGCTGTCTGTGACAGATCAGGAGAGAGCTCTTGGGGTGGTGGTGGACAGGTCGATGAAAGTGTCGACCCAATGTGCGGCGGCAGTGAAGAAGGCCAATTCTATGCTTGGGATCATTAGGAAGGGTATTGAGAACAAAACGGCTAATATTATAATGCCGTTGTACAAATCGATGGTAAGGCCACACCTGGAGTATTGTGTCCAGTTCTGGTCGCCGCATCTCAAAAAAGACATAGTGGAAATAGAAAAGGTGCAAAAGAGAGCGACTAAGCTGATTACGGGGCTGGGGCACCTTCCTTATGAGGAAAGGCTACGGCGTTTGGGCCTCTTCAGCCTAGAAAAGAGACGCTTGAGGGGGGACATGATTGAGACATACAAAATTATGCAGGGGATGGACAGAGTGGATAGGGAGATGCTCTTTACACTCTCACATAATACCAGAACCAGGGGACATCCACTAAAATTGAGTGTTGGGCGGGTTAGGACAGACAAAAGAAAATATTTCTTTACTCAGCGCGTGGTCAGTCTGTGGAACTCCTTGCCACAGGATGTGGTGCTGGCGTCTAGCCTAGACGCCTTTAAAAGGGGATTGGACGAGTTTCTGGAGGAAAAATCCATTATGGGGTACAAGCCATGATGTGTATGCGCAACCTCCTGATTTTAGGAATGGGTTAAGTCAGAATGCCAGATGTAGGGGAGAGCACCAGGACGAGGTCTCTTGTTATCTGGTGTGCTCCCTGGGGCATTTGGTGGGCTGCTGTGAGATACAGGAAGCTGGACTAGATGGGCCTATGGCCTGATCCAGTGGGGCTGTTCTTATGTTCTTATGTTCTTATGGAGGTTCTATTTTCTTTTTCTTTTTTTAGCTCATTACGCCATGGACTTTACAATATACAGTGACCCCGTACAGCTCTCTAAAACCATGCTGTGAGATATCTCACACCCATGCAAAGGGAACAGCTGTAGGATTCTCTGTTCCAATCCACAACTTGCACAGCCAACAAAGCTGTACATCTTTATTTTTCTTTGAAACCACTTTACTGCCTCTGATTCTGTTCCATTGTCAGCAGCAAACCAGCATTGTGTGGTGGGGAGCAACTGGGCAAAGAATCTGCTTCTGCATGACTTTGGCTGCAATCCTAACCTCACTTTCCTGGGAGTAAGTCCCATTGAACACAAAAGGACTTACTTCTGAGTAGACCTGGTTAGAATTGTGCCCTTCCCCTGTTTCAATTGCTTCTTCAACAATCATCACATCTCTGGACAGTGAAGACCAAGGATTATGTGGCCACAGACAAAAGAGACATTCATGTCATGTCATGACATTCATAATGTCAGAGACATTATGTAGCCTTAAGAGACATTCATGTGAACAATGAGCCATAGAGGTTCAAGAAAGATCTGGCAGTGGGGGAGGAAGTTATTTCTATTTCCACCCACTCAGCCCCAGCTGCAAGGTCTCATTGCATGGGGGGGAGGGAGCGAAGGGGAAAGGAAGCCCAAAGCACACTGTTGATCCCACCCTGAAGCCTCCTTCCACCAGCCCTTTTATACTTCATAACTTGCTGAAAGAAACACTCATGCAAATCCCCCAAGGAAGCTGTGGTGTTGGGGGAGAGAGTCTCGCTTAAAAAGGGAGGTCCTCAAATTAAGGAACTCGCACTCTCGCCAGCCCCACTTTCCTGCATTCCCCCATCAGCAGTATGAAATTCTTGCTGTCCTTGATCTCCTTGGTGGCCTTCCCAAGATGTAAGAGAGCATTTGGGCTAAAATTGTTTTATTTATGACTAGAATTAGGTGATGCATTTTATTCATTGCCATGTTCTGTCTCTCCAAGGGGTCTTCTCAGACATTCAGCTCACATCATCTGGACCAGGAACAGTGAGACCTGGAGAGAATCTCAACCTGCTTTGTAAAGTGACAGGTTTCGCCATCAATACGCGGTACTATGCTTGGCAATGGATCCGCCAGCCTCCTGGGAAAGGCCTGGAATGGATTAGTGGCATATACCCCTACGATGGGAGCACATACTATGCCCCTTCTCTGAAAAGCCGCTCAAGCATTTCTGCAGACACCTCCAAGAACGAGTTCTCTCTACAGCTGAACTCCCTGACAGCTGCAGACTCCGCCATGTACTACTGTGCCCGAGATGCACAGTGAGGCAAGTCCTTTGGAGAGATGTACAAAAAGAGGAAGCTGTTTCAGAAGACACAATTCCCAGTTCTGTTCGGTGGCCAAAATCAGAAAATGAGGAAGCCCCCAATATTGTGTTCTCAGCTTTATTTGTAAGCCCCCTTGGGTATTTTCTTTGCCATAGGAAAGGTGGGATATAAACAAACAAACAAACAAACAAACAAACAAACAAACAAACAAACAAACAAACAAACATCACTAAATCTGCACTGGACAAATTCCTCTGCTACTTTCTGAGTTTAAAGTCACTGAACTCCATGGACTCACTCCCATATACTCATGTATAGGATTCAGCCCTTTATGTTAATCCCGTTACTATTTAACAGTCTTTCTAGCATCTTGTCACAACCTTTTGTTTGGTGTTGTTTTTTTCAGAACCCCAAGTAATATAATTGATTACAGGTCCAGCTTATTTATACATGGATTTTTTATACACGGATTTGACTCAACATGAATGGCTCCTGCAAATGAGAAGGAATGTGCTGATCCCTGGAGAAGGGGAAAAATACACCCCTTTAAAATCAGTTTAAAAAACTGACCAGTCCTTTAACAATAGCCTGGTTAATGAGAGAGAGAGAGAGAGGGCAGCTGGCTGACAATCCATCAGTCCTTCTCTCTCCAGGCGACCCCTCGCTTCCGCCCCCAGCACCTGAAAGAAAGATACTTTGCATTGGTGACAGGAGGGGCTGAGTGAAGCCTTTCTAAGCACTTTGAGAGAGACTGATGGTTGGTCATCTTAATGACTCTTATCTTACATCACAAAGGTCAGTAAGGCTGTTTTTAAATCACTGGAGCAAAGAAACTTTGTTTTTTAAATTGATTCACTTTGCCATAGGAAAGGTGGGATATAAATAAATAAATAAATAAATAAATAAATAAGGATAACTAAATCTGCATTGGACAAATTCCTCTTCTACTTTCTGAGCTTAAAGTCACTGAACTCCATGGACTCACTCCCATATACTCATGCATAGGATTCAGCCCTTTATGTTAATGCCATTACTATTTAACAGTCTTTCTAGCATCTCCTCACAACCTTTTATTTGGTGTGTTTTTTTTTTTTTTTTCCAGAACCCCAAGTAATGTAATTGATTGAATGTATTGCACATTCACAATGGTGGTTAAAGAAGCCCATCATGATTATTCTGGATTATTAAATCCATGCAAAATGAACATGTGTGGGTTGCATAAATGTGAGAGTGAAGATGTCAACAGCTGATCTCGGGTTTTTTTTCATAACATGAAAATAACCAATTAGTTGGATAAAGCTTCAGAAAAATTGGGGAGGGGGGCACTGACCAATGCTTCAATCCTATGCACACTTATCCGGGACTAAGAGCCCAATCCTATTCCCCTCTACCCTGTGCAATGCAGTGACCCCAGTGGAGCATGGGTTACATGCTATGGGGAGGGGGAACCGAATAGCTCTGGAATGATAAGCAAAAGTCTTCTTGATTTACCTTCCGATTAGCTGCCTGGCTACCAAAAAGAAAACAAGACAATAAATAACATGGATGGGCGAGTCCAGAGCATCTCAGTCTCCCATGACTCAACTTGCAAACGAGTCCCAAGAGACTCCTAAATCACCCAGAGCGTTTACGTGACTTGAAAGAACATGAGTCATGAGTCTTTCCCTTTAAAATGCCAGCTGTGGCTTTTTGGGGAAAAATGGGGCTGCTGCCAGCCTGTGTGTGTATATATATATTGGAGTTCTCTTTAAACAGTCCCCTGCTGTCTCCATCCCATCTGTATACAAGGTGGGAGCGAGTGGAATGGACTGCGAGAGAACTGGCACAGAAGCAGCAAGAGGGAGGAGGGTCACATGCCACAGCTGAGAGGCTTCCCAGTATGACCCAATCCTTTGCAGCCTGCTCCCTCCTCCCTCCTTCCCTCCTGCTCCATGCAAAAGCAAAACATTAACCCTTCCCTGCCTCCGGGCTGGAACTTCCCTGCTGCTCACCTGGTCTGAATGATGGCCCCAGAGGTCTCTCACACCGCGAAAAAAGTAAGCAAGCACACCCAGGCACAGACAGACTTGAGTTGGCATGTGTGGGGTCCTGGTGCCCAGTCAGTGGCCTCAAGCTCGAGTCAATGCCTGAGTCATTGACACGGGTGACTCAGGTGTAAGCAGCAAAAATAACCATTTTCAAAAGGCAAGCACAATTCACACAACAGGTGTGACCCGCGACAGGTGTTAATAAGGGGCCCAACGCCGATTAGGATTCCCTCCTTAGGCTACTAGCTGCAATTTTATCATGATCAATCTGCAGCTCAATTGCTATTGGACAGTTTCAAGTTTGGGTTTAGGATTCCTGCGCTGTCACACGTTTGCTCGTAACCTCCAGTCAGTCAGAGGCATGGAGGATTTGGTGAGGCGTAAAATAGCCAAGGAGGTGGAGGCAGGCAGGGTAGTTCAACCATGGGGTTTGCTGTTCCTCCATTAAGTAACCTGCAGGTGTCACATTTGGGACAGGTACCTAAAAAAGCCCCGGCTCAATTCAGGCTGATTCACCACCTGTCCTTTCCAGAGGGTTCTTCTGTAAATGACAGGATTCCCACCCACCTGTGCTCAGTCAAATACACTTCCTTAGATGAGGCTGTTAGCCACCTCAGGAAGTGTGGCACTGGGGCTTTGAAGGCCAAGGCAGATATTGAATCTCCCTTCAGACTACTGCCCATGCACCCCCAGGTCTTTTGCCAGTTGGCTTTTCATTTTGAAGGGGGTTATTACTTGGATCGGGCGCTACCGATGGGATGAACTAGATGAATCCACTAAAACTAGGAACTGTGAACTCTGAAATAGAGTGGGTTTTTTGTACTCAGCTCCCATTGACTTTGTCCCACTGTGATACATTCCTGACGGAGAAATACCATGGCTGAGTCTACAGCTGTCACTGAGTTCTGCTGGAGAAAGACCTCATTCTTGGAGGCATCTGTAGAAATGGTTGAGTGGGTTCATCTAGTTCTAGTGGGTATGTACTGAAACACACATTATCATGTGCACATGGGGAAAACTACATTGTGTGCAGAGATCCGTCATAGGGGCTAATGGCACAGTTCAGTGGTTTGATATTTCTCTAACTTTCTGCCCAGACACCTCCAAAGGCAACTTCTGGTCACATGGTGGACAAAAATACAGGAAGGAAGCCAGGAGCAAACCCTCTACTCCACCCTAAAGCCTCCTTCCACCAGCCCCTTTATACTTCAAAGCTTACTGGAGGAAGGACTCATGCAAATCCCCCAGGAGGATGTGGGGATGGGGAGAGTGAGTTTCTCTTCAAAAGAGAGAACCTCAACTTAAGGAGTCTCACAGTCTTCCCAGTCCACAGGCTCAACCTTCCTGCCCGGCTAGAACATTCCCCTTTTAGCACTATGAAATTCTTGCTGTCCTTGTTTGCCTTGGTGGTCATGGCAAGAGGTAAGCAGACATGCGGTTCAACGTTTTGTGAAGATCATGATGTTGTACTTTATTCATTGCCATGTTCTCTCTCCAAGGTGCCCTCTCGGCTATTCAGCTCACATCATCTGGACCAGGAATGGTGAGGCCTGGAGAGAATCTCCACCTGGTCTGTAAAGTGACAGGTGTCACCATCAATACGCAGCACTACGACTGGGCCTGGATCCGCCACCCTCCTGGGAAAGGTCTAGAATGGATGGCACAAGTATACCCATATGATGGGAGGATGTGGTATGCCCCTTCTCTGAAAAGCCGCTCAAGCATTTCTGCAGACACCTCCAAGAATGAGTTCTCTCTCCAGCTGAACTCCCTGACAGCTGCGGACTCCGCCATGTACTACTGTGCTGGAGGGCACAGTGAGACAAGTTCAGTGGAAACATGTACAAAAAGGGGAACCTGTTTTTCAGTGTACGGTTCCCAGTTCTGCTCATCTAGTTCTAGTGGGTGTGTATTGAAACACACATTCTCACTTGCACAGAGGGGGAAAACTACTTTGTATGCAGAGATCCATCATTTTGGCCAATGGCACAGTTTGGTGGTTCGCTTAGGGAAGGAAGAGGGAGGCAAAGGTGCAAGCAAAGCAAACTTGGTTGTAGGGATAATTTATCGCAAAAGGAAAGGTGAACCAAAATAAGGCTGTGCATTATACCTGAACCATTCAGTCACATCTAGCTTTTAATCATTGGTTGTTGCTATTAAGGCCGGGAAGCCAAATAGAAGAAGGGGGGGGAAGGGGGGATGACATGGCATAAGCATGTGGAGGAAAGAAGAGGATGGGAAATGTTGGGGGTTTCCTAGAGAGACCAGAGATATTAGGTTGAAAGGAAAAGGGGGGATTTGGGGAATTTTACTCTTGGGAGTGGAGTATGAAGGTAAAATATCAGACTCCAAATTATATCTATTGTGGCCAATCTGGAGGCATCGTAGGACTGTAGGGAAAATTAAACATCCGACCTCTCTGAGAACAAGCTGCTGTCAAGGAAAGAGTAGCTGAGCAGCACTTCTGGACAGGGGGCAACCTGGGTGGGGGTTGTTGGTTTGCAACCAGGAAAAGGGTCTGCTGCTCTGCCTGTTGAGATCCTTCTTCCAACAATTCACCACATCTTGAGACAGTGAAGGCCACAGGCGATGCGCTCTGAATTGGCCTGAAGGACACACATGTGAGCCACGAGCCAGAGAGGCTCAAGAAGGAACTGGCAGCAAGAAGAGAAAGTTAATTATATTTCCAGCCAGGCACCTCCACCTGTGGGGGCTCATTGCATGGCGGGGGAGAAGGAAGCCCACTTTGACCCCCACCCTGAAGTCTCCTCCCACCAGTTCTTTTTTTTACTTTGCAGGTTGCTGGAGGAAGGACTCATGCGAACCCCCAAAGCAGGAAGTGGGGTGGGAGAGAATCGCTTCAGATAAGAGACCCTCCATTTTGGGAGCCAAAGGCTCCTCATTCCTGCCTGCCAAAAACACTCCCCCTTTAGCAGGACAAGATTATTGCTCTCCTTGTTTGCCTTGATGGCCTTTCCAAGCTGAAAGCAGACATTTGGCTCAATGTTTAGTCTGCTTAGACCCAGATTAGAGGATGTGTTTTATTCATTGCAATGCTCTCTTTTCAAGGGGTCTTCTCAGAACTGCTGCTCTCATCACCTGCACCAGACCTGGTGAGAAACTCAACCTGATCTGTAAAGTGACAGATTTTTCTCATCGATACGCATGGTTATGCTTGGGCCTGGGTCTGCCAGCCTCCTGGGAAAGGCCTAGAGTGGATTGGTGGCCTGAGCCCCTATGATGGATAATCAGATATTTGATTTTCTCTGTAAACCGCTTTGTGAACTTTTTGTTGAAAAGCGGTATATAAATACTGTTGTTGTTGTTGTTGTTGATGGGAGCACAAGGTATGCCTCTTCTCTGCTAAGGAGCTCAATGGTTTGCATTCAAGGGAGAGGAAGTTCCACAGCTGAAATGTGGCTTTGGCCACAACATGATCTCTCACAGGACTAAGGAAGTGAGAAGGAATAGAGGTAAGTTTCACACAAGGTCTTTTATGCCTGGTAACTAAACATGCGCAGGACAAGCAAATCACCTCTTCATGACACCCCTCCTTAAATAAAGAGCTCTTCCTTTTCGGAGCCCAGGCAGGGGACAAAACAAGTAGCGATGGAGCTCTCAGTCCTTTCTCTCCTTGTCTTCTCCCTCCTGCAGAATGGTCAGTCCAGAAAGGGGGTTCCATTTCTCCTAATGGAATAAGTTGTAGTGGACAGAAAGAATTGGGGGGGGGGTGCCACTTGTCTAGTTCATTTTGTGTGTATAATCCCTTTGCACAATTCCAGATATGAAGCAATTTACTTATGCTGAGAGAAAATTTGGATGATCTCTTTTGCAGTGGTTTCTGAAAAGGAGGTGCAACATGAGCCAAATGTGGGGAATAAATTTTAGATCTGAAAAATCATTTTGAGCCAACCACAAGTTTTCCTCTTAGAATTTTGCTCATGTCTTCCAAAATACAGCACGTTCCTTTCCTTCGTTCTTCCAGGGGTCCTCTCTGAAATTCAACTGACTGAATCTGGCGGAGGAACAGTGAAGCCTCGGGAACCCCTAAGACTGACCTGCACCGTGACTGGTACCTCCATCACTGACACATATAGTTACAACTGGATCCGCCAGCCTCCCAACAAAGGAGTGGAATGGATTGGGAGGGGATACTACAGTAGTTCCACCTGGTACACCAATTACACCTCAGCCTTCCAGAGCAGGGTCTCCATCTCTCCTGATGCTTCCAAGAACGAGTATCATCTCCAGTTAAACTCCATGGCAGCCGCAGACACAGCCACATACTACTGTGCGAGGGACACAGAGCAGATCTGGCGTCGTACAAAAAGAGGAAGCAGGAGTTGTTGTGGATTTAAGAGGCATTTGTCTGGTGTTGCAAGTTCTCTACATTGTCTACTGCTTTTCAGCCACACTAGACGCTGTTCCAGAACCACCATTCAGAGCACGATACCATAATCTTTCGAGACTGAAGGTTGCCAACTACTACCGCTTAAGGGTGATGATATTAGCCATCCTTATTTCCTTCTTTGCCTAAAGAGGGCTCTCCAAGCAAAGCCATGGAGTCCTGCAGAAATCCAAAATTGGGGTATTGGGGAAATGTGATTTCCTGAAAAAGAACCACTTCCTTTGAATTCCCCTAAGTTATGTGTGCCTTAATAATGCCCCCAACTGCAGACTGAAACACTCTTAGGGCCCAATCCTACTGAGCCATTGCACAAATGAAAGACATATTCTAGAGCAGCAGGAGCCAAGCTATGACCCATGGGCCATAGCCAGCACCCACCAGAATCCATCCCCTGGGTGGACACAGCATACCCTGGGTGGACACAGCGTAATCATCGCACCAGCCAACTGCTTCCAGTCGCTCCAGCAGGCTTTGTGCCCAGATTTCTGGGCAGACACAGCTGGCCAGAACAGTGTATGGGGATGATCTGCAGCAAGAAGAGGAGCCTCCCTGGTGGAACAGTAAGAACATAAGAACAGCCCCACTGGATCAGGCCATAGGCCCATCTAGTCCAGCTTCCTGTATCTCACAGCGGCCCCCCAAATGCCCCAGGGAGCACACCAGATCACAAGAGGACAGTAAGCTGCGTTCATGCCAAGGCAGAGATTTTTCCAGACCACCTCTGAGCTCGGAAGTACAAGCTGCTCTTCAAACAAGAGAAGCAGACTGTGAAGGATGGAGGAGGCTGACCAAGTATTGCCTAGGTTAGTGCTCAGCAGAGCCCTCCCCCCTCCACTGATTTACTGGGCCAGCAGCTGAAATGAGTGGAAACTGGTGGCTGTTCATTGCTACCATCTTGGGCTGGAGAAATCCGGCAGAGGGACGCCATCTAGCCGCTCTGTTTTAGAACCTCAGGCGCAACCTGACATGACAGTCCACTGAATGATCAGTTGACATCATCTAGTCTGGGCAAGTATTCCAGATAAAACCAGTTGATTAGGAAAAAAAGAAAAAGAAAATAATGTGGTGGAGAAGGAAAAAACCAGAACAAATCTTCCCTTTCCCTGAGGAAGCCTCTGGAGGCTGAACAGCATTGGTGCTGCTGCACTGCCACATGGGAAGTTATATCAGATTGGGCAGCATCTGAATGAAGGAGCTCCTTGGTTTGCACTTCCTTTGTACATAAACCTGGAAGTCTTAGACTCCCCTGTTTGGAGAAACCAGGAGCAAGCAGATGATCCACTTTCTGTTCACTTCTAGTGTGTGGAAATCAGATCAATACAATCACATCTGGGGCAAGTTGGAACGAGGCAGTGACAGTGGCAGCCAACTTGGGTGAAAGCAGCCACTTCCTTGACCCCCTGCAATCTGCCGAAGATGCAACCCACACCATCTAGCTCCCTGGATGGGCTGTCCCTGGATGAACTGCAACAGCTTGGACTCTCCAAATCTTTCTCCGTGCAGACCTCCATCATCTGAAGGCCTTTTGGCTTCCTGTAATGTGGTATTTGAAATGGCAGAATAACCTGCAGGACTAAGGAGCCTTGAAGAAATACCTAAGAGGCGTGTTCCACACAGCCCCTTTTAATATCAGAAGACCAAACATGCACAGGACATGCAAATCACCCCTTTGTTACACCCCTCCTTAAATAGGAGCTCTTGCCTTTGAGAGCCCATGTCTGGGGTGGAGAGACCTGCCAGCAGAGATGGAGTTCTTAGTCCCCTGTCTCTTTGTCTTCTCAATTCTGATGAATGGTTGGTATTTATAATGAGGATTTTCTCTTTTCTATGGGAAAAGGACATAGCAGGAAGGGAGAATGTGTCTGTGTGTGTGTGGGGGGGGGGGGGGGGGTAGAATTCAGGTGTTGCCTGATTCATTTCATGCCCAGGACCCCTTTGCACAAATCCAATAATTAAATGCTTTAAAAATTTCATTATGCTTTTTTATAATTGAGAAAAAAAAACCTTTCACATCAGTTTTAGGACAGATAAAAAAAGAGAACGAAACACTGGGCAAATTACCATTGAGACCCCTAAAACCTGAATGTCAAAATGTTTTTGAATCAACCACATTTTTTTTCTTTAATAACTTTGCTAACTTCCTTCAAAATAGAGCACTTTTTTCCTTTCTTGCTTCCAGGGGTCCTCTCCAACGTTCAACTGATTGAGTCTGGTGGAGGAATAGTGAAGCCTGGGGAACCCCTAAGGCTGACCTGTACAGTGACTGGTGCCAATGTCAACGATGGGTATAACTGTCACTGGATCCGCCAGCCTCCCAACAAAGGCCTGCAATGGTTAGGGAGGGGATACTTTAGCAGCTCCAGTTCCAACTGGGTGACCAATTATGCCTCAGCCGTCAGCAGCCGGATCTCCATCACGCCTGATTATTCCAAGAACTCGTACTCAATCCAGTTAAACTCCATGGCAGCCGCAGACACAGCCACCTATTACTGTGCCAAGAGCACAGTGACACAGAGCGAGTCTGGCGTCGTACAAAAAGGGGAAGCGGAATTTGTTGTGGATTTAATGGGCATTTGTCTGGTGTTGCAAGTTCTCCACACTGTCTGCCACTTAAGGGGTATGATATTGGCCGTCCTTGTTTCCTACTGTGCCTAAAGAGGGCACTCTAAGCCTAGCTAGAGTTGGAATCCTTCAGAAATCCAAACTGCAACCTGATTATTGGGGAAATGCGATTTCCTGAAACAGAACCACTTCCTTAAATACTTTGAATTACCCTATGATGCGCGCCTCATATACTGCCACTTAAGGGGGATGATATTGTCTATCCTTATTTCCTTAAGAACAGCCCCACTGGATCATGCCATAGGCCCATCTAGTCCAGCTTCCTGTATCTCACAGCAGCCCACCAAATGCCCCAGGGAGCACACCAGATAACAAGAAGACCTGCAATCTGGTGCCCCCCTTGCATCTGACATAGCCCATTTCTAAAATCAGGAGGTTGCGCATACACATCATGGCTTGTAACCCGTAATGGATTTTTCCTCCAGAAACTTGTCCAATCCCCGTTTAAAGGCATCCAGGCCAGATGCCGTCACCACATCCTGTGGCAAGGAGTTCCACAGACCAACCACATGCTGAGTAAAGGAATATTTTCTTTTGTCTGTCCTAACTCTCCCAATACTCAACTTTAGTGGTTGTCGCCTGGTTCTGGTGTTATGTGAGTGTAAAGAGCATCTCTCTATCCACTCTGTCCTTCCGGCTATTGCTGCTGATTCTGCTATCCATCAGAAGTCTACATCAACACAAAAGTGTAGAAGCCTTCATTCCAACCTGGTTACAACGCTGTGACACAAACCTGATCAAAGCATGTCAGGTTGAGCAAGGTAATTCTCCCAAACCTGATGCCTTTAGCAGTACGAAATGCAAATATGTCCCGCCCCCCACTGCACTTCTCATTCTCTCCTCATTTGACTTTTAATGACAAGTTAACTTTCAGTTCTCCTAACCAACCAGTGCACTTCTAAGCAAGGAGACATCAAGCCCAATCCTTTCCAGTTTTCCAGTGCTAGTGCCATTGCACCAATGGGGTGTGTGCTGCATCCTGCAGTAGAAGGGCAGTCACTGAGGCCTCCTCAAGGTAGGGGAACATGCATTCCTTTATCTTGGGGCTGCATTGCGGCCGCACTAGTGCTGGAAGGTTGGATAGGATTGGGCCCATACTCGATTAGCGCCCAATTCTAGGGGCCTATTGCATCACTGGAACTCATGTCTCTGCAACACAGTGTGCTTTAGAACAGTTGCAAAAGGTTACTGGTCATTCTCCACAACTCCTGCATAAACTACAAGCTCCCCTCTGGTCAAAACCCCAAACCTCACAGGAACCTGCCCTGTCTCCTTCACAGCAGCCCTTTCCACTTTTTTTTTTACCTTTTAAACATTGGTCTTTTTATACGGTTAGGGTGGGGGAAGCCTGAAACACAGCTGAGCTCACCCTGAAGCTCAGCCAGCCAGCTGCCCCTGAAGCTCTTTCCACCAGCCCCTTTATACATCATAACATGTAGAAGGGAGGACTCATGCAAATCCTCCAATGACAAGGTGGGGGTGGGAAGAGAGAGCCCCTCATCAAAAGGGAGACCCTCCAATTAAGGAGCTTCACACTCTCCCCAGTCCAAAGATTCCTCCTTCCTGCCAGGCTAGAACATTCTCCTCTTGGAAGTATGAAAGTATTGCTCTCCTTCTTGATTTCCTTGGCGGCCTTTCCAAGATGTAAGCTGACATTTCATTCAGTGTTTGGTTTTCTTAAGACCCAGATTACATGCTATGCTTTATTCAATGTCATGTTCTCTCTCAAAGGGGCCTCCTCGGATGTTCAGCTCACATCATCTGGACCAGGAATGTTGAGACCTGGAGAGAATCTCAACCTAGTCTGTAAAGTGACAGGTGTTGCCATCAACTCACAGAGTTATGTTTGGAACTGGGTTCACCAGCCTCCTGGGAAAGGTCTGGAATGGATGAGCCGCATATATCCCTACGATGGGAGGACATGGTATGCCCCTTCCCTTAAGAGCCGCACAACCATTTCTTCGGACACCTCCAAGAACGAGTTCTCCCTCCAGCTGAACTCCCTGACAGCTGCAGACTCGGCCATGTATTTCTGTGCCCGAGATGCACAGTGAGGCAAGTCCATTGGAGCGATGTACAGAAAGAGGAAGCTGTTTCAGACGATACAATTCCCAGTTCTATACATTGGCCAAAATCAGAAAATGAGGGAGCCCCCAATGTTGTGTTCTCAGCTTTATTTGTAAGCCCCCTTGGGCATTTGCTTTGCCATAGGAAAGGCGGGATACAAATTTCTTAAAGGTGGGGTACAAATCAATCAGTCAAACAAACCAACAAATGATCACGAAAACAACATTGGACTAAATTCTCCTACTTTGTGAATTTAAGGCTACTGAACTCTATGGACACACTCTCATATAATGTATAGGTTTCAGCCCTTTATGTTAATCAAGTAATATAACTGGATGATTGCATTGCACATTCACAATGCTGATTACAGGAGAAGATCATAAGAACATAAGAGCCCTACTGGATCAGGCCAAAGGCCCATCTAGTCCAGCTTCCTGTGTCTCACAGTGGCCCACCAAATGCCTCAGGTAGCACACAAGACTACAAGAGACCTGCATCCTGTTTCCCTCCCTTGTGGAGTGATAGGTGTAACTAATCTGTGGAACTTCTTGCCACAGGATGCACATAAGAACATAAGAAGAGCTCAGCTGGATCAGCCCCAAAGTCCATCTAGTCCATCTAGTCCAGCCTCCTGTATGTCACAGTGGTCCACCAGATGCCCCAGGGAGCACACAAGGCATCAGGAAGACCTGCAGCCTGATGCCCTCCCTTGCACCTAGCAGATCATGAGTATTCTGGACAGAGGCATTGCGAGAGGCAGCAGAATCTGGGAGCAGTGATGTCCTGACATTTTGCCGTCATTTCTGGGTTCTCCCAGAAGAGAAGGTGGCAATTTCACGATCTTACTGCCGCCCACCTTCTGTCTCCTTCGGAGGCAAGTCAGCTGGAGATGTGTACAAAAGAGGAAGTTGTTTTAAGGACCCAGTTCTCACTTCCACCCCACTTCTGATTGCTGTGGATTTACTTCCAAATATTCATGTGTAGGATTCTCTTCTTTATGTGAATTATGGCCTTCTCCCCGCCCCCCCCTTGCAATGAGACCTTGCAGCTGGGGGTGAGTGGGTGGAAATATAAATAATTTCCTCCCCCACTGCCAGTTCTTTCTTGAACCTCTATGGCTCATTGTTCACATGAATGTCTCTTAAGGCTACATAATGTCTCTGAAATTATGAATGTCATGACATGACATGAATGTCTCTTTAGTCTGGGGCCGCATAATCTGTGGCCTTCACTGTCCAAAGACGTGATGATTGTTGAAGAAGCAATTGAAACAGGGGAAGGGCACAATTCTAACCAGGTCTGCTCAGAAGTAAGTCCTTTTGTGTTTAGTGGGACTTACTCCCAGGAAAGTGAGGTTAGGATCTTTGCCCAGTTGCTCCCCACCACACAATGCTAGTTTGCTGCTGACAATGGAACAGAAGCAGAGGCAGTAAAGTGGTTTCAAAGAAAAATAGTTTGAAACCCTGAGAGCTGCACAGGGTTGCTGTATATTGTAAAGTCCATGGTGTAATGAGCTAAAAAAAGAAAAAGAAAATAGAACCTTCAAGTGTAGAGGTAGTCTAAGGGACTCCTCTTCTGGAATGATTTTGTGTGCATGTATATCTGTGGCAATGTCTCTCACTGTTTCTCTAAACAAGAATGGCTGCACTTGTGCCTTCCGAAAGGATCTACTTCCAGCTTATACTACTCGCTTCCCTTAGCAGCTTGTATGATACTGGAAGGAAAGATTTGCTTGGGTCTCCAGAAAAGGACAACCTTAAGAATTGCTTGTCCGCTACTCTCTTTCCTTGACAGCAGCGTGAAGGGCAAGGTCCAGATATGTGCTGCCCTTATGGATACTTGAAGTTAATGAGGCTATTGTTAAATGACTGTTTTCCTTTAATTTAAAGGAAACTTAAAAAAAATTGTGTGTAACAAGGTTGGACCTGTATGTTATCAATATAATATTATGATATGATATAATACAATATATAATGATATATATTTTGATACATGTTCTGAATGTATTTTTTTACATATAAAAATTTATATCTATAAACATGTCTGGCTATTACTCTGATTCTGTTATCCATGTCAAGTTTAGCCCAACACTAAAGTGTATAAACCTTCACCCCAACTTGGTTACTGCAGCCATTCTGTTCAAGTACTCTGGGTGGAACCTCAAGAATCCATAAGAGCAGCATATATCTGGGCCTTGCCCCTTCACGCTGCTGTCAAGGAAGGAGAGTAGCGGACAAGCAATTCTTGTCCTTTTCTGGAGACCCAAGCAGATCTTTCCTTCCAGTATCATACAAGCTGCTAAGGGAAGCAAGTAGTATAAGCTGGAAGTAGATCCTTTCAGAAGGTACAAATGGAGCAATTCTTGTTTAGTGAGACAATGCGATATTGCCCCCCCAAAAACACACAATCAGTTCAGGAGAGGAGTCCCTTAACATTTTTCCCTGTCCAATGGTTTTCCCTTCAAGGCACTCCCAAGGGTCGCTTCTCCCCCTTGGCACCAGTTCTTGGATGTATTCCCCGGTAACAAAGGCTGGAGAAGGGGTTGCAGAGGGAACAGGATGGTGACCAAGGAGGAGCTAAGTCCCACCCAGCACAAAATTCTTCTTCCAACAGTGGTTTGCTGGAGGTCTGGACACAGCAGCCTACAAGCAGGACATCCCTTGGCGTTCATTCCCAGTGGTTTGCAAGTCAGATAGACTACCTCTACACATGGAGGTTCTATTTTCTTTTTCTTTTTTTAGCTCATTATGCCATGGACTTTACAATATACAGTGACCCCGTACAGCTCTCTAAAACCATGCTGTGAGATATCTCACACCCATGCAAAGGGAACAGCTGTAGGATTCTCTGTTCCAATCCACAACTTGCACAGCCAACAAAGCTGTACATCTTTATTTTTCTTTGAAACCACTTTACTGCCTCTGCTTCTGTTCCATTGTCAGCAGCAAACCAGCATTGTGTGGTGGGGAGCAATTGGGCAAAGAACTGCATGACTTTGGCTGCAATCCTAACCTCACTTTCCTGGGAGTAAGTCCCATTGAACACAAAAGGACTTACTTCTGAGTAGACCTGGTTAGAATTGTGCCCTTCCCCTGTTTCAATTGCTTCTTCAACAATCATCACATCTCTGGACAGTGAAGACCAAGGATTATGTGGCCACAGACTAAAGAGACATTCATGTCATGTCATGACATTCATAATGTCAGAGACATTATGTAACCTTAGGAGATGTTCATGTGAGCAATGGGCCATAGAGGTTCAAGAAAGAACTGGCAGTAGGGGAAGGAAGTTATTTATATTTCCACCCACTCAGCCCCAGCTGCAAGGTCTCATTGCATGGGGAGGGGGGGAGAGAAGGGGAAAGGAAGCCCAAAGCATGCTGTTGATCCCACCCTGAAGCCTCCTTGCACCAGCCCTTTTATACTTCATAACTTGCTGAAAGAAACACTCATGCAAATCCCCCAAGGAAGCTGTGGTGTGGGGGGGGGGGGGAAGAGTCTTGCTTAAAAAGGGAGGTCCTCAAATTAAGGCACTCACACTCTCTCCAGTCCCACTTTCCTGCTGGGCCAGAGCACTCCCCCATCAGCAGTATGAAATTCTTGCTGTCCTTGATCTCCTTGGTGGCCTTCCCAAGATGTAAGAGAGCATTTGGGCTAAAATTATTTTATTTATGACTAGAATTAGGTGATGCATTTTATTCATTGCCATGTTCTGTCTCTCCAAGGGGTCTTCTCAGACATTCAACTCACATCATCTGGACCAGGAACAGTGAGACCTGGAGAGAATCTCAACCTGCTTTGTAAAGTGACAGGTTTCGCCATCAATACGCAGTACTATGCTTGGCACTGGATCCTCCAGCCTCCTGGGAAAGGTCTAGAATGGGTGGGCCGCATATATCCCTATGATGGGAGCATACTCTATGCCCCTTCTGTGAAAAGCCGCGCAACCATTTCTTCCGACACCTCCAAGAACGAGTTCTCCCTCCAGCTGAACTCCCTGACAGCTGCAGACTCAGCCGTGTATTTCTGTGCCCGAGATGCACAGTGAGGCAAGTCCTTTGGAGAGATGTACAAAAAGAGGAAGCTGTTTCAGAAGACACAATTCCCCGTTCTGTTCAGTGGCCAAAATCAGAAAATGAGGAAGCCCCCAATATTGTGTTCTCAGCTTTATTTGTAAGCCGCCTTGGGCATTTGCTTTGCCATAGGAAAGGCGGGATATATTTATTATTATTAACAGTATTTATATACCACTTTTCAACAAAAAGTTCACAAAGCGGTTTACAGAGAAAAATCAAATAACTAATGGCTCCCTGTCCCATTAGGGCTCACAATCTAAAAATCTATATTAAATAAATAAATAAATAAATAAATAAATAAATAAATAAATAAATAAGGATCACTAAATCTGCACTGGACAAATTGCTCTGCTACTTTCTGAGTTTAAAGTCACTGAACTCCATGGACTCACTTCCATATACTCATGTATAGGATTCAGCCCTTTATGTTAATCCCATTACTGTTTAACAGTCTTTCTAGCATCTTGTCACAACCTTTTGTTTGGTGTTGTTTTTTTCAGAACCCCAAGTAATATAATTGATTACAGGTCCAGCCTATTTATACATGGATTTTTTATACATGGATTTGACTCAACATGAATGGCCCCTGCAAATGAGAAGGAATGTGCTCATCCCTGGAGAAGGGGAAAAATGTACCCCTTTAAAATCAGTTTAAAAAACTGAACAGTCCCTTAACAATAGCCTGGTTAATGAGAGAGAGATGGCAGCTGGCTGACAAACCATCAATCCTTCTCTCTCCAGGTGACCCCTCCCTTCCCCCCCAGCACCTGAAAGAAAGATACTATGCATTGGTGAAGGGAGGGGTCAGAGTGAAGCCTTTCTAAGCACTTTGAGAGAGACTGATGGTTGGATTGTCATCTTAATGACTCTTATCTTACAAAGGTCAGCAAGTCTGTTTTTTAATCACTGCAGCAATGAAACTTTGTTTTTTAAATTGATTTGCTATAGTGCATTTTTTGCCATCCATTTGAGTGCTTGGAATGGACCCCACCCAAATGATGAGGCTCAACCTATGTTGCACATTCACAATGCTGGTTACAGAAGCCCATCATGATTCTTCTGGGTTATTAAATCCATGCAAAATGAACATGTGTGGATTGCATAAATGTGAGAGTGAAGATGTCAACAGCTGATCTCGTGTTTTTTTGTTTTTTTTTTCCATAACATATGAAAATAACCAATTAGTTGGATAAAGCTTCAGAAAAATTGGGGAGGGGGGCACTGACCAATGCTTCAATCCTATGCACACTTATCTGGGACTAAGAACCCAATCCTATTCCCCTCTACCCTGTGCAATGCAGTGACCCCAATGGAGCATGGGTTGCATGCTATGGGGAGGGGGAACCAAACGAATAGCTCTGGAATGATAAGCAAAAGTCTTCTTGATTTACCTTCCGATTAGCTGCCTGGCTACCAAAAAGAAAATAAGACAATAAATAACATGGATGGGTGAGTCCAGAGCATCTCTGTCTCCCATTACTCAACTTGCAAACGAGTCCCAAGAGACTCCTAAATCACCCAGAGCGTTTACGCGACTTGAAAAAACTTGAGTCATGAGTCTTTTCCTTTAAAATGCCAGCTGTGGCTTCTTGGGGAAAAATGGGGCTGCTGCCAGCCTGTGTGTGTGTGTGTGTGTGTGTGTGTGTGTATATATATATATATATATATATATATATATATATATAGGAGTTCTCTTTAAACAGTCCCCTGCTGTCTCCATTCCATCTGTAAACAAGGTGGGAGCGAGTGGGATGGACTGCGAGAGAACGGGCACAGAAGCAGCAAGAGGGAAGAGGGCCACATGCCACAGCTGAGAGGCTTCCCAGTATGACCCAATCCTTTGCAGCCTGCTCCCTCCTCCCTCCCTCCCTCCTGCTCCTTGCAAAAGCCCTGCCTCCGGGCTGGAACTTCCCTGCTGCTCACCTGGTCTGAATGATGGCCCCACGAGGTCTCTCACACCGTGTAAAAAGTAAGCAAGCACACCCAGGCACAGACAGACTTGAGTTGGCATGTGTGGGGTCCGGGTGCCCAGTCAGTGGCCTCAAGCTCGAGTCAATGCCTGAGTCATTGACACGGGTGACTCAGGTGTAAGCAGCAAAAATAACCATTTTCAAAAGGCAAGCGAAATTCACACAACAGGTGTGACCTGCAACAGGTGTTCATAAGGGGCCCAACGCCGATTAGGATTCCCTCCTTAGGCTACTAGCTGCAATTTTATCATGATCAATCTGCAGCTCAATTGGTGTTGGACAGTTTCAAGTTTGGGTTTAGGATTCCTGCGCTGTCACACGTTTGCTCGTAACCTCCAGTCAGTTAGAGGCATGGAGGATTTGGTGAGGCGTAAAATAGCCAAGGAGGTGGAGGCAGGCAGGGTAGTTCAACCATGGGGTTTGCTGTTCCTCCATTAAGTAACCTGCAGGTGTCACATTTGGGACTGGTACCTAAAAAAGCCCCGGGTCAATTCAGGCTGATTCACCACCTGTCCTTTCCAGAGGGTTCTTCTGTAAATGACAGGATTCCCACCCACCTGTGCTCAGTCAAATACACTTCCTTAGATGAGGCTGTTAGCCACCTCAGGAAGTGTGGCCCTGGGGCTTCGATGGCCAAGGCAGATATTGAATCTGCCTTCAGACTACTGCCCCTGCACCCCCAGGTCTTTTGCCAGTTGGGTTTTCATTTTGAAGGGGGTTATTACTTGGATCGGGCGCTACCGATGGGATGAACTAGATGAACCCACTAAAACTAGGAACTGTGAACTCTGAAATAGAGTGGGTTTTTTGTACTCAACTCCCATTGACTTTGTCCCACTGTGATACACCCCTGACGGAGAAATACGTGGCTGAGTCTACAGCTGTCACTGAGTTCTGCTGGAGAAAGACCTCATTCTTGGAGGCATCTGTAGAAATGGTTGAGTGGGTTCATCTAGTTCTAGTGGGTATGTACTGAAACGCACATTATCATGTGCACATGGGGAAAACTACATTGTGTGCAGAGATCCGTCATAGTGGCTAATGGCACAGTTCAGTGGTTTGATATTTCTCTAACTTTCTGCCCAGACACCTCCAAAGGCAACTTCTGGTCACATGGAGGACAAAAATACAGGAAGGAAGCCAGGAGCAAACCCTCTACTCCACCCTAAAACCTCCTTCCACCAGCCCCTTTATACTTCAAAGCTTCCTGGAGGAAGGACTCATGCAAATCCCCCAGGAGGATGTGGGGATGGGGAGAGTGAGTTTCTCTTCAAAAGAGAGACCCTCAACTTAAGTAGTCTCACAGTCTTCCCAGTCCACAGGCTCAACCTTCCTGCCCGGCTAGAACATTCCCCTTTGAGCACTATGAAATTCTTGCTGTCCTTCTTGTTTGCCTTGGTGGTCATGGCAAGATGTAAGCAGACATGCGGTTCAACGTTTTGTGAAGATCATGATGTTGTACTTTATTCATTGCCATGTTCTCTCTCCAAGGTGCCCTCTCAGCTATTCAGCTCACATCATCTGGACCAGGAATGGTGAGGCCTGGAGAGAATCTCCACCTGGTCTGTAAAGTGACAGGTGTCACCATCAATACGCAGTACCACAACTGGGCCTGGATCCGCCAGCCTCCTGGGAAAGGTCTAGAATGGATGGCAAGAGTATACCCATATGATGGGAGCACATACTATGCCCCTTCTCTGAAAAGCCGCTCAAGCATTTCTGCAGACACCTCCAAGAATGAGTTCTCCCTCCAGCTGAACTCCCTCACAGCTGCAGACTCCGCCATGTACTACTGTGCTGGAGGGCACAGTGAGACAAGTTCAGTGGAAACTTGTACAAAAAGGGGAACCTGTTTTTCAGTGTACAGTTCCCAGTTCTGCTCATCTAGTTCTAGTGGGTGTGTATTGAAACACACATTCTCACTTGCACAGAGGGGGAAAACTACTTTGTAAGCAGAGATCCATCATTTTGGCCAATGGCACAGTTTGGTGGTTCGCTTAGGGAAGGAAGAGGGAGGCAAAGGTGCAAGCAAAGCAAACTTGGTTGTAGGGATAATTTATCGCAAAAGGAAAGGTGAGCCAAAATAAGGCTGTGCATTATACCTGAACCATTCAGTCACATCTAGCTTTTAATCATTGGTTGTTGCTATTAAGGCCGGGAAGCCAGATAGAAGAAGGGGGGGGAAGGGGGGATGACATGGCATAAGCATGTGGAGGAAAGAAGAGGATGGGAAATGTTGGGGGTTTCCTAGAGAGACCAGAGATATTAGGTTGAAAGGAAAAGGGGGGATTTGGGGAATTTTAATCTTGGGAGTGGAGTATGAAGGTAAAATATCAGACTCCAAATTATATCTATTGTGGCCAATCTGGAGGCATCGTAGGACTGTAGGGAAAATTAAACATCCGACCTCTCTGAGAACAAGCTGCTGTCAAGGAAAGAGTAGCTGAGCAGCGCTTCTGGACAGGGGGCAACCTGGGTGGGGGGTTGTTGGTTTGCAACCAGGAAAAGGGTCTGCTGCTCTGCCTGTTGAGATCCCTCTTCCAACAATTCACCACATCTTGAGACAGTGAAGGCCACAGGCGATGCGCTCTGAATTGGCCTGAAGGACACACATGTGAGCCACGAGCCAGAGAGGCTCAAGAAGGAACTGGCAGCAAGAAGAGAAAGTTAATTATCTTTCCAGCCAGGCACCGCCACCTGCGGGGGCTCATTGCATGGGGGGGGAGAAGGAAGCCCACTTTGACCCCCACCCTGAAGTCTCCTCCCACCAGTTCTTTTTTACTTTGCAGGTTGCTGGAGGAAGGACTCATGAGAACCCCCAAAGCAGGAAGTGGGGTGGGAGAGAATCGCTTCAGATAAGAGACCCTCCATTTTGGGAGCCAAAGGCTCCTCATTCCTGCCTGCCAAAAACACTCCCCCTTTAGCAGGACAAGATTATTGCTCTCCTTGTTTGCCTTGATGGCCTTTCCAAGCTGAAAGCAGAACTTTGGCTCAATGTTTAGTCTGCTTAGACCCAGATTAGAGGACGTGTTTTATTCACTGCAATGCTCTCTTTTCAAGGGGTCTTCTCAGAA
This sequence comes from Tiliqua scincoides, assembly GCF_035046505.1. NCBI lineage: Eukaryota > Metazoa > Chordata > Lepidosauria > Squamata > Scincidae > Tiliqua > Tiliqua scincoides. The sequence goes on along the minus strand of NC_089825.1, from coordinate 131,205,620 downwards.
CTGCTGCTCTCATCACCTGCACCAGACCTGGTGAGAAACTCAACCTGATCTGTAAAGTGACAGATTTTTCTCATGGATACGCATGGTTATGCTTGGGCCTGGGTCTGCCAGCCTCCTGGGAAAGACCTAGAGTGGATTGGTGGCCTGAGCTCCTATGATGGGAGCACAAGGTATGCCTCTTCTCTGCTAAGGAGCTCAATGGTTTGAATTCAAGGGAGAGGAAGTTCCACAGCTGATATGTGGCTTTGGCCACAACATGATCTCTCACAGGACTAAGGAAGTGAGAAGGAATAGAGGTAAGTTTCTGCCAAGGTCTTTTATGCCTGGTAACTAAACATGCGCAGGACATGCAAATCACCTCTTCATGATACCCCTCCTTAAATAAAGAGCTCTTCCTTTTCGGAGCCCAGGCAGGGGACAAAACAAGTAGCGATGGAGCTCTCAGTCCTTTCTCTCCTTGTCTTCTCCCTCCTGCAGAATGGTCAGTCCAGAAAGGGGGTTCCATTTCTCCTAATGGAATAAGTTGTAGTGGACAGAAAGAATTGGGGGGGGGGGTGCCACTTGTCTAGTTCATTTTGTGTGTATAATCCCTTTGCACAATTCCAGATATGAAGCAACTTACTTATGCTGAGAAAAAAATTGGATGATCTCTTTTGCAGTGGTTTCAGAAAAGGAGGTGCAACATGAGCCAAATGTGGGGAATAAATTTTAGATCTGAAAAATCATTTTGAGCCAACCACAAGTTTTCCTCTTAGAATTTTGCTCATGTCTTCCAAAATACAGCACACGTTCCTTTCCTTCTTTCTTCCAGGGGTCCTCTCTGAAATTCGACTGACTGAGTCTGGCAGAGGAACAGTGAAGCCTGGGGAACCCCTAAGACTGACCTGCACCGTGGCTGGTACCTCCATCACTGACACATATGGTTACAGCTGGATCCGCCAGCCTCCCAACAAAGGAGTGGAATGGATTGGGAGGGGATACTACAGTGGTTCCAGCTGGGTAACTAATTACGCCTCAGCCTACCAGAGCAGGATCTCCATCTCTCCTGATACTTCCAAGAACGAGTATCATCTCCAGTTAAACTCCATGGCAGCCGCAGACACAGCCACATACTACTGTGCGAGGGACACAGTGACACAGAGCGGATCTGGCGTCGTACAAAAAGAGGAAGCAGGAGTTGTTGTGGATTTAAGAGGCATTTGTCTGGTGTTGCAAGTTCTCTACATTGTCTACTGCTTTTCAGCCACACTAGACACTGTTCCAGAACCACCATTCAGAGCGCAATACCATAAACTTTCGAGACTGAAGGTTGCCAACTACTACCGCTTAAGGGTGATGATATTAGCCATCTTTATTTCCTTCTGTGCCTAAAGAGGGCTCTCCAAGCATAGCCATGGAGTCCTGCAGAAATCCAAAATTGGGGTATTGGGGAAATGTGATTTCCTAAAACAGAACCACTTCCTTTGAACTCCCCTGAGTTATGTGTGCCTTAATAATGTCCCCAACTGCAGACTGAAACACTCTTAGAGCCCAATCCTACTGAGCCATTGCACAAATGAAAGACATATTCTTAGAGCAGCAGGAGCCAAGCTATGACCCATGGGCCGTAGCCAGCGCCCGCCAGAATCCATCCCTTGGGTGGACACAGCGTACTCTTCCCCTAATCATCGCACTAGCCAACTGCTTCCAGTCGCTCCAGCAGACTTAGTGCCCAGATTTCTGGGCAGACACAGCTGGCCAGAACAGTGTATGGGGATGATCTGCAGCAAGAAGAGGAGCCTCCCTGGTGGAACAGTAAGAACATAAGAACAGCCCCACTGGATCAGGCCAGAGGCCCATCTAGTCCAGCTTCCTGTATCTCACAGCGGCCCACCAAATGCCCCAGGGAGCACACCAGATAACAAGACCTGCAAGGCCTCCTGGGAATTGTAGTTAAGAACATAAGAACAGCCCCGCTGGATCAGGCCACAGGCCCATCTAGTCCAGCATCCTGTATCTCACAGCGGCCCACCAAATGCCCCAGGGAGCACACCTGATAACAAGAGGACAGTAAGCTGCGTTCATGCCAAGGAAGAGATGTTCCAGACCACCTCTGAGCTCGGAAGAACAAGCTGCTCTTAAAACAAGAGAAGCAGACTGTGAAGGACGGAGGAGGCTGACCAAGTATTGCCCAGGTTAGCGTTCAGCACACCCTCCCTTCCCTCCACTGATTTACTGGGCCAGCAGTTGAAATGAGGGGAAACTGGTGGCTGTCCATTGCTCCCATCTTGGGCTGGAGAAACCAGGCAGAAGGAGGCCATCTAGCAGCTCTGTTTTAGAACCTCATGTGCAACCTGACATGACAGCCCACGGAATGATCAGTTGACATCATCTAGTCTGGGCAAGTATTCCAGATAAAACCAGTTGATTAGGAAAAGAGAAAAAGAACAACCACCATATAATGTGGTGGAGAACAAATCTTCCCTTTCCCTGAGGAACCTCTGGAGGCTGAAACTCCCAGGCAGGACACAGCCGGTACAGCATTGGTGCTGCTGCACTGCCACACGGGAAGTTGCGTCAGATTGGGCAGCATCTGAATGAAGGAGCTCCTTGGTTTGCACTTTCTTTGTACAGAAACCTGGAAGTCTTAGACTCCCCTGTTTGGATAAACCAGGAGCAAGCAGATGATCCACTTTCTGTTCACTTCTAGTGAGTGGAAATCAGATCAATACAATCACATCTGGGGCAAGTTGGAACGAGGCAGTGACAGTGGCAGCCAACTTGGGTGAAAGCAGCCACTTCCTTGACCCCCTGCAATCTGCCGCAGATGCAACCCACACCATCTAGCTCCCTGGATGGGCTGTCCCTGGATGAACTGCAACAGCTTGGACTCTCCAAATCTTCCTCCCTGCAGACCTCCATCATCTGAAGGCCTTTTGGCTTCCTGTAATGTGGCATTTGAAATGGCAGAATAACCTGCAGGACTAAGGAGCCTTGAAGAAATACCTAAGAGGCGTGTTCCACACAGCCCCTTTTAATATCAGAAGACCAAACATGCACAGGACATGCAAATCACCCCTTTGTTACACCCCTCCTTAAATAGGAACTCTTGCCTTTGAGAGCCCATGTCGGGGGTGGAGAGACGTACCAGCAGAGATGGAGTTCTTAGTCCCCTGTCTCTTTGTCTTCTCAATTCTGATGAATGGTTGGTATTTATAATGAGGATTTTCTCTTTTCTATGGGAAAAGGACATAGCAGGAAGGGAGAACGTGTCTGTGTGTGTGTGTGGGGGGGGGTAGAATTCAGGTGTTGACTGATTCATTTCACACCCAGGACCCCTTTGCCCAAATCCAACAATTAAATGCTTTAAAAATTTCACTAGGCTTTTTTTTTAATTGAGAAAAAAAGGGCTATCAATACTTTCACATCAGTTTTAGGACAGATAAAAAAAGAGAGCGGAACACTGGGCAAATTACCATTGAGACCCCTAAAACCTGAATGTCAAAATGTTTTTGAATCAACGACATTTTTTTCTTTAATAACTTTGCTAACTTCCTTCAAAATAGAGCACTTTTTTCCTTTCTTTCTTCCAGGGGTCCTCTCCGACGTTCAACTGACTGAGTCTGGCGGAGGAATAGTGAAGCCTGGGGAACCCCTAAGGCTGAGCTGCGCAGTGACTGGTGCCAATGTCAACGATGGGTATAGCTATGACTGGATCCGCCAGCCTCCCAACAAAGGCCTGCAATGGTTAGGGATGGGATACTTTAGCAGCTCCAGTTCCAACTGGGTGACCAATTATGCCTCAGCCGTCAGCAGCCGGATCTCCATCACGCCTGATTATTCCAAGAACTCGTACTCAATCCAGCTAAACTCCATGGCAGCTGCAGACACAGCCACCTATTACTGTGCCAGGGACACAGTGACACAGAGCGAGTCTGGCGTCGTACAAAAAGGGGAAGCGGAATTTGTTGTGGATTTAATGGGCATTTGTCTGGTGTTGCAAGTTCTCCACACTGTCTGCCACTTAAGGGGTATGATATTGGCCGTCCTTGTTTCCTACTGTGCCTAAAGAGGGCACTCTAAGCCTAGCTATAGTTGGAATCCTTCAGAAATCCAAATTGCAACCTGATTATTGGGGAAATGTGATTTCCTGAAACAGAACCACTTCCTCAAATATTTTGAATTACCCTGAATGATGTGCGCCTCATATACTGCCACTTAAGGGGGATGATATTGTCTATCCTTATTTCCTTAAGAACATAAGAACAGCCCCACTGGATCAGGCCATAGGCCCATCTAGTCCAGCTTCCTGTATCTCACAGCAGCCCACCAAATGCCCCAGGGAGCACACCAGATAACAAGAGACCTGCAAGGCTTCCTGGGAATTGTAGTTTAAGAACATAAGAACAGCCCACTGGATCAGGCCATAGGCCCATCTAGTCCAGCTTCCTGTATCTCACAGCAGCCCCACCAAATGCCCCAGGGAGCACACCAGATAACAAGAGACCTGCAAGGCTTCCTGGGAATTGTAGTTTAAGAACATAAGAACAGCCCACTGGATCAGGCCATAGGCCCATCTAGTCCAGCTTCCTGTATCTCACAGCGGCCCACCAAATGCCCCAGGGAGCACACCAGATAACAAGAGACCTGCAAGGCTTCCTGGGAATTGTAGTTTAAGAACATAAGAACAGCCCCACTGGATCAGGCCATAGGCCCATCTAGTCCAGCTTCCTGTATCTCACAGCAGCCCCACCAAATGCCCCAGGGAGCACACCAGATAACAAGAGACCTGCAAGGCTTCCTGGGAATTGTAGTTTAAGAACATAAGAACAGCCCACTGGATCAGGCCATAGGCCCATCTAGTCCAGCTTCCTGTATCTCACAGCGGCCCACCAAATGCCCCAGGGAGCACACCAGATAACAAGAAGACCTGCAATCTGGTGCCCTCCCTTGCATCTGACGTAGCCCATTTCTAAAATCAGGGGGTTGCGCATACACATCATGGCTTGTAACCCGTAATGGATTTTTCCTCCAGAAACTTGTCCAATCCCCGTTTAAAGGCATCCAGGCCAGATGCCGTCACCCCATCCTGTGGCAAGGAGTTCCACAGACCAACCACACGCTGAGTAAAGAAACATTTTGTCTGTCCTCACTCTCCCAATACTCAACTTTAGTGGATGTGCCCTGGTTCTGATGTTATGCGAGAGTGTAAAGAGCATCTCTCTATCCACTCTGTCCTTCCGGCTATTGCTGCTGATTCTGCTATCCACCAAAAGTCTACGTCAACACAAAAGCGTAGAAGCCTTCATTCCAACCTGGTTACAACGCTGTGACACAAACCTGATCAAAACATGTCAGGATGAGCAAGGTAATTCTCCCAAACCTGATGCCTTTAGCAGTACAAAATGAAAATGTGTCCCGCCCGCCACCGCACTTCTAATTCTCTCATCATTTGACTTTTAATGACAAGTTAGTTTTCAGTTCTCCTAACCAACTGGTGCACTTCTAAGCAAAGAGACATCAGGCCCAATCCTTTCCAATTTTCCAGCGCTAGTGCCATTGCACCAATGAGGTGTGTGCTGCGTCCTGCAGTGGAAGGGCAGTCACTGAGGCCTCCTCAAGGTAGGGGAACATGCGTTCCTTTATCTTGGGGCTGCATTGCGGCTGCACTAGTGCTGGAAGTTTGGATAGGATTGGGCCCATACTCGATTAGCGCCCAATTCTAAGGACCTATTGCATCACTGGAACTCATGTCTCTGCAACACAGTGTGCTTTAGAACAGTTGCAAAAGGTTACTGGTCATTCTCCTGCATAACTCCTGCATAAACTACAAGCTCCCCTCTGGTCAAAACCCCAAATCTCACAGGAACCTGCCCTGTCTCCTTCACAGCAGCCCTTTCCACTCTTTTAAACATTGGTCTTATTGTATGGTTTGGGGGGGGGGAGCCTGAAACACACAGCTGAGCTCATCCAGAAGCTCAGCCAGCCAGCTCCCCCTGAAGCTCTTTCCACCAGCCCCTTTATACATCATAACTTGTAGAAGGGAGGACTCATGCAAATCCTCCAATGACAAGGTAGGGGTGGGAAGAGAGAGCCCCTCATCAAAAGGGAGACCCTCCAATTAAGCAGCTTCACACTCTCCCCAGTCCTAAGATTCCTCCTTCCTGCCAGGCTAGAAAAGTCTCCTCTTGGAAGTATGAAAGTATTGCTGTCCTTCTTGATTTCCCTGGCGGCCGTTCCAAGATGTAAGCAGACATTTCATTCAGTGTTTGGTTTTCTTAAGACCCAGATTACATGCTATGCTTTGTTCAATGTCATGTTCTCTCTTAAAGGGGCCTCCTCGGATGTTCAGCTCACATCATCTGGACCAGGAATGGTGAGACCTGGAGAGAATCTCAACCTAGTCTGTAAAGTGACTGGCGTTGCCATCAATTCACAGAGTTATGTTTGGAACTGGGTTCGCCTGCCTCCTGGGAAAGGTCTGGAATGGATGAGCCGCATATATCCCTACGATGGGAGGACGTGGTATGCCCCTTCCCTTAAGAGCCGGACAACCATTTCTTCGGACACCTCCAAGAACGAGTTCTCCCTCCAGCTGAACTCCCTGACAGCTGCAGACTCGGCCATGTATTTCTGTGCCCGAGATGCACAGTGAGGTAAGTCCATTGGAGCGATGTACAGAAAGAGGAAGCTGTTTCAGACGATACAATTCCCAGTTCTATACATTGGCCAAAATCAGAAAATGAGTGAGCCCCCAATGTTGTGTTCTCAGCTTTATTTGTAAGCCCCCTTGGGCATTTGCTTTGCCATAGGAAAGGCGGGATACAAATTTCTTAAAGGTGGGGTACAAATCAATCAGTCAAACAAACCAACAAATGATCACGAAAACAACATTGGACTAAATTCTCCTACTTTGTGAATTTAAGGCTACTGAACTCTATGGACACACTCTCATATAATGTATAGGTTTCAGCCCTTTATGTTAATCAAGTAATATAACTGGATGATTGCATTGCACATTCACAATGCTGATTACAGGAGAAGATCATAAGAACATAAGAGCTCTACTGGATCAGGCCAAAGGCCCATGTAGACCAGCTTCCTGTGTCTCACAGTGGCCCACCAAATGCCTCAGGGAGCACACAAGACTACAAGAGACCTGCATCCTGTTTCCCTCCCTTGTGGAGTGATAGGTGTAACTAATCTGTGGAACTCCTTGCCACAGGATGCACATAAGAACATAAGAAGAGCTCAGCTGGATCAGCCCCAAAGTCCATCTAGTCCATCTAGTCCAGCCTCCTGTATGTCACAGTGGTCCACCAGATGCCCCAGGGAGCACACAAGGCATCAGGAAGACCTGCAGCCTGATGCCCTCCCTTGCATCTAGCAGATCATGAGTATTCTGGACAGAGGCATTGCGAGAGGCAGCAGAATCTGGGAGCAGTGATGTCCTGACATTTTGCCGTCATTTCTGGGTTCTCCCAGAAGAGAAGGTGGCAATTTCACGATCTTACTACCACCCACCTTCCGTCTCCTTCGGAGGCAAGTCAGCTGGAGATGTGTACAAAAGAGGAAGTTGTTTTAAGGACCCAGTTCTCACTTCCACCCCACTTCTGATTGCTGTGGATTTACTTCCAAATATTCATGTGTAGGATTCTCTTCTTTATGTGAATTATGGCCTTCTCCCCGCCCCCCCCCTTGCAATGAGACCTTGCAGCTGGGGGTGAGTGGGTGGAAATATAAATAATTTCCTCCCCCACTGCCAGTTCTTTCTTGAACCTCTATGGCTCATTGTTCACATGAATGTCTCTTAAGGCTACATAATGTCTCTGAAATTATGAATGTCATGACATGACATGAATGTCGCTTTAGTCTGGGGCCACATAATCTGTGGCCTTCACTGTCCAAAGACGTGATGATTGTTGAAGAAGCAATTGAAACAGGGGAAGGGCACAATTCTAACCAGGTCTGCTCAGAAGTAAGTCCTTTTGTGTTTAGTGGGACTTACTCCCAGGAAAGTGAGGTTAGGATTGCAGCCAAAGTCATGCAGTTCTTTGCCTAGTTGCTCCCCACCACACAATGCTAGTTTGCTGCTGACAATGGAACAGAAGCAGAGGCAGTAAAGTGGTTTCAAAGAAAAATAGTTTGAAACCCTGAGAGCTGCACAGGGTTGCTGTATATTGTAAAGTCCATGGTGTAATGAGCTAAAAAAAGAAAAAGAAAATAGAACCTTCAAGTGTAGAGGTAGTCTAAGGGACTCCTCTTCTGGAATGATTTTGTGTGCATGTATATCTGTGGCAATGTCTCTCACTGTTTCTCTAAACAAGAATGGCTGCACTTGTGCCTTCCAAAAGGATCTACTTCCAGCTTATACTACTCGCTTCCCTTAGCAGCTTGTATGATACTGGAAGGAAAGATTTGCTTGGGTCTCCAGAAAAGGACAACCTTAAGAATTGCTTGTCCGCTACTCTCTTTCCTTGACTGCAGCGTGAAGGGCAAGGTCCAGATATGTGCTGCCCTTATGGATACTTGAAGTTAATGAGGCTATTGTTAAATGACTGTTTTCCTTTAATTTAAAGGAAACTTAAAAAAAATTTGTGTGTAACAAGGTTGGACCTGTATGTTATCAATATAATATTATGGTAAGATATAATACAATATATAATGATATATATTTTGATACATGTTCTGAATGTATTTTTTTTACATATAAAAATTTATATCTATAAACATGTCTGGCTATTACTCTGATTCTGTTATCCATGTCAAGTTTAGCCCAACACTAAAGTGTATAAACCTTCACCCCAACTTGGTTACTGCAGCCATTCTGTTCAAGTGCTCTGGGTGGAACTTCAAGAATCCAAAAGGGCAGCACATATCTGAGCCTTGCCCTTCACGCTGCTGTCAAGGAAAGAGTAGCGGACAAGCAATTCTTGTCCTTTTCTGGAGACCCAAGCAGATCTTTCCTTCCAGTATCATACAAGCTGCTAAGGGAAGCAAGTAGTATAAGCTGCAAGTAGATCCTTTCAGAAGGCACAAATGCAGCAATTCTTGTTTAGTGAGACAATGCGATATTGCCCCCCAAAAAAACACACAATCAGTTCAGGAGAGGAGTCCCTTAACGTTTTTCCCTGTCCAATGGTTTTCCCTTCAAGGCACTCCCAAGGGTCGCTTCTCCCCCCTGGCCCCAGTTCTTGGATGTATTTCCCAGCAACAAAGGCTGGAGAAGGGGTTGCAGAGGGAACAGGATGGTGACCAAGGAGGAGCTAAGTCCCACCCAGCACAACATTCTTCCAACAGTGCTTTGCTGGAGGTCTGGACACTGCAGCCCACAAGCAGGACATCCCTTGGCATTTGTTCCCAGTGCTTTGCAAGTCAGATAGACTGCCTCTACACTTGGAGGTTCTATTTTCTTTTTCTTTTTTTAGCTCATTACGCCATGGACTTTACAATATACAGTGACCCCGTACAGCTCTCTAAAACCATGCTGTGAGATATCTCACACCCATGCAAAGGGAACAGCTGTAGGATTCTCTGTTCCAATCCACAACTTGCACAGCCAACAAAGCTGTACATCTTTATTTTTCTTTGAAACCACTTTACTGCCTCTGCTTCTGTTTCATTGTCAGCAGCAAACTAGCATTGTGTGGTGGGAAGCAACTGGGCAAAGAACTGCATGACTTTGGCTGCAATCCTAACCTCACTTTCCTGGGAGTAAGTCCCATTGAACACAAAAGGACTTACTTCTGAGCAGACCTGGTTAGAATTGTGCCCTTCCCCTGTTTCAATTGCTTCTTCAACAATCATCACATCTCTGGACAGTGAAGACCAAGGATTATGTGGCCACAGACTAAAGAGACATTCATGTCATGTCATGTCATGACATTCATAATGTCAGAGACATTATGTAACCTTAAGAGATGTTCATGTGAGCAATGGGCCATAGAGGTTCAAGAAAGAACTGGCAGTAGGGGAAGGAAGTTATTTATATTTCCACCCACTCAGCCCCAGCTGCAAGGTCTCATTGCATGGGGAGGGGGGGAGAGAAGGGGAAAGGAAGCCCAAAGCATGCTGTTGATCCCACCCTGAAGCCTCCTTCCACCAGCCCTTTTATACTTCATAACTTGCTAAAAGAAACACTCATGCAAATCCCCCAAGGAAGCTGTGGTGTGTGGGGGGGGGGGGGGAGAGAGAGTCTTGCTTAAAAAGGGAGGTCCTCAAATTAAGGCACTCACCCTCTCGCCAGTCCCACTTTCCTGCTGGGCCAGAGCACTCCCCCATCAGCAGTATGAAATTCTTGCTGTCCTTGATCTCCTTGGTGGCCTTCCCAAGATGTAAGAGAGCATTTGGGCTAAAATTATTTTATTTATGACTAGAATTAGGTGAGGCATTTTATTCATTGCCATGTTCTGTCTCTCCAAGGGGTCTTCTCAGACATTCAACTCACATCATCTGGACCAGGAACAGTGAGACCTGGAGAGAATCTCAACCTGCTTTGTAAAGTGACAGGTTTCGCCATCAATACGCAGTACTATGCTTGGCACTGGATCCGCCAGCCTCCTGGGAAAGGCCTGGAATGGATTAGTGGCATATACCCCTACGATGGGAGCACATACTATGCCCCTTCTCTGAAAAGCCGCTCAAGCATTTCTGCAGACACCTCCAAGAACGAGTTCTCTCTCCAGCTGAACTCCCTGACAGCTGCAGACTCCGCCATGTACTACTGTGCCCGAGATGCACAGTGAGGCAAGTCCTTTGGAGAGATGCACAAAAAGAGGAAGCTGTTTCAGAAGACACAATTCCCAGTTCTGTTCGGTGGCCAAAATCAGAAAATGAGGAAGCCCCCAATATTGTGTTCTCAGCTTTATTTGTAAGCCCCCTTGGGTATTTGCTTTGCCATAGGAAAGGTGGGATATAAACAAACAAACAAACAAACAAACAAACAAACAAACAAACAAACAAACATCACTAAATCTGCACTGGACAAATTCCTCTGCTACTTTCTGAGTTTAAAGTCACTGAACTCCATGGACTCACTCCCATATACTCATGTATAAGATTCAGCCCTTTATGTTAATCCCGTTACTATTTAACAGTCTTTCTAGCATCTTGTCACAACCTTTTGTTTGGTGTTGTTTTTTTCAGAACCCCAAGTAATATAATTGATTACAGGTCCAGCTTATTTATACATGGATTTTTTATACACGGATTTGACTCAACATGAATGGCTCCTGCAAATGAGAAGGAATGTGCTGATCCCTGGAGAAGGGGAAAAATACACCCCTTTAAAATCAGTTTAAAAAACTGACCAGTCCTTTAACAATAGCCTGGTTAATGAGAGAGAGAGAGGGCAGCTGGCTGACAATCCATCAGTCCTTCTCTCTCCAGGCGACCCCTCGCTTCCGCCCCCAGCACCTGAAAGAAAGATACTTTTCATTGGTGACAGGAGGGGCTGAGTGAAGCCTTTCTAAGCACTTTGAGAGAGACTGATGGTTGGTCATCTTAATGACTCTTATCTTACATCACAAAGGTCAGTAAGGCTGTTTTTAAATCACTGGAGCAAAGAAACTTTGTTTTTTAAATTGATTCGCTTTGCCATAGGAAAGGTGGGATATAAATAAATAAATAAATAAATAAATAAATAAATAAATAAGGATAACTAAATCTGCATTGGACAAATTCCTCTTCTACTTTCTGAGCTTAAAGTCACTGAACTCCATGGACTCACTCCCATATACTCATGCATAGGATTCAGCCCTTTATGTTAATGCCATTACTATTTAACAGTCTTTCTAGCATCTCCTCACAACCTTTTATTTGGTGTTTTTTTTTTTTTTTTTTTTCCAGAACCCCAAGTAATGTAATTGATTGAATGTATTGCACATTCACAATGGTGGTTAAAGAAGCCCATCATGATTATTCTGGATTATTAAATCCATGTAAAATGAACATGTGTGGGTTGCATAAATGTGAGAGTGAAGATGTCAACAGCTGATCTCGGGTTTTTTTTCATAACATGAAAATAACCAATTAGTTGGATAAAGCTTCAGAAAAATTGGGGAGGGGGGCACTGACCAATGCTTCAATCCTATGCACACTTATCCGGGACTAAGAGCCCAATCCTATTCCCCTCTACCCTGTGCAATGCAGTGACCCCAGTGGAGCATGGGTTACATGCTATGGGGAGGGGGAACCGAATAGCTCTGGAATGATAAGCAAAAGTCTTCTTGATTTACCTTCCGATTAGCTGCCTGGCTACCAAAAAGAAAACAAGACAATAAATAACATGGATGGGTGAGTCCAGAGCGTCTCCGTCTCCCATGACTCAACTTGCAAACGAGTCCCAAGAGACTCCTAAATCACCCAGAGTGTTTACGTGATTTGAAAAAACATGAGTCATGAGTCTTTCCCTTTAAAATGCCAGCTGTGGCTTTTTGGGGAAAAATGGGGCTGCTGCCAGCCTGTGTGTGTATATATATATTGGAGTTCTCTTTAAACAGTCCACTGCTGCCTCCATCCCATCTGTATACAAGGTGGGAGCGAGTGGAATGGACTGAGAGAGAACTGGCACAGAAGCAGCAAGAGGGAGGAGGGTCACATGCCACAGCTGAGAGGCTTCCCAGTATGACCCAATCCTTTGCAGCCTGCTCCCTCCTCCCTCCCTCCCTCCTGCTCCATGCAAAAGCAAAACATTAACCCTTCCCTGCCTCCGGGCTGGAACTTCCCTGCTGCTCAGCTGGTCTGAATGATGGCCCCAGAGGTCTCTCACACCGCGAAAAAAGTAAGCAAGCACACCCAGGCACAGACAGACTTGAGTTGGCATGTGTGGGGTCCTGGTGCCCAGTCAGTGGCCTCAAGCTCGAGTCAATGCCTGAGTCATTGACACGGGTGACTCAGGTGTAAGCAGCAAAAATAACCATTTTCAAAAGGCAAGCACAATTCACACAACAGGTGTGACCCGCGACAGGTGTTAATAAGGGGCCCAACGCCGATTAGGATTCCCTCCTTAGGCTACTAGCTGCAATTTTATCATGATCAATCTGCAGCTCAATTGCTGTTGGACAGTTTCAAGTTTGGGTTTAGGATTCCTGCGCTGTCACACGTTTGCTTGTAACCTCCAGTCAGTCAGAGGCATGGAGGATTTGGTGAGGCGTAAAATAGCCAAGGAGGTGGAGGCAGGCAGGGTAGTTCAACCATGGGGTTTGCTGTTCCTCCATTAAGTAACCTGCAGGTGTCACATTTGGGACTGGTACCTAAAAAAGCCCTGGCTCAATTCAGGCTGATTCACCACCTGTCCTTTCCAGAGGGTTCTTCTGTAAATGACAGGATTCCCACCCACCTGTGCTCAGTCAAATACACTTCCTTAGATGAGGCTGTTAGCCACCTCAGGAAGTGTGGCACTGGGGCTTTGATGGCCAAGGCAGATATTGAATCTGCCTTCAGACTACTGCCCATGCACCCCCAGGTCTTTTGCCAGTTGGGTTTTCATTTTGAAGGGGGTTATTACTTGGATCGGGCGCTACCGATGGGATGAACTAGATGAACCCACTAAAACTAGGAACTGTGAACTCTGAAATAGAGTGGATTTTTTGTACTCAGCTCCCATTGACTTTGTCCCACTGTGATACATTCCTGACGGAGAAATACCATGGCTGAGTCTACAGCTGTCACTGAGTTCTGCTGGAGAAAGACCTCATTCTTGGAGGCATCTGGAGAAATGGTTGAGTGGGTTCATCTAGTTCTAGTGGGTATGTACTGAAACACACATTATCATGTGCACATGGGGAAAACTACATTGTGTGCAGAGATCCGTCATAGGGGCTAATGGCACAGTTCAGTCGTTTGATATTTCTCTAACTTTCTGCCCAGACACCTCCAAAGGCAACTTCTGGTCACATGGTGGACAAAAATACAGGAAGGAAGCCAGGAGCAAACCCTCTACTCCACCCTAAAGCCTCCTTCCACCAGCCCCTTTATACTTCAAAGCTTACTGGAGGAAGGACTCATGCAAATCCCCCAGGAGGATGTGGGGATGGGGAGAGTGAGTTTCTCTTCAAAAGAGAGAACCTCAACTTAAGGAGTCTCACAGTCTTCCCAGTCCACAGGCTCAACCTTCCTGCCCGGCTAGAACATTCCCCTTTGAGCACTATGAAATTCTTGCTGTCCTTATTTGCCTTGGTGGTCATGGCAAGATGTAAGCAGACATGCGGTTCAACGTTTTGTGAAGATCATGATGTTGTACTTTATTCATTGCCATGTTCTCTCTCCAAGGTGCCCTCTCGGCTATTCAGCTCACATCATCTGGACCAGGAATGGTGAGGCCTGGAGAGAATCTCCACCTGGTCTGTAAAGTGACAGGTGTCACCATCAATACGCAGCACTACGACTGGGCCTGGATCCGCCACCCTCCTGGGAAAGGTCTAGAATGGATGGCACAAGTATACCCATATGATGGGAGGACGTGGTATGCCCCTTCTCTGAAAAGCCGCTCAAGCATTTCTGCAGACACCTCCAAGAATGAGTTCTCTCTCCAGCTGAACTCCCTGACAGCTGCAGACTCCGCCATGTACTACTGTGCTGGAGGGCACAGTGAGACAAGTTCAGTGGAAACATGTACAAAAAGGGGAACCTGTTTTTCAGTGTACGGTTCCCAGTTCTGTTCATCTAGTTCCAGTGGGTGTGTATTGAAACACACATTCTCACTTGCACAGAGGGGGAAAACTACTTTGTATGCAGAGATCCATCATTTTGGCCAATGGCACAGTTTGGTGGTTCGCTTAGGGAAGGAAGAGGGAGGCAAAGGTGCAAGCAAAGCAAACTTGGTTGTAGGGATAATTTATCGCAAAAGGAAAGGTGAGCCAAAATAAGGCTGTGCATTATACCTGAACCATTCAGTCACATCTAGCTTTTAATCATTGGTTGTTGCTATTAAGCCAGATAGAAGAAGGGGGGGAAGGGGGGATGTCATGGCATAAGCATGTGGGGGAAAGAAGGGGATGGGGAAATGTTGGGGGTTTCCTAGAGAGACCAGCGATATTAGGTTGAAAGGAAAAGGGGGGATTTGGGGAATTTTAATCTTGGGAGTAGGAAGGTAAAATATCAGACTCCAAATTATATCTATTGTGGCCAATCTGGAGGCATCGTAGGACTGTAGGGAAAATTAAACATCCGACCTCTCTGAGAACAAGCTGCAGTCAAGGAAAGAGTAGCTGAGCAGCACTTCTGGACAGGGGGCAACCTGGGTGGGGGGTTGTTGGGGAGCAACCAGGAAAAGGGTCTGCTGCTATAGGACTCTGCCTTTTGAGATCCCTCTTCCAACGATTCACCACATCTTGAGACAGTGAAGGCGACCGACAATGCGCTCTAAATTGGCCATAAGGACACACATGTGAGGCATGAGCCAGAGAGACTCAAGAAGGAACTGGCAGCAAGAAGAGAAAGTTAATTTATCTTTCCAGCCAGGCACTGCCACCTGCCAGGTCTCATTGCATGGGGGGGGGGGAGAAGGAAGCCCACTTTGACCCCCACCCTGAAGTCTCCTCCCACCAGTTCTTTTTTTACTTTGCAGGTTGCTGGAGGAAGGACTCATGAGAACCCCCAAAGCAGGAAGTGGGGTGGGAGAGAATCGCTTCAGATAAGAGACCCTCCATTTTGGGAGCCAAAGGCTCCTCATTCCTGCCTGCCAAAAACACTCCCCCTTTAGCAGGACAAGATTATTGCTCTCCTTGTTTGCCTTGATGGCCTTTCCAAGCTGAAAGCAGAACTTTGGCTCAATGTTTAGTCTGCTTAGACCCAGATTAGAGGATGTGCTTTATTCATTGCAATGCTCTCTTTTCAAGGGGTCTTCTCAGAACTGCTGCTCTCATCCCCTGCACCAGACCTGGCGAGAAACTCATCCTGATCTGTAAAGTGACAAGTTTTTCTCATGAATACACATGGCTATGCTTGGGCCTGGGTCTGCCAGCCTCCTGGGAAAGACCTAGAGTGGATTGGTGGCCTGAGCCCCTATGACGGGAGCACAGGGTATGCCTCTTCTCTGCTGAGGAGCTCAATGGTTTCTTTGCACTCTGCCAAGGAGGTCTCCCTCCAACTGTACACTGTGATAGCTGCTGACTCAGCCATGTATTTCTGCATCCTGCCCCCACCCCAGAACGCTTCCCCCCCACTCCCAAGGCTGTCAGGAGCTCTTACTTAGCTCCCAGTACTGTCCGGCTGGTGCTGGGCTCAACACTGAATGGCGTTGGGCCAGTGCTTGCGCTGACTACATGCAGGGTGTTGCAGACGTAACTTACAGCACCGACAATGGACCAGTTCAGGATTAGACCCTAAATCCCTTTTACGTGTTTCTGAGAATAAGGCCCACTGATCTTCATGAATTTACTTCCAGATACCGCATGTAGGATTCTGTTCTCTAAGTGGATTATGGCTGACTGCATCATCAAAACGGTACAGGATAGGATTGGGCAGTTAATTCTTGTCTTTCTATCATTACCATCTTATCACCACAACTTACTTACTTACTAAGGCCCAAATCCTAACCCACTTTCCAGCACTGGCATACAGGTGTCAATGGGGAATGTGCTGCATCCTGCAGGTGGATGGCACTCATGGAGGCCTCCTTAAAATAAGGGAATGTTTGCTCCCTTACCTCGGAGCTGCACTGCCCTTATGTCAGTGCTGGAAAGTGGGTTAGGATTGTGGCCTTTTCCTTTCTTTCTTTCTTTCTTTCTTTCTTTCTTTCTTTCTTTCTTTCTTTCTTTCTTTCTTTCTTTTGCCCGAATGCTCGCTCGTTTGTCTGTTATTTACTGAAACTCGAATAATTTAACAGTAGAATATCATTCCATACTCATGAGAAAGGAATGACACAGGAAGGAAGTCGAGATACACATTTCCGAAATACAGAAATAAATAGTCTGTGGAACTGGTTGCCACCGGATCTGGTGATCGCCACTAGCTCGGGTCAGATTGAACAATTTCACAGAGGTCTATCAATGCTACTACTTGTTTTGCCTGTGAGCCACCTCCAGGTTCAGCAGTTGTTTACCTCTGAATATGAGCTCTAGGGAAGCCATGCTGAGAGAGGGAGAAGCTATCTGTCCTGCTCACGGGCTACGCAGAGGCAGCTGGTGGGACACAGTGGAAAACAGGATGCTGGACAAAATGGGTCACTTGGCTTGATTACGTTCCTATTTATTTATTTTAACACATGTATATGTATATCCTCCCTTTGCCTTCAAATAAGGATCAGAGACAGCTAACAATCAAAGCTTACACCAAGAGAGTGAAAAAGATTTAAAACATAATAGCAAAAACATAACAACAGCCAAAAACCCCCCCCAGCAAAAATAGCTATTTTGCAAAAGCAAAAAATTCAAAACTGGAAGGCTAGCAGGGAGAGTTTGAATTCAACAGAGAGGAAGTTCCACAGCTGAAATGTGGCTTTGGCCACAACATGATCTCTCACAGGACTAAGGAAGTGAGAAGGAATAGAGGTCAGTTCACACAAGGTCTTTTATGCCTTGTAATTAAACATGCGCAGGACATGCAAATCACCTCTTCATGACACCCATCCTTAAATAAAGAGCTCTTCCTTTTCGGAGCCCAGGCAGGGGACAAAACAAGTAGCGATGGAGCTCTCAGTCCTCTCTCTCTTTGTCTTCTCCCTCCTGCAGAATGGTCAGTCTCCAGAATGGGGGTTCCATTTCTCCTAATGGAATAAGTTGGAGTGAAAAGAAAGAATTGGGGAGGGGGGTGTCACTTGTCTAGTTCATTTTGTGTGTGTAATCTCTTTGCACAATTCCAAATATGAAGCAATTTGACAATTTACTTATGCTGAGAGAAAATTTGGATGATCTCTTTTGCAGTGGTTTCAGAAAAGGAGGTGCAACACAAGCCAAATGTGGGGAATAAATTTTAGATCTGAAAAATCTTCTTTTTGCCAACCACAAGTTTTCCTCTTAGAATTTTGCTCATGTCTTCCAAAATACAGCACACGTTCCTTTCCTTCTTCCTTCCAGGGGTCCTCTCTGAAGTTCAACTGACTGAATCTGGCGGAGGAACAGTGAAGCCTGGGGAACCCCTAAGACTGACCTGCACTGTGGCTGGTACCTCCATCACTGACACATATAGTTACAACTGGATCCGCCAGCCTCCCAACAAAGGACTGGAATGAATTGGGAGGGGATACTACAGTAGTTCCACCTGGTACACCAATTACACCTCAGCCTTCCAGAGCAGGGTCTCCATCTCTCCTGATGCTTCCAAGAACCAGTATCATCTCCAGTTAAACACCATGGCAGCCGCAGACACAGCCACATACTACTGTGCGAGGGACACAGTGACACAGAGCGGGTCTGGCGTCATACAAAAAGAGGAAGCAGGAGTTGTGGTGGATTTAATGGGCATTTGCCTGGTGTTGCATGTTCTCTACATTGTCTACTGCTTTTCAGCCACACTAGACGCTGTTCCAGAACCACCATTCAGAGTGCGATACCATAGTCTTTCGAGACTGAAGGTTGCCAACTACTACTGCTTAAGGGCGATGATATTAACCATCCTTATGTCCTTCTGTGCCTAAAGAGGGCTCTCCAAGCATAGCCAAGGAGTCCAGCAGGAATCCAAAATTGGGGTATTGGGGAAATGTGATTTCCTGAAACAGAACCACTTCCTTTGAATTCCCCTCAGTTGTGTGTGCCTTTATAATGCCCCCAACTGCAGACTGAAATACTCTTAGGGCCAAATCCTACTGAGCCATTGCACAAATGAAAGACATATTCTAGAGCAGCAGGAGCCAAGCTATGACCCATGGGCCGTAGCCAGCGCCCGCCAGAATCCATCCCCTGGGTGGACACAGCGTACTCTTCCCCTAATCATCGCAACAGCCAACCACTTCGAGTCGCTCCAGCAGGCTTTGTGCCCAGATTTCTGGGCAGACACAGCTGGCCAGAACAGTGTATGGGGATGATCTGCAGCAAGAAGAGGAGCCCCTCTGGTGGAACAGTAAGAACATAAGAACAGCCCCACTGGATCAGGCCAGAGGTCCATCTAGTCCAGCTTCCTGGATCTCACAGCAGCCCAGCAAATGCTCCAGGGAGCACACCAGATAACAAGAGGACAGTAAGCTGCGTTCATGCCAAGAGATATTCCAGACCACCTCTGAGATCAGAAGAACAAGCTGCTCTTAAAACAAGAGAAGCAGACTGTGAAGGACGGAGGAAGCTGACCAAGTATTGCCCAGGTTAGCGTTCAGCACACCCTCCCTTCCCTCCACTGATTTACTGGACCAGCAGCTGAAATGAGGGGAAACCGGTGGCTGTCCATTGCTCCCATCTTGGGCTGGAGAAACCAGGCAGAGGGAGGCCATCTAGCAGCTCTGTTTTAGAACCTCAGGTGCAACCTGACATGACAGCCCACGGAATGATCAGTTGACATCATCTAGTCTGGGCAAGTATTCCAGATAAAACCAGTTGATTAGGAAAAAAGAAAAAGAACAACCACCATATAATGTGGTGGAGAACAAATCTTCCCTTTCCCTGAGGAACCTCTGGAGGCTGAAACTCCCAGGCAGGACACAGCTGGTACAGCATTGGTGCTGCTGCACTGCCACATGGGAAGTTGCGTCAGATCGGGCAGCATCTGAATGAAGGAGCTCCTTGGTTTGCACTTTCTTTGTACAGAAACCTGGAAGTCTTAGACTTCCTTGTTTGGAGAAACCAGGAGCAAGCAGATGATCCACTTTCTGTTCACTTCTAGAGAGTGGAAATCAGATCAATACAATCACATCTGTGGCAAGTTGGAACGAGGCAGTGACAGTGCCCCAAACTTGGGTGAATGCAGCCACTTCCTTGACCCCCTGCAATCTGCCGCAGATGCAACCCACATCATCTAGCTCCCTGGATGGGCTGTCCCTGGATGAACTGCAACCGCTTGGGCTCTCTCAATCTTCCTCCGCTCAGACCTCAGTCATCTGAAGGTCTTTTGGCTTCCTGTAATGAGGCATTTGAAATGGCAGGATAACCTGCAGGACTAAGGAGCCTTGAAGAAATACCTAAGAGGCGTGTTCCACACAGCCCCTTTTAATATCAGAAGACCAAATGTGCACAGAACATGCAAATCACCCCTTTGTTACACCCCTCCTTAAATAGGAGCTCTTGCCTTTGAGAGCCCATGTCAGGGGTGGAGAAACGTTCCAGCAGAGATGGAGTTCTTAGTCCCCTGTCTCTTTGCCTTCTCAATTCTGATGAATGGTTGGTATTTATAATGAGGATTTTCTCTTTTCTATGAGAAAAGGACATAGCAGGAAGGGAGAACGTGTCTGTGTGTGTGTGGGGGGGGGTAGAATTCAGGTGTTGTCTGATTCATTTCATGCCCAGGACCCCTTTGCCCAAATCCAACAATTAAACGCTTTAAAAATTTCACTACACTTTTTTTTTTATTTGAGAAAGAAATTGGGCTATCAATTCCATTCACATTGGTTTTAGGACAGATCAAAAAGAGAGCCAAACACTGGGGAAATTACATTGAGACTCCTAAAACTTGAATGTCAAAATGTTTTTGAATCAACCATATTTTTTTCTTTAATAACTTCGCTAACTTCCTTCAAAATAGAGCACTTTTTTTTCCTTCTTTTTTTCAGGGGTCCTCTCCAAAATTCAACTGACTGAGTCTGGCGGAGGAATAGTGAAGCCTGGGGAACCCCTAAGGCTGACCTGCGCAGTGACTGGTGCCAATGTCAACGATGGGTATGGTTATCACTGGATCCGCCAGCCTCCCAACAAAGGCCTGGAATGGATTGGGTGGGGATACTACAGTGGTTCCACCTGGTACACCGATTACGCCTCAGCCTTCCAGAGCAGAATCTCCATCTCTCCTGATACTTCCAAGAACGAGTGTAATCTCCAGCTAAACTCCATGGCAGCCACAGACACAGCCACCTATTACTGTGCCAGGGACACAGTGACACAGAGCCAGTCTGGCTTCGTACAAAAAGGGGAAGCGGAAGTTGTGGTGGATTTAATGGGCATTTGTCTGGTGTTGCAAGTTCTCCACACCATCTGCCACTTAAGGGGTATGATATTGGCCGTCCTTGTTTCCTACTGTGCCTAAAGAGGGCACTCTAAGCCTAGCTATAGTTGGAATCCTTCAGAAATCCAAACTGCAACCTGATTATTGGGGAAATGTGATTTCCTGAAACAGAACCACTTCCTTAAATATATTGAATTACCCTGAATGATGTTTGCCTCATATATTGCCACTTAAGGGGGATGATATTTCCTTAAGAACATAAGAACAGCCCCACTGGATTAGGCCATAGGCCCATCTAATCCACCTAGGTGGGGCCCATCAAATGCCCAGGGAGCACACAAAACAGCAAGGGACCTGCATCCTGGTGCCCTCCCTTGCATCTGGCATTCTGACGTAGCCCATTTCTAAAATCAAGAGGTTGCACATGCATATAATGGCTTGTAACCCGTGATGGATATTTCCTCCAGCCACCTGTCCAATCCCCTTTTAAAGGCATCCAGGCCAGATGCCATCACCACATCCTGTGGCAAGGAGTTCCACAGACCAACCACACACTGAGTAAAGAAATATTTTCTTTTGTCTGTCCTCACTCTCACAATACTCAACTTTAGTGGATGTGCCCTGGTTCTGGTGTTATGTGATAGTGGAAAGAGCATCTCTCTATCCACTCTGTCCTTCCCGTGCACTTCCAGCTATTGCTGCTGATTCTGCTATCCACCAAAAGTCTATGTCAACACAAAAGTGTAGAAGCCTTCATTCCAACCTGGTTACAATGCTGTGACACAAACCTGATCAAAGCATGTCAGGATGAGCAAGGTAATTCTCCCAAACCAGATGTCTTTACCAGTATGAAATGCAAATATGTCCCGCCCCCCACTGCACTTCTCATTCTCTCATCATCTGACTTTTAATGACAAGTTAGCTTTCAGTTCTCCTAACCAACCGGTGCACTTCTAAGCAAGGAGACATCGGGCCCAATCTTTTCCAATTTTCCAGCGGTAGTGCCATTGCACCAATGGGGTATGTGCTGCATCCTGCAGTGGAAGGCCAGTCACTGAGGCCTCCTCAAGGTAGGGGAACATGTATTCCTTTACCTTTGGGCTGCATTGCAGCCGCACTAGTGCTGGAAGGTTGGATAGGATTGGGCCAATACTCTCTTACGGAACATAGGGTCCAATTCTAGGGGTCTGCTGCATCACTGGAACTCATGTCTCTGCAACACAGTGTGCTTTAGAGCAGTTGCAAAAGGTTACTGGTCATTCTGCACAACTCCTGTATAAACTACAAGCTCCCCTCTGGTCAAAACCCCAAACCTCACAGGAACCTGCCCTGTCCCCTTCACAGCAGCCCTTTCCACTCTTTTTTTTTTACCTTTTAAACATTGGTCTTATTGTATGGTTGGGGTGGGGGAAGCCTGAAACACACACCTGAGCTCCCCCTGAAGCTCAGCCAGCCAGCTCCCCCGAAGCTCTTTCCACCAGCCCCTTTATACATCATAACATGTAGAAGGGAGGACTCATGCAAATCCTCCAATGACAAGGTGGGGGTGGGAAGAGAGAGCCCCTCATCAAAAGGGAGACCCTCCAATTAAGGAGCTTCACACTCTCCCCAGTCCAAAGATTCCTCCTTCCTGCCAGGTTAGAACATTCTCCTCTTGGAAGTATGAAAGTATTGCTGTCCTTCTTGATTTCCCTGGCGGCCGTTCCAAGATGTAAGCAGACATTTCATTCAGTGTTTTGTTTTCTTACGACCCAGATTATGCTATGCTTTATTCAGTGTCATGTTCTGTCTCAAAGGGGCCTCCTCGGATGTTCAGCTCACTCCATCTGGACCAGGAATGGTGAGACCTGGAGAGAATCTCAACCTAGTCTGTAAAGTGACAGGCGTTGCCATCAACTCACAGAGTTATGCTTGGAACTGGGTTCGCCAGCCTCCCGGGAAAGGTCTGGAATGGATGAACCGCATATTTCCCTACGATGGGAGGACGTGGTATGCCCCTTCCCTTAAGAGCCGCACAACCATTTCTTCGGACACCTCCAAGAACGAGTTCTCCCTCCAGCTGAACACCCTGACGGCTGCAGACTCGGCCATGTATTTCTGTACCCGAGATGCACAGTGAGGCAAGTCAATTGGAGCAATGTACAGAAAGAGGAAGCTGTTTCAGACGATACAATTCCCAGTTCTATACATTGGCCAAAATCAGAAAATGAGGGAGCCCCCAGTGTTGTGTTCTCAGCTTTATTTGTAAGCCCCCTTGGGCATTTGCTTTGCCATAGGAAAGGTGGGATACAAATTTCTTAAAGGTGAGGTACAAATCAATCAGTCAAACAAACCAACAAATGATCACTAAAACAACATTGGACTAAATTCTCCTACTTTGTGAATTTAAGGCTACTGAACTCCATGGATACACTCCCATATACTCATGTATAGGTTTCAGCCCTTTATGCTAATTTAATTACTACTTAACAGTCTTGCCAGCATCATTTTTCCCCCATGAAACTCAAGTAATATAACTGGATGATTGCATTGCGCATTCACAGTGCTGATTACAGGAGAAGATCATAAGAACATAAGAGGCCTGCTGGATCAGGCCAAAGGTCCATCTAGACCAGCTTCCTGTGTCTCACAGTGGCCTACCAAGTGCCTCAGGGAGCACACAAGAAAACAAGAGACCTGCATCCTGGTTCCGTCCCTTGTGGAGTAATGGGTGTAACTAATCTGTGGAACTCCTTGCCACAGGATGCACATAAGAACATAAGAAGAGCTCAGCTGGATCAGCCCCAAAGCCCATCTAGTCCAGTCTCCTGTATCTCACAGTGGCCCACCAGATGCCCCAGGGAGCACGCAAGACAACAAGAGGCCTATAGCCTGATGCCCTCCCTTGCATCTGGCAGATCATGATTATTCTGGACAGAGGCGTTGCGAGAGGCAGCAGAATCTGGGAGCTGTGATGTCCTGACATTTTGCCGTCACTTATGGGTTCTCCCAGAAGAGAAGGTGGCAATTTCACAATCTTACTGCTGCCCACCTTCTGTCTCCTTCAGAGACAAGTCAGTTGGAGATGCGTACAAAAAAGAAGTTGTTTTAAGGACACAATTCCCACTTCCACCCCACTTCTGATTGTCATGAATTTACTTCCAAATATCCATGTGTAGGATTACTCCCACACCCGCAATAAAGACACCAGACTTCGGCTTGGATGAAAATGGGCCACTTTATTAAACTTTAACTGCAGCAGGACAATAACACTGAACATCATTTGTGTGGGGACATATGGGGGAAACGGTCCTAGCCGTCTGCCTCCCCCTGCGTTCTCACTGGGCGTACTACCTGGCTCGAGGCCCCAGCCGTCAGATGCCAGCTTAGGTCTGTCACCGCCAGCCCCCAAAGGGGGCAAGGCAGCCGGACTCCAGGCTAGTCAGCCGAGCCGCACCATCCTGTCAGTCCAGGCAAGGGGTTTGCCTGCCTGCCTCCTGGAGCCGGTCAGGCATCATGGGAGCGGTTCAGACTTACCCCTCACCCTGCTGCCTTGGATAAACACCGAGCCAAGTACCTGCCTACCCAGCCCCGTATGTACCCTGCCCACACTGGGAGTGACCAACCCAGATTAACCTAAGAACCGCACCACCCTTTGCCAGTCTGAGGTAGGCAAAAAAACAGCCGTCCAAGGTCCAATCAGGATTACGGCAAAAAATTCCTACCCGGCCCCCGAAGGCGACCAGCTAATCCCAGACTGGCGGGCGGGGTTGCCAGCCGGGAGCAAACTGAGCCAAGCCAGAACGCGCACTCCTAGCTGGCGCTCAAGTCCCGCCTCCCCAGCCACGTCGTCCAATCGCGGCTCAAGCCTCAGCCCTGGAGCACGAGGCGGGGAGGGGGCAATCGGCTGCTAGCGCCTGATTGGCGCTAACAGCTGTTCTCTTCTTTATGTCAATTATGGCTGACCGCATCATTGCCAATGTTGCAAAATAGGATTGGACAATTAGTTACCTCTCAACAGTCCTGCTATCATAATCATCACCACAACCTTTTTTCCTCCTGAAACGAAAATAATATAACAGTAGGATATTATTCCATTGAGGAAGCGAGCAGGTCCTGATTATTCTGGATGAACTAGCTGCTTTTAGCATTCATGCCCTGCGCATGTCAGCCTGCTCCTTTTAAATCATGACTCTCAACTTGTCTTGTTTTAGATTCATTTTTCAAAATCATATTATTTGAAATATGAGCTGCCCTGATGGCCTCCGCAGAGGAAGAAAGACAGTAAATGTTTCTGAAATACATACATAAATAGCCTGTGGGACTGGTTGCCACAAGATGTGGTGAAGGCCACTCTTTGGGTTGGCTTTCAAAGCAGTTTGGAGAAGGTTTACCGATGGCCATAGTTTCATAGTTGTAGTGGGAGTTATTGCTTCCTTCAGTGTGGCTTTCCCACAAAAGTATCTCCCACAGGAACAAAGAGGTGAGCAGGAATAAATAAGAGGTGTGTTTCACACAAGGCCTTTTATATCTGGTAATCAAACAGGCACAAGATATGCAAATCATTCCTTTGTTGAACCCCTTCTTAAATAGGAGCTATTGCATTTTGGAGCCCATGTTGGGGTAAAACAACAGAGATGAAGGTCTTATTCCTCCCTCTCTTTCTCTTCTCCCTCCTGAAGAATGGTCAGTCTTCATAAAGGAGATGCCCTTTCTTTTATTAAAATAAGATGTACCAGAGAGAGAGAGAGAGAGAGAGAGAGAGAGAGAGATTGGGGGGAAGTCACATGCCTCATTCATTTTGTGTGTAGAATCCCATTCAACAATTCTAAATATGGAACCATTTAAAAATTTGCTGATTTTTTTTCTCTCTCTGAGAGATTTTGGATAAACTCTTTTGCATTGTTTCCAAGGATGGATGAGCAACAATGGCCAAATGTGGAGAATAATTCTGAGACTTGCCACACATTTTCCCAGACAACCACCTTTTTTTCTCTTAGAGCATTGCACATGTCCTCCAAAATATAGCACATTTTTCTCTCCTTCTTTCTTCCAGGGGTCCTCTCAGAAGTCCGACTGACTGAGTCTGGCGGAGGAACAGTGAAACCTGGGGAACCACTAAGACTGACTTGTGCCGGGACTGGTACCAGCATCACTGACACGTATGTTTATCTGTGGATCCGCCAGCCTCCCAACAAAGGACTGGAATGGATTGGATACGGGTACTACTCTGGTTCCACCCTGACCACCAATTACGCATCAGCCATCCAGAGTCGGGTCGCCATCTCTCCTGATTATTCAAAGAATGAGCTTTATCTCAGTTTGAACTCTGTGACGGATGCAGACACAGCCACTTATTACCGTATGAGGGGCGCAGTGTTACGGTTACACAGAGCAAGGACGTCGTACAAAAAGGGGAAGCGGGGCTTGCTTCTAACAGACATCAGTCTGATGTTGCAAGCTCTCCACACTGTCTAGCACTTAAGGGGGATGAGATTGTCCACCCTTATTTTCTTCTGTGCCTGAAGAGGGCTCTCCAATCATAGCCATGGTTGGAATCCTACAGAAATCCAAAATTGCAGCCTGAGTACTGGGGAAATGGGATTTCCTGAAACGGAACCACTTCCTTAAATACCTTGAATAGCCCTGAATTATGTGTGCCTCATTCTCCTTGCAACAAATCCAGCACAGGAGGTCAGTGTTTCCAGCTCTCCTTCTTGGTTTTCTCTGGACATCTGCAGGCCCAATCACAGCAACTATCCCCCATTCTCAAAACAAGACAGTGAGGAAGACATGCAGAGTTCTCTTGGCCTGGTGTGACCCTGCAGGTCACTTCTCCCCCCAGCAGCATCTTCAATCCAAATGCAAAGTGTGAGAAAGGATGAAAAAGATCTTTAGCAAGCCACATCAGCTTTGAATCAGATAGTCACATCAGCTTTGAATCAGATAGAGTCATCAGCCTCTCTTCTCACCCCTCCCGAACCCAAAGGGACATCCAGTCTGTCACTCTCGCCCCATTTCTTCAGTCACAGTTAAATGCAGAGCTAGGTCTGTAGGTTAGCCAAGCCTCCGGGATGGGCTGCCCCTGCATGACTTGCAACAGCTTGGGTTCCCCAAGTCTTCCTCAGTGCAGATCTCAGGCATCTAAAGGCCTTTTTGGCTCCCTTCAGTGTAGAATTTCAAATGGCAGTAATCACACACAGGACTAAGGATGTGTGAAGGAATACCTGTGTTCCTCAAAGCCCCTTTTAATATTGGAAGACCAAACATGCAGGGGATATGCAAATAACTCCTCCATTACACCCCCTTCTTAAATAGCAGCTCTTGCCTTTTAGAGTGCAGGTTGGGGAGAAAGTACAGCTGTGATGGAGTTCTCAGTTCCCTCCCTCATTGTCTTCTCACTCCTGATGAATGGTTGGTGTTTCTAATGGATATTTTCTATTTTCTATAGGAAAAAGACATAGTGGGAAGAGATAATGTGTGGGGGGGGGCAATGTGATTCAGGTGCCCCTTTGAACAAATCCATGAATGAAACTGCTGAACAATTTCACTACACTTTTTTTTTAAAATTGAGATATGAATTGATACCTTTCACATCTATTTAAGACACATAAAAAATGAGATCCCATAAAATTGAATGTGAAAATGTGTTTGTATCAACCTCGTTTTTTCTAACTTTACTAACTTTACTAACTTCTTTAATAATGTAGCACATTATTTTTTTCTTCTTTCTTCCAGGGGTCTCCACCAAAATTCAACTGACTGAGTCTGGCGGAGGAACAGTGAAGCCTGGGGAACCCCTAAGGCTGACCTGCGCAGTGACTGGTGCCAATGTCAACGATAGGTATAGCTATGACTGGATCCGCCAGCCTCCCAACAAAGGCCTGGAATGGTTAGGGAGGGGATACTTCAGTAGCTCCAGTTCCAGCTGGGTGACCAATTATGCCTCGGCCCTCCAGAGTCGGATCTCCATCACGCCTGATTATTCCAAGAATGAGTATTCTCTGCAGTTAAATTCCATGGCAGTTGCAGACACAGCTACCTACTATTGTGCCAGGGGACACAGTGTCACAGATTGAGACTGGCATTGTACAAAAAGGGGAAGCAGGACTTGTGCTGTTTTAACTGAATCTCGCCTGGTTTGCAAGTTCTCCATACCCTCTGCCAACTGAAGGAACTGATTGATATTGTCCTTAGTTCCTGCTGTGGCTGAAGAGGGCACTTCTTCAAGTGCGTAGCCATAGTTGTGTTCCTGCAGAAATCATATATATATATATAACGAGAGAGAGAGAGAGAGAGAGAGAGAGAGAGAGCGAGAGCCTGCAAACCCTCCACCAATATTGATTTTTCATGTGCTCAGGGGGAAGGTAGGGATCACATAACTTGGAGTGAAGCTGCCCTCTCTCACGTTAATGAGGCTATTGTTAAATGACTGTTTTCCTTTAATTTAAAGGGAACTTTAATTTAATTGCATTGGAATAATTAGGTGATACCTGTAATTATTTGCATGACTGTCTCTCTAAGACTCTCTCTAAGAGACAGTCTCAGAAAAGCAGTTTTTTTAAACTGTGATTTTAAAGGGATGCATTTGTCCCCTTCTCCAGGAATCAGCACATTCCTTCTCATTTGCAGGGATCTTTCGTGTGGAATCAAATCCAAGTATAAAAAATTTGTGTGTAACAAAGTTGGACCTGTATATTATCAATATAATATCGTGATATAATACAAGATATAATAATATATGTTTTGATACATATTTTGTGTGTATTTTTTACATAAAAAATTTTATATATGTAAACGTGTCTGGTTATTACTCTGATTCTGTTATCCATGACAAGTTTAGCCCAGCACTAAAGTGTAGAAACCTTCATCCCAACTTGGTTGCTGCAGCCATTCTGTTCAAGTGCTCTGGGTGGAATTTCAAGAATCCATAAGGGCAGCACATATCTGGGCCTTGCCCTTCATGCTGCTGTCAAGGAAAGAGAGTAGCAGACAAGCAGTTCTTAAGGTTGACCTTTTCTGGAGACCCAAGCAGATCTTTCCTTCCAGTATTATACAAGCTGCTAAGGGAAGCAAGTAGTATAAGCTGGAAGTAAATCCTTTTGGAAGGTACAAATGCAGCAATTCTTGTTTAGCAAAACAATGCGATATTGCCCCCCAAAAACACACAATCAGTTCAGGAGAGGAGTCCCTTAACGTTTTTCCCTGTCCAATGGTTTTCCCTTCAAGGTACTCCCAAGGGTCGCTTCTCCGCCCTGGTCCCAGTTCTTGGATGTATTCTTCGGTAATAAAGGCCGAAGAAGGGGCTGCAGAGGGAACAGGATGGTGACCAAGGAGGAGCTAAGTCCCACCCAGCACAAAATTCTTCTTCCAACAGTGGTTTGCTGGAGATCTGGACACAGCAGCCCACAAGCAGGACATGCAGGACATCCCTTGGCATTTGTTCCCAGTGCACCCCACCTCTTCTGATCTAATGCAACAATTATTATCAGATCTAGTCCTGCCTATAGAGATCACTGATCTTCTAACTAAAATTAAGTCAATAGGGCTGGACACTGAAGAGTTAGGTATGATTGGTTGTGATGCAGCTTATAGAATTGTCAAAGGAAGAATTCTGGATAGCGAACAACAAGAGCTGTTTAGTGCCACCAGAACCACATGTTCTCCACTCCATCTTCATATTCCAATCAGTTTTGGGAAACCGGCCTCCTTCTTTTACCACCTGGTGTGCCCACAGGCCCGGAGAGCTTTCACACTGGCAAGGTGTAACGCTCTTCCATCAGCCTTGTTAACGGGCAGGTTCAGCGGTATCCCCTACTTAGAAAGGAAATGCAAGTGTGGTAGGGATTGTGTTGAGACTTTAATGCATACCTTTTTTTACTGCCCGCTGCCATGCAAGAAATTTCTAGGTCCATTGCTAGCTAGGATGCAGGGCTGGGAGGATTCAACCATGCTTCAGTCTCTCCTTTCCACTCCTGATCCTGAGACTCTGGATAATGTTGCTTCCTTTTTATCTGGGGTAATAGCCAGGCAGAGCCCTGGGACTCTGGGCAGTGACTGATGTTTATGCTTATGTTGTGTTGTCTTTGTACATTCCTGTTCTGTTCTGTTCTTTCTCTGTATTTTATGCCAATAAAGGTCTTACTGAACTGAACTGAACTGAACTGAACTGTTCCCAGTGCTTTGCAAGTCAGATAGACTACCTCTACACTTGGAGGTTCTGTTTTCTTTTTCTTTTTTTAGCTCATTATGCCATGGACTTTACAATATACAGCAACCCTGTGCAGCTCTCTAAAACCATGCTGTGAGATATCTCACACCCATGCAAAGGGAACAGCTGTAGGATTCGCTGTTCCAAGTCCACAACCTGCACAGCCAACAAAGCTGCACATCCTTATGAATCGTAAGTAAAGGATTTTTCTTTGAAACCACTTTACTGCCTCTGCTTCTGTTCCATTGTCAGCAGCAAACCAGCATTGTGTGGTGGGGAGCAACTGGGCAAAGAATCTGCTTCTGCATGACTTTGGCTGCAATCCTAACCTCACTTTCCTGGGAGTAAGTCCCATTGAACACAAAAGGACTTACTTCTGAGTAGACCTGGTTAGAATTGTGCCCTTCCCCTGTTTCAATTGCTTCTTCAACAATCATCACATCTCTGGACAGTGAAGACCAAGGATTATGTGGCCACAGACTAAAGAGTCATTCATGTCATGTCATGACATTCATAATTTCAGAGACATTATGTAGCCTTAAGAGACATTCATGTGAACAGTGAGCCATAGAGGTTCAAGAAAGATCTGGCAGTGGGGGAGGAAGTTATTTCTATTTCCACCCACTCAGCCCCAGCTGCAAGGTCTCATTGCATGGGGGGGAGGGAGCGA
Source organism: Tiliqua scincoides (assembly GCF_035046505.1). Classification (NCBI taxonomy): domain Eukaryota; kingdom Metazoa; phylum Chordata; class Lepidosauria; order Squamata; family Scincidae; genus Tiliqua; species Tiliqua scincoides. Next base: position 131,174,757 of record NC_089825.1, on the reverse strand, counting down.
AGGGGAGAGGAAGCCCAAAGCACACTGTTGATCCCACCCTGAAGCCTCCTTCCACCAGCCCTTTTATACTTCATAACTTACTGAAAGAAACACTCATGCAAATCCCCCAAGGAAGCTGTGGTGTGGGGGGAGGAGAGTCTTGCTTAAAAAGGGAGGTCCTCAAATTAAGGAACTCGCACTCTCGCCAGTCCCACTTTCCTGCTGGGCCAGAGCACTCCCCCATCAGCAGTATGAAATTCTTGCTGTCCTTGATCTCCTTGGTGGCCTTCCCAAGATGTAAGAGAGCATCTGGGCTAAAATTGTTTTATTTATGACTAGAATTAGGTGATGCATTTTATTCATTGCCATGTTCTGTCTCTCCAAGGGGTCTTCTCAGACATTCAACTCACATCATCTGGACCAGGAACAGTGAGACCTGGAGAGAATCTCAACCTGCTTTGTAAAGTGACAGGTTTCGCCATCAATACGCAGTACTATGCTTGGCAATGGATCCGCCAGCCTCCTGGGAAAGGTCTAGAATGGATTAGTGGCATATACCCCTATGGTGGGAGCACATACTATGCCCCTTCTCTGAAAAGCCGCTCAAGCATTTCTGCAGACACCTCCAAGAATGAGTTCTCCCTCCAGCTGAACTCCCTGACAGCTGCAGACTCGGCCATGTATTTCTGTGCCCGACAGACACAGTGAGGCAAGTCCTTTGGAGAGATGTACAAAAAGAGGAAGCTGTTTCAGAAGACACAATTCCCAGTTCTGTTCGGTGGCCAAAATCAGAAAATGAGGAAGCCCCCAGTATTGTGTTCTCAGCTTTATTTGTAAGCCGCCTTGGGCATTTGCTTTGCCATAGGAAAGGCGGGATATAAATAAATAAATAAATAAATAAATAAATAAATAAATATCACTAAATCTGCATTGGACAATTTCCTCTGCTACTTTCTGAGCTTAAAGTCACTGAACTCCATGGACTCACTCCCATATACTCATGTATAGGATTCAGCCCTTTATGTTAATCCCGTTACTATTTAACAGTCTTTCTAGCATCTCATCACAACCTTTTATTTGGTGTTGGGTTTTTTTTTTTAGAACCCCAAGTAATATAATTGATTGAATGTATTGCACATTCACAATGCTGGTTACAGAAGCCCATCATGATTATTCTGGATTATTAAATCCAAGCAAAATGAACATGTGTGGTTTGCATAAATGTGAGAGTGAAGATGTCAACAGCTGATGTCTTTTTTTTCAGAATATATGAAAATAACCCATTAGTTGGATTTGTGCGAGTCAAGGTGGTGTAGTGGTTTGGGAGGTGGACTTAGACCTAGAAGATTCAGGTTGAAATCCTACCTCAGCCATGAAGGTTCCTGGGTGACCTTGGGCCAGTCACTTCCTCTATGTTATGGGAGGGGGGCAACCAGATAGCTCTGAAATGATAAGCAAGAATCTTCTTGAGTTACCTTCCCATTAGCTGCCTGGCTACCAAAAAGAAAACAAGACAATAAATAACATGGATGGGCGAGTCAAGTTGAGTCACAAGTCTCTGTCCCTCGTGACTCAACTCGCAAACAAGTCCTAAGAGACTTGTAAATCGCCCAGAGCGTTTACGCACCTCTGAAAGACTTGAGTCATGAGTCTTTCCCTTTAAAATGCCAGCTGCCGCTCCGGGGAGAAAAATGGGGCTGCTGCCAGGCTGTGTGTATTTCGGAGTTCTCTTTAAACAGTCTCCTGCTGTCTCCATCCCATCTGTAAACAAGGTGGGAGTGAGTGGGACGGACTGTGAGAGAACGGGGACAGAAGCGGCAAGAGGGAGGAGGGTCACATGCAGAGGCTGAGAGGCTTACCAGTATGACCCAATCTTTTGCAGCTCTTCTCAGAAGTAGTCCCACTTGTACCAGTCATTCAGTGAGTCTTCCTCCTTCCAAGTAATAACAGAGCCCATAGAAGCCACAAGGTTGGAAAGTGTGATTGCTACAAACTGTTTCCCTCCTGCTTCCTTTTCCCCTTTCTTGCGCTTCTCCAGCCAATCCTAAGGCAAGAAGCCCCTTGGGCTCCTCCTTCTGCCCTACCTCATCCAAAGAAGAAAATCAGACCTCTCATCCTTCACCTAATGGTCATCCTTCATCTAATGATCATCGGTTCCTTCAGAGATGGACAAGACAGCCTGCTCCCTCCAACCTCCCTCCTGCTCCATGCAAAAGCAAAACATTAACCCTTCCCTGCCTCCGGGCTGGAACTTGCCTGTTACTCACCTGGTCTGAATGATGGCCCCACAAGGTCTTTCACACCGTGAAAAAAGTAAGCAAGCACATCCAGACACAGACAGACTTGAGTCGGCATGCATGGGGACTGGGTGCCCAGTCAGTGGCCTCAAACTCGAGTCAATGCCTGAGTCATTGACATGGGTGACTCAGGTGTAAGCAGCAAAAATAACCGTTTTCAAAGGGCAAAAGCAATTCACACAACAAAGTCTTGAACTACCAATGTCAGGTCAATAGGGAGGGTTCGGTTTCAGTGAAGAGGATGTTCTGTATGGCTTCCTTCAGTGTGGCTTTTGTCACAATGATAATTTCTCACAGGTCTGGGGAGATGGAGAGCAATATGCAAGAACTGCATTTCACATAGGACACAATCCTAACCAGGTCTACTCAGAAGTAAGTCCTGCTTTGTTCAATGGGGCTTACTCTCAGGAAAGCGTGGTTAGGATTGCAATCATCCTCTCTTTTATCGCTGAAAACCAAACAGGCACAGGACATGCAAATGACCCCTTAATCGCACCCCTCTTTATATAGGAGCTCTTGCCATTTAGAGCCCAGGTTGGGGGAAAAACAAGGGCAGTGATGGATTTCTTAGTCCTCTCTCTCTTTGTCTTCATACTCCTGAAGAATGGTCAGTCTTCCTAATGGGGATTTTCTATAGGAAAATGATGTAGTGGAGACAGAGAATGTGAGGGCAAATGCCACTAGCCTAGTTTATTTTATGTGTAGGACCCCTTTGCACAATTTTGATGATGAAACCATAGAACCTTTTCACTTCTTTCACTGGAGGAGACCGGAAGTTGCAGACATGAACAGGAAGTTGCTTCTGGTTGCTTCCTGGGGTTGTTCGGATGCGTGGTGAGGGTAAAAATAGTCCCTTTTTTGATTTGCAGTTGCTCAAATCCAGCCAACACCATGGATGAGGAGTATCACTATATGTTAAATTGAAGCAACTAGACATTCTCACATCTTGTGGAAATGAATTCCATAAGTTAATTGCATGCTCTCAGGTGAAGAAGCATTTCCTTTGGCAGAAACCACGTGAAACATATGGGAAAGAAATCAAGTAACACATTCTGATTTTATGTGGGGAAGGAACATTGCTAAGCTTTTTAAATGGAGATTATGAAAAAAAACACCAGACTCCCACTGATCACTATTTGTTCTTGCAGGTAGGGAGCAGCAGTCACCAGGCTATTTGCAAAAGCCTTTCGCACATATGAAAACTGCCCCAAAGATCAGGCTACTGGTCTATTTAGGTTAGCACTATTTGCACAGTCTCTGCTACAAGATCTCAAATGGGGGCCTCTCCCACCTCTTCCTCCCACCTGCTCCCAGAACATGGGACATTCTGAGTGCAAAACAAGCACCGAGCTATGACTTTTTTGCATCTGGTTGAAGACGTTGTGGTTGTCGACTACGAGTGCGCCCATAAATGAACTCAAACCGCAGCCTGTCATATTCCAAACCACTTCTCTATCCAGCTGTGGCCATCTTTCACAGTTCAACAGACAGCATAAACAGGGGTTCTCTGGGCCACCACAGTTTGGCTTGGTTGGTCACAATGTCAAAATATGAACATAAGAAAAGTCCCACTGGACCATGTCAAGTTCAACATGGTGTATTGTTGCAGTGGCCCACCAGATGTTTCTGGGTAGCCCACAAGTAGGAGAGAAGGCATACCTCCCTCTGGCCGTTTCTTCCCTGCAACTTTCAGGGATTCAGGGGTACCCTGCAGCAGAACTAGTAGTCAGTCATAGACCTAAGACCCTCCATGGGGCCATTTGTTGGTCCATTTGACCAACTAATTTTTGAAGCCATTCTAGCTAGTGTTGTTGGCAACCTTCAGTCTCGAAAGACTATGGTATCGCGCTCTGAAAGTTGGTTCTGGAACAGCGTCTAGTGTGGCTGAAAAGGCCAATTCGGGAGTGACAATCCCTTCCACACTGGGAGCAAGTGCAGTCTGTCCCTGGTCTGTCTCCCTGGCTATGGGCCTTCCTCCTTTGCCTCTTTGCCTCAGTCTGTTGGCCAAGTGTCTCTTCAACCTGGGAAAGGCCATGCTGCATAGCCTGCCTCCAAGCGGGCCACTCAGAGGCCAGGGTTTCCCACTTGTTGAGGTCCACTCCTAAGGCCTTCAGATCCCTCTTGCAGATGTCCTTGTATCATGCTACAGGCTGCCACAGACTATATCCTTTAAACTTTAAGGGACTCACACACACATATGAGCAAAAAAGGACTGAAATCAGATGGAGAAAGTTACTTCACCACCTTTCCATCCAGGCACACCCTAACGGCAACATCTAGTCACATGGAAGACAAAAACGGCAACATCTAGTCTAGTCACATGGAGGACAAAAATACAAGAAGGAAGCAAGGAGCAAATGCTCTACTCCATACTGAGCCTCTTTCCACCATCCCCTTTATGTTTCTAGATTACTGGAGGAAGGACTCATGCAAATTTCCAGAGAGGACATGAGGGTAGGGAGAGAATCTATTCAAAAGGGAGACCCTCAAATTAAGGAGCCTCATAGTATCTCTGGTCCAAAGGTTCAACTTTCCTGCCTGACTAGAACATTCCCCCTTTAGCAGTATGAAATTATTGTTGTCCTTGATTTCCTTGCTGGCCTTTTCAAGATGTAAGCGACAAGTGGGTCCAATGTTTCATTTGCTTAAGATACTGATTAGATGATGTCTTTTGTTTATTGTCATGTTCTCTTTCCAAGGGGCCTCCTCGGAGATTCAGCTCATTCCATCTGGGCCGGGAATGGTGGCACCCGGTGGGAATCTATACCTGCTCTGTAAAGTGACAGATTTTGCCATCAATACACAGTATTATGCCTGGGACTGGATCCGCCAGCCTCCATGGAAAGGTCTAGAAGCGGTTGGCCGCATCTATCCCTATGATGGAAGCAAGTGGTATGCGCCCTCTCTGAAAAACCGTGTGAACATTTCCCCAGTCACCTCCAGGAATGAGTTCACCCTCCAGCTGAACTCCGTGACAGCTGCAGACTCAGCCGTGTACTTCTGTGTCAGGACGGGCCATCACCGTGAAACAAGTTCAATGGAGCTGTGTACAAAAACAGGAACCTGTTTCTGAATGTACAGCTCCTAATTCTGTTCTCCTAGTTTCAGTGGGTGTGTATTTAAGCACATATTTTTATGTGCAGAGGCATATCATGGGTAGGCAAGGGGTGAACAAGGAGAGTTTCAGTGTGGGGTGGGGAAGGGCAGAGGAAGATGGGAGAGGGAGTGGTGTGGCACGGCGTGCACCAGAATCGTGTCCCTCTTTTACACTAAGTTCCCACTCCTTGTGCTCCTCGGATGTGTGCCAGCTATATCGCTGGGGTAGGTTCAAGGAGACCCATGGCCCATTGGAGATATAAGGATGAAATATATTTCCTACCTCTCCCAGACCTCCACATTGTGCCCCACACCATTCAAAGCAGTGTGCACCTCTTTGACGCACTGCATCATTGTCAATGGTGAGGGAATAAGATTGGGCAGTTAGTTATTTCTCAACAGTCTTTCTATCAACTTGTCACCAAAATATTTTTGGGTATATAACAGGAGGGTGTTATTCCAGATGCCAGACTCATGATGATGATGATTCTCCAACACAGTGGTTTGCAAAGTGGTGGGTCGCGGCCCACCAGTACGTATAATGCTTCCCCCTTTAAGGGGTGTAACTTTAACTCTGTGTAGTACTGTCCAAGGCTTGGTATCTCCAGAAATAGCAAGAAAAAGCCATTTCCGGTTAGCAAATGCAGCCAGGAGGTGGCTTATGCTTGGTTGGCAACCTTCAGTCTCGAAAGACTATGGTATAAGCCTACAGCACCCGGTATTCCCAAGCGGTCTCCCATCCAGGTACTAACCAGGCCTGCCCCTGCTTAGCTTCCAAGATCAGATGAGATTGGGCATCTGCAGGGTAACAGTTGCTTATGCTTGCTGTTTCTGAAGTTTCCAAGTCTTGGGGATCCCTACGGAGGGCTGCGCAGAGCTCCCCACACCTCCTGCTGCTTGCCCTAGCCCACAGTAAGTAAAAGCACCCTGCCTCACCCCCCTTTAGCAATGCCATCCTGGGGATTGCGTCGCTACCCTCCCCCATCCACTGCAAAGTTTTACTTTGGGAGTAAAGCGCCCACGAACTTTGAGAACCTAGCATGTGGTTGCATCTACTGACACTGTAACACCTATATCGCCTACCTCATTTACTTTTAAAGTGATTATAATTTATAATGTAATTATAATTAAATTATTCGCCTTTGATGCCCCTAATGTGTGAGAGAAAGGCGGAATACGAATTCTGAATTAAATAAAAATGAAAAATAATTTATAAGAATGCGCCCTTACAGTGCATAACACTGTACTCATTTTTGTATTTTTAAAAAAAAAACTGTCAAAAAATAAAAATAAAAACAAAAAGGCACACTTCTACCCATAACATATTTAAAAAAACAAAAAACAAAACCAAATTTGTTGAATAAAGTTGGAGGGAACGAAACTTATTAGCTGCCATCCTCTAAACACTTACCTGGGAGTAAACTCACTAACCTGCTATTAAAATGGCTGGCAACCTTTCGTCTCGAAAGACTATGGTATAAGCCTACAGCACCTGGTATTCCCAGGCAGTCTCCCATCTAAGTACTAGCCAGGTCTGACCCTGCTTAGCTTCTGAAACTCATAGCCCAATCAGACCTAAGTGCCCCCCCCCCCCGCCTGCACTATGCTCACACTGTATTCTTTGGGTAGGAAGTTCAGGGAAGACTCACAATCTCCAGAGACAAGTCCCAAAAGTGTCACCTCTCTGCAAATGTACAGTTTGAATCCAGAAGATACTGCCTTGTGTTACTGTGCAAGGGACCCAGTGACAGAGATTCATGTTGTGTTTGTCAAAAAACTGGAGAGAGACTTTCAGAGCAGAGAAGGAAGGCCAAGTCATAGAGCCCAGCCCTGCATGAACCTCCTTCTGCACAGCCAGAAGGAACCTGATGAAAAAGTTCATTTTTCAGTGAACTTGCACAATTCTTGTAACTTTCTAAGCATGTAATGAGATCAACCTCCCCCTGAAGCCTCCTTCCACCAGCCCCTTTAAATGTCAGAGTCTGATGGAGGAAGTCTCATGCAAATCCCTCTAAGAGGGTATGGGCAGGGGGAGAGAGTCATGCAGGACATGCAAAACACCCCTTAATCGCACCCCTCCTTATATAGGAGCTCTTGCCTTTCAGAGCCCAGGACGGTGGGAAAACAAGGGCAATGATGGAGTTCTCAGTCCTCTCTCTCTTTGTCTTCATACTCCTGAAGAATGGTCAGTCTTCCTAATGGGTATTTTCTATCGGAAAATGATGTAATGGAAATAGAATGTGAGGGCAAATGCCACTGACCTGGTTCATTTCATGTGTAGGACCTCTTTGCACAATCTCAACTATGAAACCATCTAATCATTTTTCTTCTTCTTTACCATAAGATTTAGGGCCCAATCCTATCCAATTTTCCAGTGCCAGTGCAGCCATACCCATGGGGCACACACTGCATCCTGTGGTGGGGAGGCAGTCACAGAGGCCTCCTCAAGGTATGGGAGCATTTGTTCCCTTACCTCGATGCTGCAATTGCGGCTGCACCAGTGCTCTAAAGTTGGACAGGATTGGGCCCTTAGACAATATCTTTCACGTTGGTTTCAAGGAAGGATGAGCCACGGGTTGGGAATAACTTTCAGACCTGGAAAAACCTTTCTGAAACAACCGCATTTTTTTCTCTCTTCTAATTTTGCTAATATTCTCAAGAATATAACACATTTTTCTTCCTTTCTTCCAGGGGTCCATTCCAGAGTTCAACTCACTGAGTCTGGTGGAGGAACAGTGAAACCTGGGGAACCCTTAAGACTGACCTGCACCGTGACTGATGCCGCCATCTCTGACAGCACATATGGTTATTATTGGATCCGCCAGCCTCCCAACAAAGGACTGGAATGGTTAGGGAGGGTATACCACCGTAATGCTAACTGGCACACCAATTACGAACCAGAATTTCAGAGCAGGATCTCCTTCTCTCTGGACGCTTCTAAGAATGAATATTCTCTCCAGCTAAACTCCATGGCAGCTGCAGACACAGCCAGATATTACTGTGCCAGACTCACAGTGACAGAGAGTGAGTCTGGCATCTGCACAAAAAGGGGATGTGGGTGTTGCTGCTGTTTTAGCAGATATCAGTCTAATTACGGGGCTGGGGCACCTTCCTTACAAGGAAAGGCTACGGCGTTTGGGCGTCTTCAGCCTAGAAAGGAGATGCCTGAGGGGGGACATGATTGAGACATACAAAATTATGCATGGGAAGGGTAGAGTGTATAGAAGCTGCTGCAGGAAGGACTCATGTAAATCCCCCTGGGTGGGTGGGAAGAGAGAGCCTCTTCAAAAGGGTGACTCTCAAATTATGATGTCTCACAGTATCCCCAGCCCAAAGACTCTGGCCTGGCTAGAACATTCCCCCATCAGCAGTATGAAATTATTGCTGTCCTTTTTGTTTTCCTTGGTAGCCATTTCAAGATGTAAGTAGACAGTTGGGTCAATATTTCATTTGACACTGATCAGATTGCATACTTTATTCATTGCCATGCTCTCTCTCTCTCTCTCTCTCTCTCTCTCTCTCTCTCTCTCCCCAAGGGGCTTTCTCAGAAATTCAGCTCACCTCATCTGGACCAGGAATGGTGAAGCCTGGAGAGAATCTCAAGCTGGTCTGCAAAGTGACGGGTTTTGCAATCACTACGCAGCATTATGATTGGCACTGGATCCGCCAGCGTCCGGAGAAGGGTCTGGAATGGATTGCAGCCATACACAACTATGGTGGGAGAAGACTCTATGCCCCTTCTCTGAGAAGCTGTGCAACCATTTCTTCAGACACCTCCAGGAATGAGTTCTTCCTCCAGCTAAACTCCGTGGCTCTTGATGACTCAGCCGTGTACTTCTGTGCCCGAGAATAACACAGTGAGACAAGCTGTTTGGAGACGTGTACAAAAAGAGGAGAAAGTTTTGCATCACTTTCAACGAAGGATGGAGAGCAATAGACAAATATTGGAAATAATTTTACTGAGATCCTAAAAGACCTTTTTGAATCAATCACACTTTTTTTCTACTATAGTTTTGCAAGCAACTTCAAATAAATGATAGACGTCCCCTTCTTCAAATTGCCCAAGGATCACCACTGAAATTTGACAGACCTCCACTGGTTCCAGTACCTCCATAAGCGACTTTATAGTACCTCCATCAATGACTAGTATCAATGGGTCCGCCAACCTCCAAACAAAGAACTGAGGTGATTAGGGAGTGGATAGTTTCAACTGGGGCAACAATTATTCCTCGGCCTTCCAGAGTAGGATCTCTGTTACTCCTGATGCTTGCATCAGGGACACAGAGACACAGAATGAGCCTGGCATCAAGACAAAAAGGGGAAATGGGGGGCTTATACTTTTTCTAGGTGATAAAAAGCATGGGCCTCCACTTTTTTCAATTGCGCTAGTCCATCATCTTGATCCTTAGATGTATCATGGAAGGTTGCCTGCCTGCCTCACTAGATGTAGATCTGCCAGTATTTAGGGTAGGGAAGAGTGAATAACTGAGAGGCAACAGTTCCAGTTCTCCAAATCTTCCTGTTGTGAACTAGACGCAATCAACTGAAGGCCCTTTGGCTTCCTTCAGTGTTGGTTTGCCATGACAGTAACCTGTAGATTACTTTTCAGTAACCTGTAGGTTACTGTAGGTTGGCCTTTTCAGCCACACTAGACGCTGTTCCAGAACCACCATTCAGAGTGCGATACCATAGGCTTTAGAGACTGAAGGTTGCCAACAACAACCTGTAGGTCCAAGGCAATGAGAAAGTTAAGGCTCTTTCTTATTAAGAAAGAATATGTTAAGAGTTGCACACAAGCCTTTTTATATCTGATAAACAAGCATGCACAAGATATGCAAATCACCCTGTTCATTACACTTTTGCTTAAATAGAGGCTCTTGCCTTTTAGAGCCCATGTTGGGGGAAAAACAAGGGCAGTGATGGAGTTCTTAGTCCTCTCTGTCTTTCTCTTCTCACTCCTGAGTAATGGTCAGTCTTTGTAACAGGGATGTATTTATTTATTTATTTATTGCTTATTGGAAAAGGAGATAGTGGGATGAGAGAATGTGGAGGAAAAGCCACTTGCCTGATTCATTTTGTGTGTAGAATCCCTTTGCACAATTCCGACAATGAAACATTCATGGATCTCTTTTTCCTCTGTCCTAAGATTTGGATAATATGTTGCAGCCTTGTCAGGGAAGGCTGAATAGAGGCAAATATGGAAAATAATTTTCAGAACTGAAAAAGCTTTTTGAACTAATCGCTTTTTTCTCTCTTAAAATTGTGCGAATGTCCTGCAAAATATTGCACAATTTTCATTCCTACTTTCTTCCAGGGATCCTCTCTGAAATTCAGCTGACTGAATCTGGTAGAGGAGCAGAGAAGCCTGGGGAATCCCTAAGACTGATTACTGGATCCGCCAGCCTCCCAACAAAGGACTGGAATGGTTAGGGAGAGGATACTACCATAGTTTAACTTCCCCCTGGATAACCAATTATGCCACAGCCTTCCAGAGCCAGATCTCCGTTACTCACGATTCTTCCAAGAACAAGCATTATCTCCATTTAAACTCCCTGACAGCTGCAGACACAGTCATGTATTACTGTGCAAAGGACACAGTGACACAAAGTAACTGTGGCATCTGGACAAAAAGGGGAAGCAGGGACTCTCTGACGTTTGCCTGGTGTTGCAAATTCTCTATACTGTCTGCCAATTCATAAACAGAGCCCATATTGCTCAGCCTTATTTTCTACTGTGCCTATCAAGCAGTGTTTCTCAACCAGTGGTACGGGCACCACCAGTGGTAGTTGAGGTGGTGTCTGGTGCTACTCATGGGATATCTGCCGCCTGGCAGTGAGACCAGGTATGGTTGGCAACCTTCAGTCTCGAAAGACTATGGTATAAGCCTACAGCATCTGGTATTCCCAGACGGTCTCCCATCTAAGTACTAACCAGGCCTGACCCTGCTTACCTTCCAAGATCAGATGAGATCAGGCATGTGCAGGGTAACAGTTGCTGCTATGAGACCAGGTATGCAACACAACAAACTCAGCTTGGCTCGTTTCGGCAAACTAGGTTTAGCTCCGTGGGCAGAGCTCCAAAGCATGCTCAAAAAAGCCCTCCCATCAACTCTGAGCCTCTTACAAGTGTTTATTGCATCACATCTGACCTCCCAACCCAGAATTAACTGGCAATGGTGTCTTCATCAGTTACTTCCAGTGGTATACTGAACAATATCTCCCGATCTTGTCTGATCTCAGAAGCTAAGCAGGGTCAGGCCTGGTTAGTACTTGGATGGGAGACCGCCTGGGAATACCGGGTGCTGTAGGCTTATACCATAGTCTTTCGAGACTGAAGGTTGCCAACCATCTCCCTATACTGAACACTATCTCCCGATCTTGTCTGATCTCAGAAGCTAAGCAAGGTCAGGCCTGGTTAGTACTTGGATGGGAGATCGCCTGGGAATACCAGGTGCTGTAGGCTTATACCATAGTCTTTTGAGACTGAAGGTTGCCAACCATCTCCCTATACTGAACACTATCTCCTGATCTTGTCTGATCTCAGAAGCTAAGCAGGGTCAGGCCTGGTTAGTACTTGGATGGGAGACTGCCTGGGAATACCGGGTGCTGTAGGCTTCTACCATAGTCTTTCGAGACTGAAGGTTGCCAACCATTTTGAATAGGTGGACCCATGTGAAGTGGTACAGCAGAGGACAAATGTTGAGAAACACTGCCATAAAGGGCACTTGAAGCATAGGTTTTGCTCCTGCAGAAAGTCAAAATTGTGGTTTGAGTATTGGGGAAATGTGATTTCTTGAAACAGAACTACTTCTTTCAAGGTCTCGAGTCTTCTACATTAGCTGTGCATTAATAATGCCAATGAAAACAGACTGAAAAACAGTCATTTCCTAAGAACCACAACCTTTTATGGTCATTCCTCAGACAACAGTGCTCCAAAGGCATTCTAAATAAATAAATAAATATTTCTGACTATTGCTCCTTATTCTGTTTTCCACGATAACTTGACTAGACAACGAGATACCTGTACCCTGTTGCTACTCCATTGCATTTAGTATTCAGAGATAGGCTACCTCTAAAACCTGTGCAGACAATCATCATGACTTGTGACAGACTTTTCATCCACACCCCTGTCCAATCTCCTTATAGCATCTAGGCCAGCTGTCATCACAACTTCCTGTGGCAAGGAGTTCCACAGATTAATTACTTGCTGATTAATTAATTGCTTTTATCTGTTCTCCTACCATTCAATTTCAGTGGTTAAACATGGTTTTAGCAGTTGTAAAGAAACAATTTCCTGGATTTTATTGCAAATCTTCCTGCACATACAAAATTGCCTGAGCACTCAGGTTATTGGTCTATCTAGTGTTGCTTGCACGTACCCTGATACAGCATCTCAAATGGAGTCTCTTCCAGATCTTCCTGAAGGTGTTGCCAGGGGTTGAGCCCCTTAGTGGCTAAACCTTAAGAGGGGTTGACAGTTTACGTGTAGAGTAACAACTGAGTTATGACCCATTTAGCATAGGGACTAAGATGTGGTGCTCATCTATTCTGAGTATGTCGATAAGTGAACTCACACTCAAGCCTGGCACATCCCAAACCACTTCTCTGTCCTGCGCTTGCCATGAATTTTACAGTCCAATGGGCAACAAAAATGGTTTGGCTTGCTGGCTAACAACTTAAAACTAAGAACATAAGAAAAACCCTGTGGTCCTGGCAAAGGGCCCATCTTGTCCAACATCATGTTTCCCACAGTGGTCCACTAGCATCCTCCGGGTAGCCACAAGTAGGAGAGCAAGGCACGCCCCTTCCAGCCATTGCACTCTTGCAACCCATACACAGAGGCACCTTGCATCTAACCTGGAGATCAGGCTCAGCCAGCATGCCTCTGATAAATAGCCATTCCCCATAAATTGGTCCAATTCTTTTAAAAGTCATCCAAGCTAGTGGCCATCAACTCAACTTGTGGCAGCAGCTTCCAGAGATTTGTTAAATGGTCCATTATGTATTGAAGACTGGAATTAAGAGACATATTTGTTAACAATGAGTCTTACAGCCCTAAATATGCCTACTCAGAAGTAAGTCTCATCATCATCATCATCATCATCATCAATGGGGCTTAATCACAGGTAAGTGTGGATAGGATTGTAGCCACAGAGGCTCAAGAAAGAACTGGCATCAGAGGGTCAAAGTTAGTTCTCTTCCTTTCACCCTGGTAGCCCACCTGCATCTTGCTATTCCCTGGATGGAAAAAATAAAAGACAGGAAGAAGGCCCAAAGAAAACAGTTGGCTTTTCCCTGAAGGTTCCTTCCACCAACCCCTTTATACTTCAGAGGTTTCTGGAGGAAGGACTTATGCAAATCCCCCCAAGGTGGATGTGGGGCGGGGAAACAGAGTCCCTCTTCAAAACGGAGACCCTCAAATTAAAGAGCCTCACAATCTCCATGCTCATCCCTCCTGCCTGGCTAGAACATTCCACCTTGAGCAATATGAAATTATTGTTGTCCTTGATTTCCTTGCTGGCCTTTCTAAGACGTAAGCGACAAGTGGGTCCAATGTTTCATTTGCTTAAGACACTAATTAGATGATGCCCTTTGTTTATTGTCATGTTCTCTTTCCAAGGGGCCTCCTTGGAGATTCAGCTCACCTCATCTGGACCAGGAATGGTGAGACCCGGAGAGAATCTCAACCTGGTCTGCAAAGTGACAGGATTCAACATTAATACGCAGGGTTATGTTTGGCACTGGCTCCACCAGTCTCCTGGGAAAGATCTAAAATGGGTTGCAGGAATACACCCCTATGATGGAAGGAAGTGGTACGCTCCTTCCCTTCAGAGCCGCTCAACCATTTCTGCAGACACCTCCAAGAATGAGTTTTCCCTCCAGCTGAACTCCTTGATAGCTGCAGACTCTGCCACGTTTTTCTGTGTCAGGGAGAGCTCAGTGAGTCAGATCGCACAGTGAGACAAGGTCAATGGGAGCTGTTTACAAAAAGGGGAACCTGTTTCTGAACGCACAGTTCCTCCTAGTACTATTCACACCTAGTTGGCCAAACCTAGATGTCGTGACTTACATTTAAACATACATTAACCTGCACACACAAAGGGGAAAATCTATTTTTGGGGTGATGATCCTGTGTCATGGCCAACGGCATAGCTCAATTGTTTGGTAGGGAAGGAGAGGGAGGTAAGGCTGAAAGGTGTGGGGGGAGTTTATCATAATAGGGTGAAGACGGCACAGAAAAAGGTGGGGGAGCAATGCAATATATTTGAACCATTCACCCGCAACTAGATCTTGTGTGTCAGTTGTTGCTGTTGCAACAAGAATCCACCCGGGGGGTAGAGGAAGACGGGGGAGAGGGGACATGGGGGAATGTTGTGGTTTCCCAGAAAAAAACAAGAGGTGAAAGACTGCTGGTGTTAGGGGTGGGGAAGGAAGGAAAAGGGTAGGGGGAGTTGACAGATCAAGCAGAGAAAAAGTCTCCAGTAGTTTGGGACAGGTTCTCTACAGCCTTCGGTGAGAGCTACAGCAGGAGTGAAATTCCAGCGGTGAAACCCGTGGCATGCCATAAAAGCAATTCCAGTTGTGGGTTTCTGCGGTCAAATAAAGACTCTTGACCAGCCACACATCTGCTTGGAGGGCTGGCCAGTAGCTTTAACAGCCCAATCCTAACTAGATGTTGCAGGTCCATCATGGCCACACTTTATTATAAGTGCAAATTGAGCGTGCTGGAAGTCTTCTAGAGCTACTTCCTCAAAGACTTCCAGTTTGATTGAAAGGGACCATGTGAATGAAGGAATGCCTTTGTTTCCACTTTCACTGTAAAGAAACCTGGAGGTCCTGAATTTCCATGTTTGGAGAAACCAGGAGCAAGTTATAATTTAAATTAAAATAAAGTAAAATTTAAAGTAAATTTCTATTCACATTTAGACAGCAACTGTTACCCTGCACATGCCTGATCTTGTCTGATCTTGGAAGCTAAGCAGGGTCAGGCCTGGTTAATACTTGGACGGGAGACCGCCTGGGAATACCGGGTGCTGTAGGCTTGTACCGTAGTCTTTCAAGACTGAAGGTTGCCAACCATTTAGTAGCTAGAAATTGGACCAATGCAGGCCACATCTGAGGTGAGCTGGAGGGAAGAAGTGGTGGCAAATTTGTGGGAAAGAAGTCCCGTATCCGGTGTCTTCTTGACCCCCTGCAATCTGCCACTGGCGCAACCCACATCACCTAGCCTCAAGGATGGTCTGCCCCTACAAGACCTGCAATAGCTTGGGTTTTGCAAGTCTTCCTCAGTGCAGACCTTACTCATCTGAAATCCTTTTGGCTTCCTTCGGTGTGGGATTTGAAATGGCAATAAAAACATACTAGGCTAAGGAGTTGGGAAGGGATGCGTCAAAATCTGTGTTCCACATTGCCCCTTTTAATATCTGAAAACCAAACGTGCAAGGGATATGCAAATCACCCCTTCATCACACCTTTCCTTAAATGGGAGCTCTTTGCCTTTTAGAGCCCATGTTTAGCAGAGAAACAACAGAATGGAGTTCTTAGTTCTCTCTCTTGTTGTCATCTTACTCCTGATGAATGGTTGGTGTTTATAATGGGGGATTTCTCTATTCTATAGGAAAAGGATGTAGCGAGAAGAAAGAATGTGTGTGTGTGTGTGGGGGGGGGGGGAATATCAATAAGTACTCACTTAGTTCATTTCATGTCTAGGACCCAACAATGAAACCACTTAACAATTTCAGTTCTTTTTACTTCCCCCTTGGGAGAAGAATTGGGCAAGAATAAATTTCACATCAGTTTTGGGGAAAGGATAAAAAATAAAGGCTAAATACTGGGAAAATTTTCATTGAGGCCTCAAAAACCTGAACCACACACACTTTTTGCTCCATCTTATCATTTTGCTAACGTCCTCTTTCTTCCTTTCATCCAGGGGTCCTCTCTGAAATTCAACTGGCTCAGTCTGGAGGAGGAACAGTGAAGCCTGGGGAACTCCTAAGACTGACCTGCACTGTGTCTGGTGCCGACATCACTGATGGAGCTGGCTACAGCTGGGTCCGCCAGCCTCCCAACGAAGGCTTGGAATGGTTAGGGTGGGGATACTACAGTAGTTCCACTTGGAAGACCAACTTTGCCTCCAGCTTCAGTAGTAGAATCTCCATTACTCCGGATTATTCAAAGAATGAGCATTCTCTCCAGTTAAATTCCACGGCAACGGCAGACACAGCTACCTATTACTGTGCAAGCGACACAGAGCAAGCCTGGCATCGTACAAAAAGGGGAAGCAGGGGTTGCTGCGAATGGGCATCACACTGATATTGTAAGTTCTCCACCCTGCCTGCCAATGAAGGGGGCTGATATTGCTGATCCTTATTTTCTTCTGCGCCTAAAGAGGGCACACCAAGCATAGCCACAGCTATGTTCCAGCTTGACACCAAAATTGTGCTGTGAGTACTGGTGTAAAGGGATGTTCTGAAATCATGCCAACAAGAGTCTTCCTTGAATCAAACGGCAGCCTTTCATTGGCGTTCCTCAGAAACCGTGTTCCACGTGCATTTAAAAACGTATCTGACTATCGCTCCTGATTCTGATTTCCACCGCACTTCAGTACAAAAGTGTAGAAGATTTCATGGAAGCTTGATTCCTGCACAAGCCTTAACAAGCCATGCCAGGATGAGCCAGGCAATTCCGTCCAACCAGAGATGTGCGGGGGGCGGGGAGGCAGGTGAGGGAGAGCCTTCCCTCTGGAATCCTTCAAAGTGCAGCACCACTGCTGTGCGAGGTTCTGAAGCACTCACAACCCATGCACGACAGCTGGGTTGTTTTTTGAAGGATTCCGGAGGGAAGGCTCTGCCTCACCTGCCTTCCCACCCACCGCACATCCCTGCTTCCAACATGATGCCTTGGTTGCTGCTAAATGAAACTGTACTTACAGCAACTGTTACCCTGCACATGCCCGGTCTCATCTGATCTGGGAAGCTAAGCAGGGTCAGGCCTGGTTAGTACTTGGATGGGAGACCGCCTGGGAATACCTGGTGCTGTAGGCTTATACCGTAGCCTTTCGAGACTGAAGGTTGCCAACCAAATGAAACTGTGTCCCCATGCTTCTCAGTGTCCCTAACCTTAGAGCTGAATCCCGCGCATGTCTACTTCTGCGCCACAAAGCACTTTGTAGGGCAGCCCAATTGTACATAGGGTTGGGCTGTAAGAATCTTATGACACAACCTTAGGTCGTTGTTGCGGCAGTCTCTCTGCTGGTCTGCAGAGCACTGCCGCGAATGGGAGGCCAAGGATGGACCCCAGTTGATGGAGAGGTACATCTGGGGACAGGTTGAGGTCTTGGTGGAACCAATGTCCTGTCCTGGGTCTGACATGCCCTCTTCGGCCTGACAGGTCTACTCCGGCAAAAGAGCTTTCATGGATCTGAGTAGGTCCACAGGGGACCAGGGGACAGATAAGAGATTAAGGGTGCAATCCTAACCTACTTTCCAGCACTGACAAAAGGGTAATGCAACTTCAAGGTAAGGGAACAAACATTGTCATACCTGGAGGAGGCCTCCGTGACTGCCTCCCAACCGCAGGATGCAGCACGGCTATGCCAGTGCTGGAAAGTTGGTTAGGATTGCACCCTTAGTAAAACATACTATTCCCTGCCAGCCTGGTCCTGAGCTGGCCTACAGGATGCAGCGGGCTCTGTGTTAGTGGCCCTGAAATGTGCAGGCTGCAGGGGGGGGGATACACACATGGACACACAGACACATGCATGCACACACAGAGGGAGCACTGACACACCAAAGGAAAAGATAGAGGCACTAAGCTAACTCTGGAGGGCAATGGCTCAATAAGCAAGGAGGTCTCCTTGATTGAATTTGGCCATGAAGATGATGAAGATGGCTAGAGTGGAGTTCTTCTTCTGCTTCACTAGCAATTCTGAAGACCCCAATTGAGGAAGCTCCCAGGATGTGGCTTTTGCACCCAGGTTCAAATGTGGTACGCAAGGAAGGTTCAACCACTCATGGAACTTTCACAGGAGCAAAAGCTTCTCCCAAGTCAGCCTGGGAGAGTGCGGCAAGGGTGACCATCACAAGTATGGCCCTCATCACTGCCTATGGGCTCAGAGGCCTCATGCCATGGGTCCAGTTCAACAGTCACCACACAGGCCTGGGACATGCAGATGCCCAGCGACACAAGCACAGATATTGTACACAAACACATCAAGATTCATGCATCTAAAGAGTAATAAAATGCAACACTCTCTGGCAGGACCCATTTCAGGGGAAGCACTGTTGTCAGTCTTGGGGAGTCCTTCAATCCTTACAGAAAAGAGGCAGAGGAATAGCCTCTTCTTCCTTCTTCTGCGAGGCAAGTGAAATGGGAGGTTGTGGGGTGACTTGGAGCCCCATTTAAAGGGGAGCCCATGCAAATCAAAGGAACCGCTTCACTTCCTGATGGGCTGCTGTTCCTTAAAGCCGAGGTTGCAGCCTGCAACCATTCATTGCCTTCTAAGACAGAGCCGGGCAAGGCGTTCACCCTGCTCTTCACATTCCCCAACACAGCCAGGGACATGACACTTTGGTTCCACCTCCTCCTCTTCTCGGCAGCCCTCTCAGGTAATGCATGTTAATTCCAGGGACTTGCAAACCTCCTGTTCAGGTTTCTCCTGACTATAAACCCAACTCTCCTTGACAGGCTGCCATTCAGAAGTTCAGCTGGTGGAGACCGGAGGAGGTGTTGTGGTGCCAGGAGGATCTCTCCGCCTTTCCTGCAAGGCTTCAGGATTCACCTTCCCTGACTACAACATGAACTGGATTCGTCAGACTCCAGGAAATGGATTGGAGTGGGTAGCACAAGTAAGCCAACCTACAGGAAGCAGCCAATGGTACAACCCCAAAGTTCAGGGAAGTTTCACCATCTCTAGAGACAATTCTCAGACTTCAGCCTTTCTGCAAATGAGCAGCTTGAAGCCAGAAGACACTGCCTTGTATTACTGTGCGAGGAGCACAGTGACAGAGATTCATTTCCTGTTAGTACAAAAACTGCAGAGAGCCTTTTAGAGGAGGAAGCCCAAGACACAGAGCCACCCCATGTGAACCTCCTCCTGCTCAGCCCAAAAGGAACTTCTGATTTGTGCATTTTCCCAGCAAACATGCACAACTCCTTTAAGCTTTTCAAGCTTGACCATGGCCTCTGCTTCTCCCTGTCCCAAGGCACACAGATGTTTGTCTTGGGACAAGGGGAAAGGGGGATGATGGTGGAAGAGGCTCTTGCTTTCTTCAGAGTGCACCCCCACTCCTGGTATTTCACTTCAACAAACCTAAAGTGTTATGTGGTCTGGTTCTTTTTAAAAACCCAAAGGACATCAGACCACAACTTTCACTGAGACCCAAAAAACTTGAACCTGAAAGTATGTTTGAGTCACTCACACTTTTTTCTCCAAAAAATATAGCTTAAGAACATAAGAACATAAGAACAGCCCCACTGGATCAGGCCACAGGCCCATCTAGTCCAGTTTCCTGTATCTCACAGCGGCCCACCAAATGCCCCAGGGAGCACACCAGATAACAAGAGACCTGCAAGGCTTCCTGGGAATTGTAGTTAAGAACATAAGAACAGCCCCACTGGATCAGGCCAGAGGCCCATCTAGTCCAGCTTCCTGTATCTCACAGCAGCCCACCAAATGCCCCAGGGAGCACACCAGATAACAAGAGACCTGCAAGGCATTCTGGGAATTGTAGTTAAGAACATAAGAACAGCCCCACTGGATCAGGCCATAGGCCCATCTAGTCCAGCTTCCTGTATCTCACAGCGGCCCACCAAATGCCCCAGGGAGCACACCAGATAACAAGAGACCTGCAAGGCTTCCTGGGAATTGTAGTTAAGAACATAAGAACAGCCCCACTGGATCAGGCCAGAGGCCCATCTAGTCCAGCTTCCTGTATCTCACAGCAGCCCACCAAATGCCCCAGGGAGCACACCAGATAACAAGAGACCTGCAAGGCATTCTGGGAATTGTAGTTAAGAACATAAGAACAGCCCCACTGGATCAGGCCATAGGCCCATCTAGTCCAGCTTCCTGTATCTCACAGCGGCCCACCAAATGCCCCAGGGAGCACACCAGATAACAAGAGACCTGCAAGGCTTCCTGGGAATTGTAGTTAAGAACATAAGAACAGCCCCACTTGTGGGGCTGTTCTTATGTTCTTATGTTCTTATATGGATCAGGCCAGAGGCCCATCTAGTCCAGCTTCCTGTATCTCACAGCAGCCCACCAAATGCCCCAAGGAGCACACCAGATAACAAGAGACCTGCAAGGCTTCCTGGGAATTGTAGTTAAGAACATAAGAACAGCCCCACTGGATCAGGCCAGAGGCCCATCTAGTCCAGCTTCCTGTATCTCACAGCGGCCCACCAAATGCCCCAGGGAGCACACCAGATAACAAGAGACCTGCAAGGCTTCCTGGGAATTGTAGTTAAGAACATAAGAACAGCCCCACTGGATCAGGCCAGAGGCCCATCTAGTCCAGCTTCCTGTATCTCACAGCAGCCCAGCAAATGCCCCAGGGAGCACACCAGATAACAAGAGACCTGCAAGGCTTCCTGGGAATTGTAGTTAAGAACATAAGAACAGCCCCACTGGATCAGGCCAGAGGCCCATCTAGTCCAGCTTCCTGTATCTCACAGCAGCCCACCAAATGCCCCAGGGAGCACACCAGATAACAAGAGACCTGCAAGGCATTCTGGGAATTGTAGTTAAGAACATAAGAACAGCCCCACTGGATCAGGCCAGAGGCCCATCTAGTCCAGCTTCCTGTATCTCACAGCAGCCCACCAAATGCCCCAGGGAGCACACCAGATAACAAGAGACCTGCAAGGCATTCTGGGAATTGTAGTTAAGAACATAAGAACAGCCCCACTGGATCAGGCCATAGGCCCATCTAGTCCAGCTTCCTGTATCTCACAGCGGCCCACCAAATGCCCCAGGGAGCACACCAGATAACAAGAGACCTGCAAGGCTTCCTGGGAATTGTAGTTAAGAACATAAGAACAGCCCCACTTGTGGGGCTGTTCTTATGTTCTTATGTTCTTATATGGATCAGGCCAGAGGCCCATCTAGTCCAGCTTCCTGTATCTCACAGCAGCCCACCAAATGCCCCAAGGAGCACACCAGATAACAAGAGACCTGCAAGGCTTCCTGGGAATTGTAGTTAAGAACATAAGAACAGCCCCACTTGATCAGGCCAGAGGCCCATCTAGTCCAGCTTCCTGTATCTCACAGCGGCCCACCAAATGCCCCAGGGAGCACACCAGATAACAAGAGACCTGCAAGGCTTCCTGGGAATTGTAGTTAAGAACATAAGAACAGCCCCACTGGATCAGGCCAGAGGCCCATCTAGTCCAGCTTCCTGTATCTCACAGCAGCCCAGCAAATGCCCCAGGGAGCACACCAGATAACAAGAGACCTGCAAGGCTTCCTGGGAATTGTAGTTAAGAACATAAGAACAGCCCCGCTGGATCAGGCCAGAGGCCCATCTAGTCCAGCTTCCTGTATCTCACAGTGGCCCACCAAATGCCCCAGGGAGCACACCAGATAACAAGAGACCTGCAAGGCTTCCTGGGAATTGTAGTTAAGAACATAAGAACAGCCCCACTGGATCAGGCCAGAGGCCCATCTAGTCCAGCTTCCTGTATCTCACAGCAGCCCACCAAATGCCCCAAGGAGCACACTAGATAACAAGAGACCTGCAAGTCTTCCTGGGAATTGTAGTTAAGAACACAAGAACAGCCCCACTGGATCAGGCCAGAGGCCCATCTAGTCCAGCTTCCTGTATCTCACAGCGGCCCACCAAATGCCCAGGGAGCACACCAGATAACAAGAGACCTCATCCTGGTGCATCCTGGAACAAGGAAAGCTTGTTCGTCTTTCCTTCTTTCTTCCAGGAATCCTCTCTGAAATTCAACTGACTCAGTCTGGCGGAGAAACAGTGAAGCCAGGGAACCCCTAAGTCTGTCCTGCACTGTGCCGGGTGCCGACATCACTGATGGAGCTGGTTATAACCGGATCTGCCAGACTCCCAACGAAGCCTGGAATGGTTAGGGAGAAAGTACTACATGGGTTGGATTGCAGAGTGCGGCTTCTACAATGAGGCCAGCTGGGACACCAATGATGCCTCTGGCTTAAGCAGCTGTACAGCTCTCTAAAACCATGTCAAGAAGTATCTCACACCCATTCAAAGCAAAGGGCTCTAGGACCCCCTGTTCCAAGAAAGCTGTGCATCCTTGTGACTTGTAAATAAAGTATTTCTCTGTGAATCTGCTTTGCTGCCCCTGCTTCTGTTTTACTGTTAGCAGCAGATTAGCATTGGGTGATTGGGGGCATTTGGGGAAAAGTCTGCTGCTATGTGGCTCTGCCTGTTTAGATCCCTTTTTCCCACAATCACCACACCTTGTGACAAACAAAGGCCACAGACCTCAACTGGCCTTAAGAGACACACATGTGAGCCTTGAGCCACAGAGGCTCAAGAAAGAACAGGTATCAGGGAGAGAAAGTGGGTAGTCATCCTTTGCACCCAGGCACTTCTATTGCAACTTTTTATCAGACTGAAATGCACGTCCACACACAGAAGAAAGAAGCTGGAAGCAAACCCTTTAACCCTGAGGCCTTCTTCCACCAGCCGCTTTATACTTCATGGCTTGCTGGAGGAAGAATTCAATATGCAAATCTCCCAGGGAAGGCAGTGAGGTGGGGAGAGAGAGTCCCTCTTCAAAAGGGAGCCCCTCAAATTAAGTTGCTGGTCCAAAAACTCTTCTTTCCAGGTTAGCTATAACATTCCCATTAGTGCAGCATGATATTGTTGTCCTTCTTGATTTCCTTGGGGGCTGTTCCAAGATGTAAGCAGAAATTTGGATCCAATGTTTTGTTTGCTTAAGTCATTTCTGCCCAACATTGTATATATGTAACCGGGACCAAACGTGTACACCTGTGGGCTGTGCAGAAATGGGTTAATGATGGATTAGATGATGGATTAGATGATCTAAATTGTTCTTTGTCGTGCTCTCTCTCCAAGGTGCCCTCTCGGACATTCAGCTCACGTCATCTGGACCAGGAATGGTGAGGCCCGGAGAGAATCTCCACCTGGTCTGTAAAGTGACAGGTGTCGCCGTCAATACACGGCATTATGATTGGCACTGGATCCGCCAACCTCCCGGGAAGGGTCTAGAATGGGTTGCATCAATACACCCCTTTGATGGGAACAGGTGGTACGCCCCTTCTCTGAGAAGCCGCTTAGCCATTTCTTCAGACATCTCCAAGAACGAGTTCTCCGTCCAGCTGTACTCCCTGACAGCGGCAGACTCAGCTGTGTACTACTGTACTAAATAGCACAGTGATACAAGGTCAGTGGGGTCTGTGCGCAAAAAGGAAATGATCTTGGAAGATACAATTCCCAGTTATATTCAGTGTCCGAAATCAGAAATTGGAGAAGCCTTCTTTGTTGTGTTTTCAACTTTTCAGGACCACTAATGCTGCACTGGGCTAAATCCTTTGCAGACTTTCCAGATTATAAGGCCCACTGAACTCCATGGACTTACTTTAAAACAATGTGTAGGATTCAGCACTTCGTATTAATTTAGGTGCTGTCTAAAGGCTTGCTATCGTCTTGCCACAACTACAAACGAGAGACACAGAGATCAACTTTGTTTTTGTTATTCCCCCCCCCCCTTAAACCCAATTAGTAGCCCAGTTCTAATTGATTCCCCTACACCAATTCAGCTGCACCACCACATTACAGGCTGCATTCTGCTGTGTGTGTATTGGGGGGGGGGGGATCCTGGAATTCTTCACATAAGGAAATATTAGTTCCCTTGCTCAAGGATAAGCCACCTCTACTCAATGGACCTATTCAGACCTGAACCAGCAAGGTCCCTTCTCACACTAGTTTCTGCCATGTTCTGCCCCATTCTACCCACCCCTGCCTCCTGCCTGCCCCTCCCCCCCACTGACTTACCAACACCAGGGACTTTGCTGGTCCATCCAAGGACCAAGATTGTGCTCTCAGTCTGGCAGAGGAAGCCTGGTGAACCCCTAAACCTGACCTGTTCTGTGTCTAGTAGCACCGTCACTGAAGTGGCTGGTTATAACTGGCTCCTCCAACCTCCTAACAAAGAACTGGAATGGTTAGGGTGTGCATACTACAGTCATTCCACTTGGTACACCTATTACACTTCGGAGTTGGGTCTTAGTTACTCCTGATGCTTCCAAGAACATGTTTTCTCTCCAGTTAAATTCCATGGCAACTTCAGACACAGCTGTATATTACTGCACCAGGGGACACAGTGACAGTGACACTGCACCAAACTGGCATCTGGACAAAAACAGGAAGCAGGGGTTGCTGTTGTTTTAATGGAAGAAGAAGTGGCAGCAGAACTCACAGAATGGACCTCAGTTTCATGTTGTGGGTTCTCCACGCTGTCTGCCAATGAAGGGGGGTGGAATCGCCCATCCTTCTTTTCTTCTGAGCCTAAAGATGGTGAACATAAGAAGTGCCCTGCTGGATCAGGCCCAAGGCCCACCTAGTACAGCTTCCTGAACTTCACAGTGGTCCACCAGATGCCTCAGGGAGCACACAAGGCAACAAGAGACCTGCACCCTGGGGTCACTCCCTTGCATCTGGCATTTTGAGATAGCCTGCTTCTAAGACCAGGAGGTTGCACGTTCCCATCAGAAGACTCCGGGAGTTGGCTTCTCCTGCAAAAGAACATTCCACTCCAACTGTCAGTCGCTCAGCAAGCACAGAATAAAAGAACAAGAAAATATTTTGTTTGGAATATGGGGGCAGTTGCAAGACAAAACGATTCCCCTCTCCCAACCTGCTGATGTGTCCCAACACCACTTCTTCCATCCTGTGTTTTGATAGAGGATGAGAGGATGGACAAAGTGTGGAGCAGTGAGGGATGAGGGTCTACAGTAGCGGTTTTCAACACAACAGGAGAGGAAACTGAGCGCTTTCCACATGCGCTGCCTCCGACGCATCCTCGGCATCACCTGGCAGGACAAAGTTCCAAACAACACAGTCCTGGAACGTGCTGGAATCCCTAGCATGTATTCACTGCTGAAACAGAGACGCCTGCGTTGGCTTGGTCATGTCGTGAGAATGGATGATGGCCGGATCCCAAAGGATCTCCTCTATGGAGAACTCGTGCAAGGAAAGCGCCCTACAGGTAGACCACAGCTGCAATACAAGGACATCTGCAAGAGGGATCTGAAGGCCTTAGGAGTGGACCTCAACAGGTGGGAAACCCTGGCCTCTGAGCAGCCCGCTTGGAGGCAGGCTGTGCAGCATGGCCTTTCCCAGTTTGAAGAGACACTTGGCCAACAGTCTGAGGCAAAGAGGCAAAGAAGGAAGGCCCATAGCCAGGGAGACAGACCAGGGACAGACTGCACTTGCTCCCGGTATGGAAGGGATTGTCACTCCTGGATTGGCCTTTTCAGCCACACTAGACGCTGTGCCAGAACCACCTTTCAGAGCGCGATACCATAGTCTTTCGAGACTGAAGGTTGCCAATACAATATGTCAGCACACTTCAGGGGGAAGTGCACATTTATATTTCGACTGTCCAGATCCAGAGGAAAGCTTAAGGAGGCCCGAAACTAAAATAAAGCAATAAATCAATAGGGTGACTGTGCGGCACCACTGCCTACATTATTCACATTACATCTGGGAACTTCTAGTGACCACCCACTGATCCAGGACAGTGATGCCTTGTGCCAAACACTCACTCTTTCCCATCTCCCACTCTTCCAATCATTTTGGACATGCAGCTTGGTGGGACAAGGCTTGGTAGATCTCGTCCGTTGCCACCAGCCCAAGAGATCCATTTTCCAGAGTGGTTAGGTGGTAAAACCCCTCCCCAAAAATGCTATTTAGGGTTGGTAAAATGCCCTCACACTGGCAGTTGTACCTGCAGAGCAGGGGGGCTGACAAGTCCCAGAACATAGCAGAAGTTTTAAGCATAAAGGTTTTATTAGGAGATTAGAGGGGAAAAAAAAAAAAAAAAAACATGTAAACAGGCTTGGTTTCTTACAGGTTAATGTTCCTCAAATGGTACTGGCTCTGCAGCGAAGCCTCACTCATGCAAGCCCTGCTGGACTAACTGAGAGTCTGGATCCACTCAGCCTGGCATGAGCTAAGGGGCAAGAGCTCCCAACATCTGGAAGGGAAGGACAGAACATCCTTAAATAGAACCTAATGCTCCTGACCACATAGTGGCACAAGAAAGAACTGGTATCAGGGGGAGAAAGTTACATGAATATCAGCCCCAGCTGCAAGGTTTCATTGCTGGGGGGGGAGAAGCCCCCCAAAATTTGACTCCACCCTGAAGCCTCCTTTCACTAGCCCCTTTATACTTCATAGGTTGCAGCAGGAAGGATTCATGCAAATTCCCCTGGGAGGGTATAGGAATTGAGACAGAGGGCCCCTCTTCAAAAGGGAGACCCTCCAATTATGGAGCCTCACACTCTCTCCAGTGCAACAGCTCATCTTTCTTCCTGGCTTGATCATTCCTTCTTTAGCAGTATGAAATTCTTACTGTCCTTCTTGATTTCCTTGGTGGCCGTTTCAAGATGTAAGCCAACATTGGGATCCAACGTTTAATTTGCTTGAGACACAGTTTAGAATAGATTATGTACTTTAATTCATTGCCACGTTCTCTTTCCAAGGTGCCCTCTCAGACATTCAGCTCACATCATCTGGGCCAGGCATGGTGAGACCTGGAGAGAATCTCAACCTGGTGTGCAAAGTGGCAGGTTTAGCCATCTCTACACAGAGCTATGTTTGGAACTGGATCCGCCAGCCTCCTGGGAATGGTCTAGAATGGGTTGCAGAAATATATCCCTATGATGGGAGGACCTGGTATGCCCCTTCTCTTCAGAGCCGTGCAACCATTTCCTCAGACAGCTCCAAGAATGAGTTCTCTCTCCAGCTGAACTCCCTGACAGCTGCTGACTCCGCCGTGTATTTCTGTCTTTTTAAATTTCAGGTCCACAAAGGCTACACTGGGCTAAATTCTTTGCTCACTTGCTGAGAGTAAGGACATAGAGCTCAAGAGACTTGTAGTGCAATCCTAACCCTGGGGTTAGGCCGGCACAAGTCACTTGTGCCAACCCTGGGGGTGTTGCAAACATGCCATAAGGCACATTTGCATTGACTCAGGAACCGGGGAGGCCAGCACAAGGAGTTGCACTGGCCTCCCCACGCTGGATCCAGGCTCAGAGGGGTACGTTTGTGTCGGCCGAGCTTAGCCAATGCAGGCGTCTGGGGGGGGCAGGGGGAGGAGGTGTTTCAGGGTGGGGGGAGGGCAGGCAGTGGGCATTCTTAGGATCAGGCAGGGAGTGGGAGGCAGAACCAGAACTCCAATCCCAAGAGGCACAGAACAGCCAGTGGCTGCTCCACTGTACTCAGTTTTGCCCCACCTCCAGAGGAAGCTCAGATCTAAGTAGACCCATTGGGGCCAGTGCAGCATGACATGGGGTAAGGGGAGAGTTTTCCCTTTGCCTAGGGTTGTGCCAATTCTGGCCCCAAATTGGATGTAGCACAGGCCCACTGGCCTGCCTGCACCAGTGCAAGTTAGGATTGCGCCCTTACTCTCAAGTATTCATACATACAGTGGTCCTCAAACTCTCTGGGAGTCTGAGAAGCACTGGTAAGTCTTGATGGGTGCAAGGACTGGGATGGGGTGGGTGTCCCAATGGTTGACAACCTTCCTTCAGTCTCGAAAGACTATGGTATAAGCCTACAGCACCCGGTATTCCCAGGCGGTCTCCCATCCAAATACTAACCAGGCCTGACCCTGCTTAGCTTCTGAGATCAGACAAGATCGGGCATCTGCAGGGTAACAGTTGCTGCCATGTCCCAATGGCGACATAGTGATTGTGGTACCAAGGGCACCCAGGCACATTTCAACATACCTGTGGGGACTGTGCAGCCCCCCAGAGGGTACTGAAGGCTTTCAGCCGGCTCTGCAAGCCTTCCCGCCACTGCATTGGGCTCCGATCAGCAGTCAGAGCCCACTTGGAGCTCTGGAGCATGGAGTTTCTGAATCAAGAAGTGGGTTCCAACTGCGAATTGGAGACCACTGCAGATTGGAGCCCAGAGGGGATGCTTGCGGAGGGGGCTGCAAGCTTCCAGGACCCTCCAGGAGGCTGCCCCCTCCCCCCAGGTATGTTGAAATGCGCCTGGGTGTCTGCAGCCCCATAATCTCTGCAGCACCATCAGGGCACCCATTTATAAGTCACTCCCCTTAAGGGGAAAGCAACCCATTTCAGTTCCAACGGTGGGTCGTGACCCACCACTTTGAGAACCACTGATGTACAGGATTCAGCTTTTTGGGGACCATCCGACAGTCTATCATCTTGTCACTGCCTTTTGTTTTTTTGCTGAAACACAAATATAACTGAAGAATATTATTGCATATTCATGATGGTGATTATGGGAGTAGGTCATGAATATTCAGGATTGAATTTATGCAAAATGAACAAGTTTGACTTTAAAGCCCAATTCTGTACATGTCTACTCAGAAGGAAGTGTCATTGAACTCAGTGGGACTTACTCCCAAGTACACATATATAAGATTGTAGCCTGAGTGTTGGTTTCGCACATGTGATTGTCAGAGAAAAGATAGCAAGGGCTGATCTCTTGATTTTTCATAAGGTATGAAAACAATCAGTTAGTTGGATAAAGCTTGAGAAAAACAGAAGTCCTTGCTGAATGTTGCAATCCTATATACACTTACCTAGGACTAACAGCTCAGTCCTATTCCCCACCAGCCTGCAAGATGCAGCATCACCATGCACTACATGGAATGATGGTGGGGCAAACCGAAGGTCCAGGAGAATACTCTATTACTTACCTCCCTGTAAGCACTGTGGACCTATACCTTGGGGATGGGAGCATGTCAGGAAAGGGAAGGAAGGACCTTAGTGTGCACTGCTATTGCTGAGATCTTCTCACTTCTGCCCCTGAACTGCACAATTAAGCCCATTTCCCACCCTGATCCTCCTCTAAACCATTCCCTCCTGTACTTCACCTACTCTGACACAGACTGGCTGAGCTATCGACATGTGCGGCAATGCCCTCCAGCTGTGCGCTGGTGGCTCAGAAGTGTACAACAGCAGCATGGCTTTTGTGGAAGCAGACTAGGTGCTGGACTAGATGGGCCCCTTGGCCCATCCTATTTGTTTATTTTAAAACATTATATCCTGCTTGTCTCCTTGAAATAAGGTATACAGCCAGCTAACAATCAATCAGAATTAGTAACAAGAAGAATGATTGAAAAATCCTAAAAGTAAAAGCATTAAAACACAAGTAGCCAAAATAACCATCTTGAAAAAAAAGGAAAAAAAAAAATATTTGTCCCCCACTGGAAGGCGAATAAAAAGGGTTCAGTTAGAAATCAGCAAAGATGAAGTTTCATAGTCGTAGTGGGGCGTATGGCTTTCTTCCATGTGGCATTTATCCCAACAGTGATTTCCCACAGGGTGGGAAGGAACACACAACAGTTGTGTTTCACACAAGTAGTTGCGGACCTCCCATTATGTTCTCTGGTGCAAAAGCACTGGGTGTGAGGTTGCAGGACCCCATGGAAGCCTCTTTGGGTGCAGGGCTGGGGAAATCCACCACTGCACACAAGCACTTTTATATCCAATAACCAAACATGCACAGGATATGCAAATCTTGACTTGTTACACCTCTCCTTAAACAGGAGCTCTTGCCTTTTAGAGCCTATATTGGGGGGGGGGGGAAACAACAGCAGCAGCAATGGAGTCCTCTGTCCTCATTCTATTCCTCTTCACAGTGCTGAAGAATGGTCAGTCTTCATAACAGGAATTCCCTTTCTCCTAATGGAATAAAATGTTGTGGGGGGGGGGAGAGAGAGAGAGAGAGAGAGAGAGAGAGAGAGAGAGAGAGAGAGAGAGAGAATGGGAGGCAAATGGAACCTGTCTAGTTCATTTTGTGTGTAGAATCCCATTGCCCAATTCCAAATATGAAACATTTTCAGATTTTTTCTCTCTCTCTGTGAGAAGATTTAGATAATCTCTTCTTTGTTGATTCCAGGGAAGGATGAGCAACAAGGGCCAAATGTGGGGAATAATTTATAAACCTGAAAAACCTTTTTGAATGAACCACATTTTTTTTTCCTCTTAGAACTTTGCTAATTTTCTCCTCCAAAACATAGCTTTTTTTCCACAAACACTGTTTTCTTTCCTTCTTTCTTCCAGGGGTCCTCTCCGAAATTCAACTGACTGAGTCTGGTGGAGGAATAGTGAAGCCTGGGGAACACCTAAGACTGACCTGCTCAGTGACTGGTACCTCCATCAGCAATGGTTATGCTTATCACTGGATTCGCCAGCCTCCCAACAGAGGACTGGAATGGATTGGGAGGGGATACGGTACTTCCTCCTGGAGCACCAATTATGCTTCAGCTTTCGGCAGCCGGGTCTCCATTACTCGCGATACTTCCAAGAACGAGTGTAATGTCCAGTTAAACTCCATGGCAGCTGGAGACACAGCCACCTATTACTGTGCCGGGGGACACAGTGACACAGAGCCAGTCTGGCATCTGTACAAAAAGGGGAAGCAGGACTTGCTGCTGTTTTAACTGACATCAGTCTGATGGTGTGAGCTCTACACTCTCTGCCAGTTAAGGGGGCTGATATTGCCCATCCTCTTCTTCTGTGCCTAAAGAGGGTACTCCAAGCACAACCATAGTTAAGCCCCAGCAGAAAGTCAAATAGTTCAGTGTGAAGACTGGGGAAATGGGATATCCTGAAACAGAACAACTTCCTTCAAAGTCTTTGAGACCTCTGAATTAGCTCAGTGGCGAACTTCCCCCTCCCCAGTCATGGAACAAAGGTCCACCACACAACATGTCCCACCCCACGCTCGTGAAGCCGTCCCCTACCTCTGGTGCATGACAGAGCCTCACACAACCATCAAAGTGACTGGGGAATCCTTCTGAAGCTTCCCCACGGTCTTAAACTGCATTTCTGAAATAACTGGAAGTGCAATTTCTGACCCCATTGGGAGCTTCAGTGAGGCTTCCCACACGGTCCTAGAGGTGAGTGGACCCAGCACCTGGGCAATTTGCCCTGTTTATCCAGTGCTAGGTCCACTGCTAATCAGCTGTGCATTAGCTATGCCAACAAGAGCAGGCTGAAAAATTCTCATAGCCTTACAATGCAGTCTGACAACTTATATTCAGAGGCAGTCTGCATCCAACCAGGAAAAAAGCCAGCGTGACAAGTGGCCATTGATATACCCCTTCTCCATGAATTGATTAAATTCTTTTACAAGCCACCAAAGTGAAGGGCCATTCCCTCATCTTGTGGTAACAACTCCCAGAGATTGGTTAAATGGCCCATTAGTAGTTGGCAGTTAGTAGTTGGCAACCTTCAGTCTCGAGAGACTATGCTATTGTGCTCTGAATGGTGGTTCTGGAACAGCGTCTAGTGTGGCTGAAAAGGCCAATTCGGGAGTGACAATCCCTTCCACACTGGGAGCAAGTGCAGTCTGTCCCTGGTCTGTCTCCCTGGCTATGGGCCTTCCTTCTTTGCCTCTTTGCCTCAGACTGTTGGTCAAGTGTCTCTTCAAACTGGGAAAGGCCATGCTGCACAGCCTGCCTCCAAGCGGGCCGCTCAGAGGCCAGGGTTTCCACCTGCTGAGGTCCACTCCTAAGGCCTTCAGATCCCTCTTGCAGATGTCCTTGTATCGCAGCTGTGGTCTACCTGTAGGGCGCTTTCCTTGCACGAGTTCTCCATAGAGGAGATCCGGCCATCATCCATTCTCACAACATGACCGAGCCAACGCAGGCGTCTTAAGGGACACATTTTTCAGCAAGAACCACAGAGGCTCAAGAAAGAACTGGTGTCAGAGTGAAACACTTCTTGGTATCTTCCTTTCTGCCTTGGCATCCCAGCTGAAATTTTTTGTCACCCTGAAACAATCTGGAAGCGAACCCTTTAATTCACCAAAAAGCCTCCTTCCACCAGCCTCTTTATACTTCAGAGGTTGCTGGAGAAGGGACTCATGCAGATCCCCCAGGAGATCATGGGGTAGTGAAGAGAGAGAGTCCTTCTTCAAAAGGTGCCCTCAAATTAAGCAGCCTCACACTATCCTGAGTCCAGTTCATCTTCCCGGCCTGACTAGAACACTCCCCCTGTAGCAGCATGAAATTATTGCTGCCCTTGCTGTTTTCTTTGATGGCTGTTCCAAGATGTAAGCAGACACGTAGCTCAATGTTTAGTCTGCTTAAGACAGTTTAGATGATGCACTTTGTTCTCTTTTCAAGGGGCCTCCTCCGAAGTGCAGCTCACGTCATCTGGACCAGAAACGGTGAGACCTGGAGAATCTCAACCTGGTCTGTGAAGTGATAGGTTTTTGCTATCAATACACAGGGTTATACTTGGATCTGGATCTGCCAGTGCCAGGAAAGTGGGTTGCCAGCATATACCCCCATAGTGGGACCACATGCTATGCCCTTTCTCTGAAAAGCCACACTAGTGTTTCTTCAGACACCACCAAGAATGAGGTCTCCATCCAGCTGAATTCCCTGACAGCTGCTGACTCAGCTGTGTACTTCTGTGCAAGGTAAAGCACAGCGAGACAAGGCAATTGGAGATATGTTCAGAAAGAGGAAACTGTTTTTGAAGATACAATTCCCAGTTCTATTCAGTGGCCAAAGTCTGGAAATGAAAAAGTCGTCAATATTGTGTTTTTCAGCTATACAGGTCCACGAAGACTGCTTTGGGCTAAGGGCAGTTAACCAGCTTTCCAGTACTGGTTAAGTTAACCAACTTTCCAGCATTGACTAAAGCTGTGCCAATGTGGTGTGTACTGTATCCTGCAGTGGGGAGGCAGTCAAGGGGGCCTCTTCAAGGTCAGGGTATGTTTTTTACCTTTACCTTAGGGCTGCACTGCAGAAAGGCTAGTTCTGGAAAGTTGGCTAGGATTGCACCCTAAACCAGCTATTTTCAACCTTTTCCATTTCCTGGCACATTGACAAGGCACTAAAATTGTCAAGGCACTCCATTTTTTTTTTAACCATTGACAAGGCACACCGTGCTGCTGGTGGGAGCTCACATCCCCCATTGGCCCTACTAATAAATGAGCATTCCTACAGCACGCCTGTGGACCATTCATGGCACATCAGTGTGCCCCAGCGCAGTGGCTGTAAATGGCTGGGTTAAACCCTTTTCACTCTTTTCTGAGAATAAAGTCCATTCCATTCCATTGAGTCTAAATACTTATGCATTAGATTCCTCCTTTGTTAATTTAGTTGCAGCGCAACAGTCTCTCTCATCTTGCCACAACCACAATACAATAAGTTCACCCTACTAAAAAGACCAAGATAGAAGATGAGAGAGGATTTGGTAACTGCAGAGAAGCTGAATGTATTCTTTGCATCTGCCTTCACTACTAAAGATGTAGGGCAGATACTCTGCTGGAACTGAATTCCTAGGGGAGAATATCTGATGGCTAATCCTAAGGATGCGTTCTTAAATTGCTGCAATGGTGCATGGGGGCAGGCAGTGAGGCGGTAAGAGGCACAGAGGTGAAAGAATTGAGGTGTGTCTGGGCTGGAGTGGACATACATTAGGATCTTACCATAGTTCATTCCCCCATTCCTTCCCCCTTACTGTCCTTGGGTCTGCACCAGCAAATGGCTGGCAGAGGTCCCAGGAGACCCACTGGAGCAGTGGATGCCCTCATGCCAAGTAGACCTGTTCTGGCACTGGAGGTTTACCCCTTACCGAGAAGTGACCTCCAAGCACCACAATGCCTACCACAGCATTGAGTGCTTGCTCTGGAGGTATGACTGCATCGGTGGTGGAGGGAAACAGTAATATTGGCCCCAAGTCTCGTGACTCAATCATCTCAGATCTTTACAGGTCATCTCAAATTCATTCACAATGACAAGGGAAGAGTAAATGGGAACTGCACTAAGCATCCACCCTGAAAGACTTTCAACTAAGTGCCTTTATATATGATATTTATTTTTCTTCTTTATGCACCTTTATATTCTGCCTTTTGCAGATCCAAAGGAAAGCTTAAGGAGTCTTAAAAGTAAAATAAAGCAATGAAACAGTATGATGATAGCACAGCACCAGTGCGTAAATTATTCAAATAACATTCGTCAAAAGGACTTTAAAAATACACTAGTGATGAACAGAGATGCCTGCGTTGGCTTGGTCATGTCTTGAGAATGGATGATGGCCAGATCCCAAAGGATCTCTTCTATGGAGAACTTGTGCAAGGAAAGTGCCCTAGAGGTAGACCACAGCTGCGATACAAGGACATCTGCAAGAGGGATCTGATGGACCTCAACAAGTGGGAAACCCTGGCCTCTGAGCGGCCCACTTGGAGGCAGGCTGTGCAGCATGGCCTTTCCCAGTTTGAAGAGACACTTTGCCAACAGTCTGAGGCAAAGAGGCAATGAAGGAAGGCCCATAGCCAGGGAGACAGACCAGGGACAGACTGCACTTGCTCCCGGTGTGGAAGGGATTGTCACTCCCGGATTGACCTTTTCAGCCACACTAGACGCTGTTCCAGAACCACCTTTCAGAACGCAATACCATAGTCTTTCGAGACTGAAGGTTGCCAATACCAGTGATGAATAACTGTTACAATGGAACACCTGCTTTAATCATAATTTGTTATTTACTTTTATATATTTGTTTCGAGCACATGAAGTGCTTGGGCTGGTATGCACAGCAACTCAGGCTGACTCGGAGTAAGCTCACATTATCCATCCCATATACTGCCCAGAAGGAAAGCCGGCAATGTTTATTTCTTTCTCTTTATCAGCTGCTCCTTCTTGTTCAGCTCAGGTTTCAGCACAATAATGTAGCATTTAGGGAAAAAGATGCACCCCAATAAACCAGCACTGGAAGCTAAGATGGAGAAGATCTCCACAGCCACCATGTATTTCCCTTTGGTGCTCAGGTAGGTGGGAACAAAGGACAACCACACACTGCAAAAGACCAGCATGCTGAAGGTGATGAACTTGGCTTCGTTGAAACTGTCGGGCAACTTCCTGGCCAGAAAAGCCACTGTGAAGCTGATGATGGAGAGGAGAGCCAGGTAGCCAAGAACAAGATAGAACATTACAACAGACCCGGCATTACACTCTGCTATGATTTCCTTGGTCAGTGACTGCATGTCCAAGTTTGGGAATGGGGGAGATGTTCCTAGCCACGCAATGCAGAGACCTGCTTGAACAAGGGAGCAGGCAAGGATGATGGAGTTGCTCAGTCTTTTCCCCACCCATCTCTTCATGATGGACTCGGGTTTGACGGCCATGAAAGCTACAACCACAGTGATAGTTTTGGCCAACACACAAGAAACAGCCACAGAGAAGATGATGCCAAAAGCAGATTGTTGGAGGAGACACATCACCTTATTGGGTTGGCCGAGAAACAGCAACGAACAGACAAAGCAGAAGAGGAGGGAGACCAGGAGAGTGTAGGTGATATCCCTGTTATTGGCTTTGACCAAGGGAGTGTCTTTGTGTTTAATAAAAACTCCCAGTACTAAGACTGTGGTTAGGGTGAAGGAAACAGCAACCACAGCTAAGCCTCTTCCTAATGGTTCTTTGTAAGACAAAAAACTGATACGTTTCGGGGTGCATCGATCATGGTCCTGGCTTGGATACTGATCTTGTGGGCATTCAAAGCAGTCATCCATGTCTGAAAGAAAGGAAGAGGTCCCATTTCATTTCAGAGGCAGATGTGAGATGAGGTTGAGTCTCACTTTTGCTATGATGTGAGAGTTAAGAACATAAGAACAGCCCCACTGGATCAGTCCAAAGGCATATCTAGTCCAGCTTCCTGGATCTCACAGTGGGCCATCAGGGAAGCACACAAGATAAGAGACCTGCATCCTGGTGCCATTCCTTGCATCTGGCACTCTAACCCAAGCTGAAGGTGCTCATGGTGATTTTGCATGTGGAATTTGTCTTGCGAAAAGACTGCTTGGTATTCCCTAGGTATTCTGTTGCTTATTTTTATTACTAGTATTGGTGGTAGAATTATTAGTTGGTTTCAGTGTTTACATTACTTGTTAAATATTTTTATCATATTTTATCTTTAAGAAGTCATAATTTTAACTTACATGTTGTTGTTTTGTTTTGTTTTCTCTATACATTGCCTTAAGCGGGGGCGGGGGGAGGTGATTAACAACAGCTTTAACTTAATCATTAAACAAACGTGCAGCCTTCAATTGATTTGTGCATACCATTCAGAGCATGGCGAAACACAACATATGGAAGCTGAATACACAAGTGTCTCTTGTGCATATCCAGGAATTCAGCCTCATTTTGAAGGTCGTGGAGAGATTCCAATTTTTACAGGCTCCAGAAATGAATTGTGTGAAGGGTCAAACCACAATTCTATATTGTTGCAGTTTAGCAAATTATATTTTTCCCTATTCTATCATCAATTAAAGATTCCTTCCTGCATATCTGAACATCACTCAGTTTGACACCACTTGATTACAGAGGTGAATGTGTGGATTGAACCTATGGAAAATGAGTGATCTGTTTTGCTCAGTTTCTTCTCAGGTAGCATTCTCCTAATCTTTTAGCAGCATGATACCCTTAACAAAATTTTATCTTTAGATAATCCTAAACAAAATTTTATCTTTAGATAATCCTATATTCTGGGAAATCTGTACCATGTCACCCACCCTTTAAGGACGAAACCTTCTCTTCTGGACAATGGACGCAGTCATAGCAGCAAAATTTCTCCCCTTCCTTCATTCTCTTCCGAAAACCAGGTTGGCAGAACTCACTACAGATCGAAAATGGAATCACCTATCAATAGCCATTAAGAGAGTTTAGATTGGGAGAGATTAGACAACTGCTTTTGATTTTCAGGTGATCTACATGATCAGTTGATAGTGAAAACAAGACTATGGTATATGCAACAACTGTGCAGTAGTTCACTGTGCATGGCAGATTTTACTGGCTGAGAGCACACTGGGAGCCAGAGGGGAGAAACCAATTTCCCAGCACATTATCTCATGCCACAAAACCAGGGATGGCCAACTGTGTGGTCAATACACTTACCGTCAGCCACAATGGACTTTGATTCCCTCCTTCTTACCCTTTAGGCATGACAAAAATCACTTGCTAGGTTTTGAATGTGATTCCAAATTAATGACAAACCCTAATCACTGATAACAAATCAGCAATGGCAGAGGCAGTTCATGTAGCACTAGAAACTTTCTGACCTTCAGGGAAAAAAAGTTCTTATCCACAAAATACCCTAGAATTCACACCTGGTTAAAACTCCAATGCCACACAATTTTATTTTCATTGAGGATGATTTTTTCCCCTTCGTTAGGATCCACCATTCCGACTTTCACTTTAAGGAAGGAGTTATTTGGGAATATGAGTAGGTTCAGTATATCAAATCTAGCTGCCATCTCCTTATTATCATTAAAGGACACTCTCTCCCCAGCTGAGTTGTTAAAGGACATGCCTTGAAGAGTCAGATGGAGCTAATTGAAAGAGAAGAAAAGGATAACACAATAATTCAGCAACAATTTCATGCTAGTTCTGACAAACCCTTCACCTTGAGGACACACACGTTTGCACAATTTCATTCACAAATTTATTGAAAGCATTAAGCAGTCACTCCCCCTTACATCCAAGGAGGTTCACATCTCCATCGAGATCACAATGAAAAACGGAAAGACCGGCACAAAATCACACTCAGCCGAAAATCAAGCTGTGGAGCACTGAAATGGGACCAGCAATTTCCAGTTATCTTCTTTCAAGAATTCAATAGATGCGTTCATAGCAATGAAGCCATTCTCTCATGGAGACATTTACCTGCCAAGGGCGGAGATCAAGAAGTTCAGCTCTTTTATGCCAATCATTGCTCTCCACTTGTTTCTGGATGAGTACATGGCATTCAAAGTATGTGCCACAACATAGACAGCATTATAGACACTGTAACTGTGGCCTGTCATGGGCAGTTCAAAAGAGACCCTGGAAGGCTCTCCAGCTTCTCCTCCCCAGTACAAGTTTTATTATCTTCCTTTAGAACCCTGGGATTGGGCAACACACAGTCAAAGCTTTGCTCCCAGAACTTCTTCAGAAAACCATTCTTATGGGACCAGTGAGGTTTTACATTCTGAAGGTATGTCTGGAACCCTGGGGGTTCATTGGAGTGAACGGCAACGGAAAAGGTGCCTTCAAAAATGTCCAAATCCCAACTTCTTATGATGGCCGCTACAGCAAAATCAATCTGGGCTGTCATAATCCACACCTTTCCAACAAATGTGTTTTGCTCATATTCAGGAGCAGCTGCAGCAATTAGGACACACAGCCATATGAAGGTCATAGTTTCACCGTAGAGGACAAATGTCCTGGTTTTCTTATCCATGATAGGCTTATGAACTGTTTGGGCCATGACTCCAAGTTTAGTCAACTCATGGAAATGGCCTTGGTTTGGGATTCTTTCTGTGAACGCTGAACAGATTCCGCTCCGGGAAAGCAGAGGCTCCAAGGCCTGCAAGAAAAGGTCTCCACTTTCATCATCTGCAGCAAAGAGCCCAACCCATGTCCATTCAAAATACCGAAGCATTTGGACAATCCCATTGAACTGGTGAGCTTCATTAGGGACCATGCGGTAGAAGGACGGAAACTCCATCATGTCTTTCTCTTCTTGGGCAAATGAACCATACGTGAGCTGATAGGCATTGTAGAGATATTTAGAGATGGGTTAGTGGAAGTACCGGAGTCCGTTTTAATGAGATGAATATCTGGTGAGCTAAAACCTGATTGGAATGTTCAGTTTTTGTCAAAGTAACCTAGGGCAGTGGTTCCTGAACTTCTTCAACTGGTGGCTCCCTTGACCTACTGGGTCATTGGCTGCGATTCCCCATTAGGGCTACAATTCTATACATTGTATAGGGTGATGCGTTGTGGTGTGTTTTTTTTTTGTGTGTGTTTTTTTTGCAAGATTCTGCATCTTCCCTGGCTGATTGCCATAGTTCCCCAGGGATCCACAGAGTCACAGTTTGGGAACCACTGATTTAGGGGATTCCCATCTAAAATGTTACTATATGATACAATTTCAGGGAAAGGGACATGTTCAGGGAAAGGGACATGATCTGTCTGTGACAGATCAGGAGAGAGATCTTGGGGTTGTGGTGGACAGGTCGATGAAAGTGTCTACCCAATGTGCGGAGGCAGTGAAGAAGGTCAATTTTATGGCCTGATCCAGTGGGGCTGTTCTTATGTACAGTCTCTGACTTCAGCCGGTACT
This sequence comes from Tiliqua scincoides, assembly GCF_035046505.1. Taxonomy (NCBI): domain Eukaryota; kingdom Metazoa; phylum Chordata; class Lepidosauria; order Squamata; family Scincidae; genus Tiliqua; species Tiliqua scincoides. The sequence continues at coordinate 131,135,062 of NC_089825.1, read as the reverse complement.
TCCTGTTCTCAACCCTGCCCCAGATTTTAGCTGTTCTCTATTTGACTTTGTTCTGTAAACCTCAGATAACAATTTGTTTTCCAAGCACTCATCTCTCTCCCTGTCTAAAAAAAGTCACTCTGTCACTTCCAGAGTGAGGGGAAAGAGGGAATGAGAGATTGCTGAAAAACCTCCAGAATCCCATGCAGAGAGGACTTACTTGTGGAATCTTGTAGAGACCGAAGATGTCTGCCATGTGGAAGGAGATATCAGAGCCAAGCCCCCCAATGATAGCTAAGAGGTTTTTCCGAGTGCCACATTCATAGCTGGGGACAAATCTCTGCTGTTTGAAGAGCAGGTCCAGCATGGTGCGATAAGTCATCCTCTTGTTATAGCAGCTGTCACAGATGTGGAACCCAAGTGTGATATTGGGCAAGAATTGGGGGTTCTTGTTCACCTCGTAGACGGCAAACGCAAGGGCCAAGACATGCTGGTAGAACTTTGTGACCATACTGCAGAAAGAGTCAGACCCGAAACAAAGGCATCAGGACATTCTACAGTGTACATCATTGCTGGATCACAGCACTGGACCACCCGGAACACAGTTGACCCCTCTCCTTTGAGTGACTCCTTTCTGCCCCCACTCTCAGAATCTCCTCATCATCTCTGATTAACTGCAGTCTTTCTTCCCAGTGGCAAAATCTGCTTTTGCTCTTTTGGGCAGGGGCTCTCAAAATCTGCTCCTGGAGCTTTCCTATTCTTTCTCTATGTTCTTTGTCCATGACTAATCTCACACCACCCTGCAGCTTTCAGTATCGCCTATGTACTGATGATGCCCAAACCTACAGTACGTTTCTACACAAGATCTTTCTTTCTCCATCCAAACCTGTAACTCCAAGTGCCTTTCTGGTATCTCCATTTGAATGCTTCCTTCTCATCTCAAATTTAATAATAATAACAACAACAACAACAACAACAACAACAACAACAACAACAACAGGTATTTATATACCGCCTTTCTTGGTCTTTATTCAAGACTTTATTCAAGGTGGTTTACATATTCAGGCTTTATTTAAATCCCTTATTAAATAGGGGTTTTTACAATTTTGAAAGAAGGTTCTTTCTTTCAAGAACCACTACATTCAGGTGTTTCATTCCGATCTGGCTTCACATTCTGGCCTCCATCCTCCCACGCTCCGAGCAGATGGAATTGCTCGGCTTCAGCTTGTCAGCTGCTCCAAGGTCGCACGGTGCCGGTGGCCTCGAACTGGCGACCTTGTGGATGTTATCTTCAGGCAGACGGAGGCTCTACCCTCTAGACCAGACCTCCTGCTTTGGAAATTTAAAATGTCCAAAGCCAAACTTCTCATTTAACCGCCTAAATCCTCCACTCATTTATGGGATTTCTCACTCTCTCAAACAACCGTTCCCAATTTCTCTTGCCCCAACCTTTGCCAGCAATTCTCTCCCCAGTGATTAGTTATAGATTGTAAACTGCTTTCACACAGGGTGACCAGACGTCATGCCCGCAAAAAAGGATCAGGCACCCCCCCCAAAATGTAGGACATCCAAGAAAAATGTAGGACGTGACAAAATAAAAGCTAAAAACTAATATAAACTGATTTCATATAGTTAATTTGAACACTATATTGCTTATTAAATTTAAAACGATATTACATGTGATTCATTATGTATAATTTATTAAATACAAGAAGGCTATGTGCTGCCTGCAGGGACTGCTCACAGGGAAAAGGAGGGCATTTATTTTCCAGGACATGAGGCTAAAAAGAGGACATGTCCTGGAAAAAGAGGACCTCTGGTCACCCTGCTTCCACACAAACAGGAACATGCCGTCTGCTTTTAAAAGCAGTCTTAATGGCCAGGAGTTAAAGCAATATTCTAAAATTCGATAGCAGTTGCTTCTGTATGTTTGCCAACAATTTTCTTTCTTGCGTTAAGCATGTTCAGATTGCAAAGGTGACATGACACAGGGAGGGCAGGCGAAAGGAGAAGACCTTACATTGGGAGGTCGAAGCCCATTTCCTGGGAAGGGTGCTCCTTGAAGGAAACCTCGTGGAACACGAAAAAGATCTGAGAGGCAATCCCACCGATCAGGACGCTTCCAGGCTGGTACCACTCTTGTGGCACAGGGAGGGGGTTGCTTGGGGGGCAGTTCGTACTGTCTGCCTTGCAGACCATGTGAGGAAGGAGAAGCAGCAGCATCATTAACTCCACCATCAGGAAGCAAAACTAGTCTCTAGTTTTGCACGGGTCTGTGGCCTTATCACCAGAACGAGCAACATTAGAACAACGTGCAAGTGATGGCATCCAACTCTGCTGATACAGTATGGCAAGAGGGTGGCTTCAGCCCTCCCTTCCGCATCAACAAGGTCAGAAAGCAAGCCTTCCAGAGCACTGACTCCAAGTCGGACCTCCACAATGGAGAAGGGGAATTGTTGAGTTCAAGTGGACAGAGCCCCCTCTGCCTCTTGCCATTCATCTCCGCTCTGAAGAGCACAAGTGGAGAGTTTTATAAACACATTCAGGCTTGATCGGGGACTGTTTTCCTACCACCTTCTGGAACAGGCTCAAGGTTATTAAGCAGACTCAATTATTTAAGACAATTGCAGGGGGCGATAATTACCTCTGCCTAGCGTGGTCTCCGACTAGGATCCTTTGCAGGGAAAGCATGTGAAACAACATGTGGAATTGGTGCCACTGGGAAGAAAGACTGCAGTTAATCAAAGAAGTGGCAAACTGCATTCTGGGAAAGTACTTGGTTACACACGCACATCTTGCCAAGATGAATGGCACAGCACATAGTTCAAAGTCACCTTTCTGAGTGTGACTTAAGACACCTGCAACATGTGCACACAGGGGAAATCTGTTGAGTGTGCCAAGACCAAAGCACAGTGGCTCGTGGCACAGACCAGTGAAATGGCACGAAATGGAGAGGGAGGCAAAGATATCTGTGCAAAAATAGAAATGTTTTATCATGGGAATAATACAGTAAAGATGGGGAGAGAATCAGAAAGATAATGCAACGTACTGACCAAGGAGTCCTAGACTCCCACAAACTCAACACATCCACAGGAAAAGAAAAGACAGAACACTAAGCATATCATCAATTGCCCTTGTAGCAGAGAGACCCCCGCAGACCCTGTGGCCAGTAATAAGCAAGGAGGGTGCATAGCAAGTATGATAATGATAGATATTTTAGAGGGTTAACTATCTTCTCTTGTTTGAGAAAAATAACTGAAATTGGAGCCAAGAGAATGACTACTGTTCCCCTTAAAAAACAGGATAGGAGGGTCATTATGTCAAAGTGACCTAAAGAGATCATGATTGGCAGAACATGTAGATCAATTCCAGGATCTTGTGCAACCAAAGTTGTGGGCCAAGAACATTTTGAAATGCAGGGCAGAATGACCTCCTAATTAGAGCTGGGACCATGCACCAAACCTGTCAGAATATGCCCAATAAGGAGGTGGAAGTGACATATAGTGTCACATGGGTAACTTGTTTATCTCACGTTATTTAATGTGATTTTCTGGGTGTGGTTCTTTGAGAAACAGGATGGAAATGAAGAGTGAACATTTGTATCCAAACCGAATCAATTGCCTTGTGTGTAACTATTGTAAATAAAGCCTCCAAACCTTTTTAAAAAGTCTGTGACCGTTTGGCAATGCGTCAGTGAAAGAATCTGAAAACCTTTCCAAGAAATGGAAAGTGGTCTGGAAAGCCAATGCTTTTATTCAGTGGTGCTCAGAATTTTAGCAACAGGATCCACTTTTAAAAAACACTATCTGGACCAGCTGAGCTGTATGAGACTTAAAAAAAATGTTTCAATTTATCAGCCACCAAGAACTACCAAGAGCCCAATTTGTACCCCAGTTACAAGAATTAGGAGCTCCTTTACAGCTTGGAGGCTGGGTTGCTTCTCTCCAAAACTGAATGGAACAACAAAATGAAAACACATTTTGTAGGCCTCTAATTAGATAGCAGAACATCCTATTTGCATCTTATTTATTTCTCTATCACATTTTTATACCTTCTTCCTCCAAGGCAGTGGTTCTCAAACTTTTACTATCAGGACCCACTTTTTAGAATGAGAGTCTGTCAGGACCCACAAGAAGTGATGTCATGATCTAAGCAGGAAAATTAACATCATCAAGCAGGAAAATTAGCAGGACAAGCAGGACATCATCAAGCAGGAAAATTAACAATCCTAGGCTGCAATTCTACCCACACTTACCCAGCAGGAAGTCCCATTGACTATCATTGTTAAAAGCATAGACATAGTAGCCTGTTAAAAGTACAGATCTGTAACATTTCCCCAAATGCAGTCACATACCACGGTAGCACCAAGTCTTATAGATTAAAAATAAAATATTGAAATGAATGGGGACCCAACCGAAATTGGTTCGCGACCCACCTAGTGGGTCCTAAAATTGAGTGTTGGGAGAGTTAGAACAGACAAGAGAAAATATTTCTTTACTCAGTGTGTGGTTGGTCTGTGGAACTCCTTGCCACAGGATGTGGTGACGGCATCTGGCCTGGGCGCTTTTAAAAGGGGATTGGACAAGTTTCTGGAGGAAAAATCCATTACGGGGTACAAGCCATGATGTGTATGCGCAACCTCCTGATTTTAGAAATGGGCTATGTCAGAAGGCCAGATGCAAGGGAGGGCACCAGGATGCAGGTCTCTTGTGATCTGGTGTGCTCCCTGGGGCATTTGGTGGGGCCGCTGTGAGATACAGGAAGCTAGACTAGATGGGCCTATGGCCTGATCCAGTGGGGCTGTTCTTATGTTCTTATGTCCTGTTTGAGAAACACTGCTCCAAGGAGCTCAGAGTGGTGTATGTAGATCCTCCCCTCCTTTTTTCCCCTTATCCTGATAGGGGAGGGGTGGAGACAAATTTCAGATGCAAATCACTAGTGGAAATTGAGGTATGTTAAGACAGAAACACCAAGAACCCAATTTGTTCCCCAGTGGCAAGAACTGGGAGTTCCTCTGCAGCTGGGAGGCTGGTTGCTTCTCTCCAAACATGGACTCTGCATTTACTTTCATGCTGCTATTTATTATCCCTTCATGTAAGTCTCTATGGGAAAAGAGCAGAAGCAAAAGCTTTCTTCTAGTCAATGTAAGGATCAAGAGTACCGAGTCTCTCTCTTCTTCTACTTTCAGGTGTCCTTTCCCAGTTCAAAATGGTGGAATCTGGTCCAGAAATGGCAAAGCTTGGACAGTCCATCAAGCTGAGCTGCACCGTCACAGGATACACAATCACTGGAGGCTATGATTGGACCTGGGTACGGCAGTCTCCTAGCAAAGGTCTACAATGGTTGGGATATGTCACCTGGAATGGGATCATCAACCAGGCTCACTCCTTCAACAACAGAATTTCCATCTCCAAGGACGATGTTAAGAATGAGTTCTACCTGACAATCTCATCTCTGACCACTGAAGACACTGCCAAATATTACTGTGTGAGAGCGTATTTCTACCACAGTGTTACATCTCCATACAAAAAGGAGAAAGATGTTCTTAATGGTCACGGAGCTCACTTTCACAAATCTATATAGCAAAGTCATCTCTCTCTCTGGATCTCTCTCTGAATTCTCCTGGAATGCACCAAAGAATATCCACAGAAAACCATTTATGTTCTAATGCAACAGCAGAATAAGAAGATCAGCTTTTATGCCTAATAAGGTTTGATTGATTGATTGATTGATTGATTGATTGATTGATTGATTGATTGAAGAAGATCAGCTTATCATTGAGCCAGAGAAATGGTCCCTCGATCCAAAGAAGGAACAACAGGAGCTCTCTGAGACTGAAGCAACAGTTCTTCCAAGTCCTGCCCATCCAGTCTTTTTAGAACCCACACACGACTCATTTCCTCCAGAGAAGATGGATACTACTCAGGTTGTTCCCTTTTACCGCACGGTTGCAAATTATGCCTATCGCTACATGGGGATTATCAGAGATTTCACTAGGGTCTGCACTGCCTGGTGCAAGAGCTCATTGCGTCACCACCTTCTCCAATACAAAACCATACAGAACAAACTGCAATATCATCTGTACAACCTAAATGCAGTGACATCACTAAGGTTCATGGAACCCCCATGAACTTTATTTTTTTATAATTATTTTATTATTATTTGTTTACTAATAGCCCAATCCTATTCTGCATTAGGCAGTTGCGTGCAGCCATTTATGAGAGTGAAAGAGGCTTATGCTACCATAAAATGGCTGCTGACAAAGTGCCCAGTGTTCTGTAGGTGCCCATTTGGGGAACACTTCCACCAGAGCAGTCAGTGCTCTCCCCACTTGTTGCTGAACGTGCCTAGACCTATTGGAGAAGGTAAGATGGGTGGGGAGGGGTGGAGGGGGAGGGGCAAAACAGAGTATAAAGCAAAATGGGAAGTTTTATAAGCTCCTAGCTTACATAAGAACATAAGAACAGCCCCACTGGCTCAGGCCATAGGCCCATCTAGTCCAGCTTCCTGTATCTCACAGCGGCCCACCAAATGCCCCAGGGAGCACACCAGATAACAAGAGACCTGCAAGGCCTCCTGGGAATTGTAGTTAAGAACATAAGAACAGCCCCACTGGATCAGGCCATAGGCCCATCTAGTCCAGCTTCCTGTATCTCACAGCGGCCCACCAAATGCCCCAGGGAGCACACCAGATAACAGCTTGCAGCAACTCTGCCTGCTTTTCACAAGGGGGTAGTCATAGCATAAAGAACACCAACTGCTGTTCAACAGGAGGAAGATAAACTAGATAGCTCATCTTGCCGGTTTGCGGTTTCAGCGGCCAGGCTGATTATGTCCCGAGTCCGTTGCCTGATAAGGAGCACAACACTGATCCCTCGAGAATTGGATGCACCAAGAGACCTCCCTATAATAACCGAAGCAGTGTCACTCTCGCTTGCCAGCATGCAGAGTGAATAGAATGCCTGAGGCCATATCAACTTCTCTGTTCAACTTCCTAGATGCAGGACACTCACACCATCTCTGTTCTGTGCTGGAAACATCACAACCAGTCACATATGAACAGGCACTTTTTTGTTTTTGCCCCCCCCCCCGCCCCAGTTTGAACACTGCAGATATCTATAGTGATCTGATCAGTAATGTCAAGCGACTTCTCGACTGATACAATTGAATACAGCTTTCATTCTTGCTGCGTCACATATTAGGAGGGCAAGTTGCCCTCTGCTTGCAAATGGCACAGGGCATCAACATTCTTCCCAAAGAGGAAATACCTATCCTTTATGGCAGTGATTTTCAACCTTTTTTCATCTCGTGGCACACTGGCAAGGCACTAAAATGGTCAAGGCACACCATCAGCTTTTTGACAATTGACAAGGCACACTGTGCTGTCAGTGGGGGCTCACATCGCCCAATGGTCCTATTGATAAATGACCTTCTCCCAAATTCCTCCTGGGAACCACAGCACAGTGGTTGAAAATGACTGCTTTATGAGTATGCAGATGCCACTTTTAATGAAAATGCTCGAGCCAGGACATTTTGCCATGAATTCTTTCATTGTGCATAAATTTAACTTGAACTTAAATCTTCCTTCCAGTTACCAAATTTGAAACCATCCTCCCTGCTCCCTTCTCCACTTCGGTGCGGCCAGCAATTGTTCACCATCTCCCAAAATCATGTGGATTGGACATGCACTAAAAGACAATGGTAGTCTGAGGCTTGTGCCATGTTCTTTTATCTTACAGTATATGCAAATGCAGGGGCAACTGCCTATTTAAATCATGCCGTACACTCTCCCTGCTCCATTGTTGGCCAAGGACACAGGTCCTGTATGCCTAACCACCTTCCAGTCAAGGCCTGCCAAACAATCAGAGAGGAAAAAATGTCTTGGCTTCAGCTTCTATTCGTTTTCGCAGTATTCAGAGGTATTTTCTCCTTGTTTCAGTGCAAAATGGATGTTACACCCTAGAGGCTAATCTGTGGCAAGTGTTTTAGTGGGCAGGAGGTCTGGTCTAGAGGGTAGAGCCTCCATTTGCCTAAAGATAACATCCGCAGGTCGCCCGTTCGAGGCCACCGGCACCGTGTGACCTTGAAGCAGCTGACAAGCTGAGCCGAGTTATTCCATCTGCTCTGAGCGTGGGAGGATGGAGGCCAGAATGTTGCAACCAGATCAGAAAGAAACATCTGAATGTTGTGGTTTCTTGAAAGATAGAAACCTTCTTTCAAATTGTAAAAATCCCTACAGGGATTTAATTAGCCTGCCTATGTAAACCGCCTTGAATAAAGTCTAAGGAGAAATCTGAGGACCAAGAAAGGCGGTATAGAAATACCTGTATTATTATTATTATTATTATTATTATTATTATTATTATTTTAGAGCCAAGATGGTGTAGTGATTCTGGAGCTGAACCTGGATCTTCCAGGTCTCAGTCCAAATCCCTGCTTAGCCATAAAACTTCTTACTTGACCTAGGCTCAGTCACTATCTCTCTTGGTTGTCATGAAGTCAAAAGGAAGGGACGAACCATGGGCACCATCCTGAGCTCCTTGCAGGAAGGGCAGTATAAAAATGTGAAAGTTAGGTAAACATGTCTTTCCAGGTATCCAAACTCAGATTACTCTCATCGAGTCTGGAGGAGGAGTAAAAAAGCCTGGTGATTCACTCCGCCTCTCCTGCCAGGTCTCCGGATTCACCTTCAGCACCTACTGGATGATCTGGGTGAGGCAGACTCCAGGAAAAGCCTTGAAATGGGTGGGCTGCATAAACCAAGGGTCAGTGACCCTTCAGTATTCGGATGCAGTCAAGGGGCACTTCACCATCTCCAGGGATGATTCCAGCAGCCAGCTGTACCTGCAAATGAACAATCTGAAGCCTGAAGATACTGCCCTATTGTATTGGAATTGCGGAAGAACTGTCGAGGAGGTAGATGTGGTGTCAGCAGTGGCCCCTTTAAGGGTAAGGCCTGGGCATCCAGCAGAGTGTGCTGCACAGCTGCAGCCACTGGAAGGTAATAAGGCCCTCAGGGATATAAGGAGCACCTGAGGCAGAAAGGGTTGGTGGGTGATAGAAGGAGTGCAGGTTGGAGAGGAGACTAACTTGGCTTATTGAATTGGGAATCAGACTGTGGATTGTGACTGGACTTTGGCTTTGGACTTTGATTTGGATACCCTGAGGGATTGGACTGACCTAGCTGGAACCTGACTTTGGACTGTAACTTGGCTTATTGGCAACTCTGATTGATTGGACTGGTTTACAAGGCCCAGTGGATTGGGATTTGGCAAAACACCTATGTTACTGCCCAAGATACACAATGAGAGGAAGTGAATCTAAAACCAAGCAGAAACTTTAAAAAAAACAAAAACAAAAAACTATTAACAGATCTTCAGGGTCTTTCATCTGCTGTCTACATGAGTGAGAGTTGAACTAGATAGGAATAGATTCATGCCTTGGCTTTGGCATGCATGCTTCCCCCCCCTTGTATAAGTAGCATAAGGGGGGAGACAGAATAGGACCACAGTGCGGGGCCGTGCAGGATCATTTATCATGCCTCTCACCCTGGTCCCAATTCACATGTGGTCCCTTGCATATTTCCCAATTGGTTCCAAAACGAGATTTTCTTTTGCCAGGGCAAAGAGTATAACTCCAAATAGGTGCCAGGTTCTCATTCTAGGAATAATTGATCATTCGAAAGGATTCCTGCCAGTCCTGCTACATGCCTTAGGGGATCATCTGCATGAAGCCCACAGGGAATCAGAGATGCCTGCAGGTAAAATTCCTGCCGAGTTTCAGAAAGATAAATGCAAGGGTTCAGGAGTGACCTCAGAATGATAGGTACAAGGTTTCCCCGAGGAAATTACTATTGAGTGGGGACATGCACACTTGTGCGCTGGAGTTGAAATGTGGGGCCAAAGCAAAACTAACCCAGGCACAGACATACCAGCTTCCTTCCTGCTTGCTGACCGCAAACAACGTATTTTAGCATGGGAGTTCATGCCTTTTATAGCAATGTGTGACTCAGTTTCTTTAGCTGCTGTGACTGCTCCGTTGTCTATCAACAAGCCTGACACAGAGTATTCCAGCTGCAATGTGATGACTTGACAGCAAGCCTCCCCCCCTTCCATTTCAGCCCGGAATTAAGAGGCACCAAGTCAGATGACAAGCACCAGTCCAGGAATCGCCTGGATGGCTCAGAATTGTTAATTTGCATAACTGGGTATGAACGTGGTCTGAGGTTTGTGGGCTTTTGTTTTAGGGCTCCTGTGGGAACTCTACCCGCTCAGATAGCAGGCTTGCAAAACAGGCAGTAGGCTTCCAGACACCCTTCTGCCAAAAGGAGATGCAACAATGGCTTAGGCTGGGGACTTACACTGGCTGCCTATCATCCAGCCCTTCTAGGCCATTCTGGCATGAAGAGACTCTTGACTGGGCTTGTGCTTGCTCTGCCTCTGTCCGTGACTGGCATAATTTCAGCAAAGAGTCCATCATAAATGAGCATTTTGGCTGGGTGGGTGGGTGGGGAGGCTGTTGAAAATGGAACTACAAAATGCCAGGGAGTAGCTGCACTATGCTCGCACAGCATACTTGACCCTTGGCCAAAAGCCACATCTTGGAAGCTATTGTGCTAATTCCAAGCTTCACCTATAGAAGGTATGCCCACTTTAAGCTCTTTAGTTCCCCTCTTCACTCAAACAGCCCCAATTCTGCAGAAAGCACTGCTGGACCCCACTACCAGAGCAGCTTGCCTGCTTAACCTGCAAAGATCATATTTCCTCCCCTTTCCTGTCAGCAGCTTCTCTGGCCCAGCAACTCCTGGGCATGGCAACCACATGTCAGTCTCCAGCATCTCAACAGTCTCTTTTCCTGCGGTCTCCATGTGTTAAGTCCATCAATCAGTCAGCCAGCCAGCCAAGTCAGCCCATCAGTTAGTTAGCAGGTCCATTAAACAGTTAGCCAGTTCATAATCCATTAGCCAGCCCATTAGTTAGCCAGAAAGTCAGCCTGATAAACTAGCAAGACTTCTCTTTCCAACTACTACTAACCATCTTGCCAACATCCAGGTACTACTTTTATCCCTAAAGACCTTGTTGCTTCAGTGGCTGCAGCTGTGAAGCTCACCCACTGCTGAAAGCCCAGACTTTAACCCCATGTTTCCCAGTTTCACTCGAGCAAAGGGCCATTGCAATCACATCCTATTTCCTTGCAATATCTTCTGCAATTCCACTACAGCTTGCCTGATTTGGAGTAAACAAAGAAGGATCTCCAATCCTAGCTACCCCAACAAATCCATGGCTAAATTCAATCAAGCAATCCATGCTGGTGAAGTGCAAACCCACAAAAACTCTCTTCTGAGGATGCGGAATCAAGGGTCATCAATAAACTCACACCACAAAAGATCCCATGAATTTCTAGGTTATAGAGCAGGGGTCTCCAAACCCCGGCCCGGGGGCTAGATGTGGCCCACAACAAGCCTCTTTCCAACCTGTGGTCAACTTCTTGTCCCCTGAAAGCCTCTGGCCCACTCAACTGAACATGACCACAACTGTTCTCTGACTGTGTCTGGAGGGTGTTCTGAGGGCCAGAGACATTGAATGAATGAGCCCATTCATTCATTGATTCACTCATCTAAGTTCCATCTCTAATTTTTTTTAATTTTAAATTATTTTTCTGGCCCTCCACACCACACCAGATATTTGATGTGGCCCTCTGGCCAAAATGTTTGGAGACCCCTGCTATAGAGTAAGGATATAAAAAGGTGGGCAGTAGACTCTTGTGTCTTTCATTCATTTCCTCTGTCTTCTATGCTGTCATCATTATCATGAGTCTGATCCACTGGTGCTCCATTCCAACAGCTACCCATGAACCACTGTGCACGTAAGTTTGCTTCTGAGCCCTTTCTACAATTTAAACCTTGGTTTCAACCCAGAAGATCTCTTTATCTCGGTGCAGTTTCATTGCAATGAACCTGATACATATTGTTTGTGTTCTCTTGTGACTAGAATGTATTTGATTAGCTCTTTGAGTAGATCCCCATTTCATAGAAACATAGGGGGAAGGAAACAAGGAGGCTCTTACATCATTCATTTCTTTTTCTTTATTAACTGTTCTCTATTGTTGAGCTCAGGCTTCAGCACAATAACATAGCATTTAGGGGAGAAGATGCAGCCCAGCAAGCCAGCACTGGAGGCCAAGATAGAGAAGATCTCCACAGCCACCATGTATTTCCCTCTTGTGCTCAGGTAGGTTGGAACAAAAGACAACCAAACACTGCAGAACATCAGCATGCTGAAGGTGATGAACTTGGCTTCATTGAAAGCGTCTGGCAACTTCCTGGCCAGGAAAGCCACAGTGAAGCTGATGATGGAGAGAAGTCCCAGGTAGCCAAGAACAAGATAGAACATGGTGACTGACCCTTCGTTGCATTCTGCTACAATTTCTTTAGTCAGTGAGTGCATGTCAAAATCAGGAAAAGGGGGATAAATATTTAGCCACACCAAACAAATTCCAGCTTGAATCAGGAAGCAGGAAAGAACAATGGAGTTGGCCATTCTTTTCCCCACCCACTTCCTCATGCTGGACCCTGGTTTGGTAGCCATGAAAGCGACAACCACAGTGATGGTTTTGGCCAGCACACAAGAAACGGCCACTGAGAAGATGATGCCGAAAGCAGATTGCCGAAGAAGGCAGGTCACTTTTGTAGGTTTTCCAAGAAAGAGCAAGGAGCAGAGGAAGCAGAGCAGGAGGGAGAGGAGGAGTGTGTAGGTGATGTCCCGGTTATTGGCTTTGACTATGGGGGTATCTCTGTGCTTCATAAACAATCTGAGCACCCAAGCTGTGATCAGAGAAAAAGAAACAGTAACCGAGGCTAGACCAAATCCTAAAGGTTCTTCATAAGACAGAAAGCTTATCGTTTTGGGGATGCATCCATCTCTGTTCTTGCTTGGATACTGACCTTCTGGGCACGTGAAACAGTCATCCATGTCTGAAGAAAGAATGAAAGAAGGGCTACTTCAGTGTCAGTTCCTATGATAATTGATGCTGATTCCCAGATCTACCTTTGATGTAGGAATCACTTTTCATGATGATGGTCTTGTGAAAGGAGACTTCACTAGTTTCTTACTATGATGTCACTTATATAGTATAACTAATAGTAGCAGAATGATTTGGTTGGTGTATTACTGTTACCCTGCACATGCCTGATCTTGTCGGATCTCGGAAGCTAAGCAGGGTCAGGCCTGGTTAGTACTTGGATGGGAGACCACCTGGGAATACCGGGTGCTGTAGGCTTACACCATAGTCTTTCGAGACTGAAGGTTGCCAACCATTTGTTAGTTCTTAATTGTCTTTAAACCATCTCCTCTTACTTTTATTGTTTAAACAAATTTAAAAGCATATTTAGATGTACAGAAGTCGTCCCCCCCATATCTTCAGACCCCATATCCCTGGCTTCATCTATCCATGGTTCACCCCCCCCCCCAATCTTGCACATGATTCTCTGTTTTTGTTTTATTTGCCCTCCTTTCACCAGGTTGTACATTCAACTGGTAAATATTTTTTTATGACAAGCTCTTCTCTTCAGACAGCATCCATTTTAAAATTGCAGCGGTCATTTTGAAGCTATCCTGAAGCTATCCACACCATTCTGAAGCTATTCTGCAGCCAGTGAAGTTCCAGAAGGCCCCAAAATGTCTCACAGAGGTCGAATTATTGCCCCAGAATGCTTTGGAGCCTGCCATCGCTGCTAAATTATCCTTAAGCCATTTCTGCCCAATGTTGCATATATGGAACAGGGATAAAACGTGCACACCTCTGAAATGGTGTTGACATCATAGTGTGTTCAATGGTGTTGACAATGGCAGAAATGGGTTGACATCATAGCGTCAACCCGAAAGCCTGATGACACTCACAGAGCTCTGCATGCCCTGGTTTTTGGCACACCAACCTGAGCAAGGGCTTTGAGGTCCTTGCAGAGGCAGCATCAAATTCCCTGTGAGAAATCAGTGTGCAACCACCCCTGCCCGGGCTAGAGTTGGTTTTGAAATGTTTGCAAAATACCAGTTTCAGAGATTCTGGAATAATCATGTGAAGAGAAGAAAAAAAAAAAAAACAGCTCTGGCTCACTGACAGAGTTGCACTCTCTGCTGGCATTCACAATTCCCTTTGCTCAAAAATCTTTGCTCAAAAAACTCTCTGCTGGCATTCACAATTCCCTTTGCTCAAAAACCCAAGCAAAATCTTGATGTGAATCTACAGGCTTCTCACAGATGAACTTCTGAACACAACGGATCCTATGGATAATCAATAATTATTTGAAACAACCTTAATTGTGGATTTCAAATCAGATATGGTAGTGTGTGTCTGAGGTTTTCCCTTTTTTTGGCATTAAGATATACTTTATAAATGTCCATCTCTTTGTAAAGGTAGCCAAACCTCAGGATTCTTATGACCGAGAGTATTCAAAGCCACCAAATACAGGCTGAGCAGATATCTGAAAATTCCAAGCAATATACTCCACAGTATTGATTTTAAAAGATATTTATCCCACAAATAACTTCACATATGAGAGAACTACAGGTTCTCAGTAACTAAGTATAAAGATAGGCATAGAGCCACTAAACAGACCAAAAAAAAATCTCTAAAACCAACCCTCTGCTACCAAAGTACTATAGAACCAGATTACTTAAATTTAAAAAAAACAAAACACAAAAACAAAAAAACAAAAACAAAACTCCAGAGTTCAAAAGAGAAGGATGAAAACTCAAAGGATAAATAGAAGACTAGACGAACACTGGCTTCCAGGCCCTTCCTTTTATATTTCTTCCCTTTCTCCTGAAAAGCTCATCTTAATCCCATGACTCAACTAAGGGCCAAATCCTATCCAACATTCCAGCCCTGGTGTAGCTGTGCCAATGGGATGTGTACTGCATCTTGTGGTGGGAAGGTAGTTATGGAGGCCTCTATAAGGTAAGAGTACATTTGTTCTCTTGCCTCAGGACTGCATTGCAGCTGCACTGGTGCTGGAAAGTTGGATAGGATTGGGCTCTAATACTTCAGCTGACAACACTCACCTTCCTTACATTGAATTGGCAACCTTCAGTCTTGAAAGACTATGGTATCGCACTCTGAATGGTGGTTCTGGCACAGCGTCTAGTGTGGCTGAAAAGGCCAATCCGGGAGTGACAATCCCTTCCACACCGGGAGCAAGTGCAGTCTGTCCCTGGTCTGTTTCCCTGGCTATGGGCCTTCCTTCTTTGCCTCTTTGCCTCAGCCTGTTGGCCAAGTGTCTCTTCAAACTAGGAAAGGCCATGCTGCACAGCCTGCCTCCAAGCGGGCCACTCAGAGGCCAGGGTTTCCCACTTGTTGAGGTCCATTCCTAAGGCCTTCAGATCCCTCTTGCAGATGTCCTTGTATCGCAGCTGTGGTCTTCCTGTAGGGCACTTTCCTTGCACGAGTGCTCCATAGATGAGATCCTTTGGGATCCGGCCATCATCCATTCTCACGACATGACTGAGCCAACGCAGGCGTCTCTGTTTCAGCAGTGCATACATGCTAGGGATTCCAGCACGTTCCAGGACTGTGTTGTTAGGAACTTCCTTACATACACCTTCCTTACATACACAGGACAGAAAGGAGGCACCCATCCTAGAAACTTACTGCTCTTCAATCTTCCTTATCTCCTTCAACTGGATCCTGCTTACCAACCATATACCTAATTCCTATATCTTTATAGTCCTCTGCTTGGGATATTTGGTTTGGTACATCACCTACCCTTCTGGTTTGAAATTTTCCCTTCTGGGCACGGAGCACAATCAAAACAGCAAAATTTCTCCCCTTCCTTCTTCCTCTTCTGAAAACCAGGATGGCAGGAGTCAGAGCACACAGAAAGGGGAACCACCTATCAGGAAACACAAGAGTACCTTGGGATATGAGAAATTAGAGGTGCTTTATTGTTCTCCCATGGATCTGAAAAAAAAAAAAAAAAAAATTGTGCAGGTGCCATGAAAGAATGCAGACCATGGCACATGCAACAAGCATGTATACTGAGCATGTATAGCATATTGTTTTTGAAGTCAGATGCTTCACTGAGCAACTTAGTGATGGCCAAGTGGCTACCTCCCCCCATGCAGTTATGGGTTATTTTATTGGGCTCCCTCATTGCTATTCTAAATGTAGCTTCTGAATGTGATACCTGGTAGTGAAATAATTACATAGTGCCCAGATCACACATCCTACTCATGGAGAGCAGTCCACCCCATACCCCAGAATTCCCACCTCATTGAAATGTCGGTGCCACGTGATCCTGTCCTCATTGATTGTGAATTGCTTTCCTTTGCCAGGGTCCACGCTTCCAACTTTCACTTTAAGCAAGGAGTTGTTTGGGAATATGAGCAGGTTCATGATATCAAATCCAGCTACCATTTCCCTATTAGCGTTAAAAGACACTCCTTCTCCCACGGAATTGTTAAACGTAATGTTTTTGAGAAACAGGTGGAGCTAGGTGAAAGAGAAAAAAGAAGAAGCAGATTAATAGCCTATGCATGTCTACTCAGAAGTAAGTCCCATTAGAGTCAATGGGGCTTGCTTCCAGGAAAGTGTGGATAGGATTGGGCTGTCACTCAATGCATGGAAGTCTCTGTGCCAAAATGTATGAACACCTTTATTTAACATAACAACATAAGGGGAGTCCTGGATTAGGTACCCCAAATTCTCTGGGCTAGCCCGAAAGCTAGCCCAGCACCCTGTTTCTCAAAGTGCCAGTTGGGTGCCCTTGAGAAACCTGCCTGTAGAAATTCCTCTTCCTCTCCATCACTGCTGAATCCATGTGATTCATGGGTATGATGCCTCTGAACCTGAAGACAGCTTATAGCCATCATAACTTGTAGCCATTGATAACGTGTCTCTATTAATTGGTAAATGTTCCCCTGTGCAAATTACCCATCCAAGGAAGTAGATCTAAGGGGTAGCAAACTCCACAGATTACTTATGTGCTGATTGAAAGGTTTCATGTTGTCCATCCAAAATTTCCTGCCTATAAGATTCATTGCTTACTGCCTGGTTCTATTGTGGTGGGAGAGGGAGAGAAACATCTCTCTGTCCTCTTTCTCCAAGTGATGCATAATTTTATCAGTCTCAGTAAGTATTTGCTGTTGCAGTTTATATCACTCAAAATGCAATGTAATGACAGCATGCTGAAAAGTTCCAGCTGAGCCTTTTTTTCCCCAGATCCAAGCAGGCATAACTTATAGAACATCATTGCAGCAGTTATTCATAGAAGAAAATGTTGGGTGCAGCAGCATAGCAATTTCAGGGTGTAATGGAAGATCAGAAGATCATCAGGTGGATGATGTGGTGTTGACAGTGATCCCATGTCTTGACAGCTGGCTGACAGCTCTGGGAAGGGCAGGGCTGGCTCCACAGCTATAATCAATCAAGGCCAATGGAGACCTGGTTGGACACCTGAGCTTCATTTGACCTTGATGGGGCTCTGAATGGGCTAAGGAGGTAGCTCACAGCTGAGCTGCATTTGCACTTAATGGGACACAAAGGATAAAAGGCAGCTTCAGAAGGACCAAAGGAGTGGGACACTGACCCAGCCGGAAGCTGGACGCTGACCCAGAGGGAAACGCCACCTGAACCAGAGGGAACCAGACCCAGAGGGCTACCTGACCCAGACCTACAGGAGAAGGGGACTGCCAGGACTCTGCTGGAGGACACAGAAGACTGGGAAGACTGGACTGTGCTGTGCTGTGCTTTGGAGACCGGATTGGACTTGAATTGGAGGCTTCAGACCTTTACCCACTGAGTTAAGTGGAGTTTTGGGGAGGGAAAGCCTCTGGACAAGAGGACTTGTAGGGAGTGTCTGTATTCATAGCAATAAATTTGGGTAGCTGCTATAGATAAGGAGTTCTGCGTTCATTCCTTTGCACACCACAGCGGTTGTTCTAGAGATAAAGAGGGTGTTAATTCGCCAAAAAGCGGGCATTAGAAGGGAGTTGAGATATTTGGACGGAACAAATTGGCGTAGTCGGCAGGATTCGAAAATTAGGATAGGACACAGGGAACCTCCCCATGGTGTGCAAGCGTCACCTCCCCCTCGCCTACATTTTGCTCCCCCTACCCGGAATGGCTCCAACGGGGAGGGGCTGCTTGCACATCATGGAGAGGCTCCCTGAAAAACCTAGCTCTTTGCACCCCCTCTAGCTATGCTACTGGTTGGGTGTTCTTTCAACAAAAGGAGGGAAGGAACTATGTACACCGCTCCTTGGAGGAAGCACAAAGGGCTAAATAAAATGGTTGGCAACCTTCAGTCTCGAAAGACTATGGTATAGGCCTACAGCACCTGGTATTCCCAGGCATTTCCCATCCAAGCACTAACCAGGCCTGACCCTGCTTAGCTTCCGAGATCATGGTAGAAGCCTACAGCACCCGGTATTCCCAGGCGGTCTCCCATCCAAGCACTAACCAGGCCTGAGCCTGCTTAGCTTCCGAGATCATGGTAGAAGCCTACAGCACCCGGTATTCCCAGGCGGTCTCCCATCCAAGCACTAACCAGGCCTGAGCCTGCTTAGCTTCCGAGATCATGGTAGAAGCCTACAGCACCCGGTATTCCCAGGCGGTCTCCCATCCAAGCACTAACCTGGCCTGACCCTGCTTAGCTTCTGAGATCATGGTAGAAGCCTACAGCACCCGGTATTCCCAGGCGGTCTCCCATCCAAGCATTAACCAGGCCTGAGCCTGCTTAGCTTCCGAGATCATGGTAGAAGCCTACAGCACCCGGTATTCCCAGGCGGTCTCCCATCCAAGTACTAACCAGGCCTGACCCTGCTTAGCTTCCGAGATCATGGTAGAAGCCTACAGCACCCAGTATTCCCAGGCGGTCTCCCATCCAAGTACTAACCAGGCCTGACCCTGCTTAGCTTCCGAGATCATGGTAGAAGCCTACAGCACCTGGTATTCCCAGGCGGTCTCCCATCCAAGTACTAACCAGGCCTGAGCCTGCTTAGCTTCCGAGATCATGGTAGAAGCCTACAGCACCCGGTATTCCCAGGCGGTCTCCCATCTAAGTACTAACCAGGCCTGACTCTGCTTAGCTTCCCAGATCATGGTAGAAACCTACAGCACCCGGTATTCCCAGGCGGTCTCCCATCCAAGTACTAACCAGGCCTGACTCTGCTTAGCTTCCCAGATCATGGTAGAAGCCTACAGCACCTGGTATTCCCAGGCGGTCTCCCATCCAAGTACTAACCAGGCCTGACCCTGCTTAGCTTCCCAGATCATGGTATAAGCCTACAGCACCTGGTATTTCCAGGCGGTCTCCCATCCAAGTACTAACCAGGCCTGACCCTGCTTAGCTTCCCAGATCAGACAAGATCAGGGATGTGCAGGGTAACAGTTTATGCTAATGTCTACGCAGACATTTCATTGAGGAGACACTACCTGCCAGAGCCGGAGATGTGGAAATTCAGATATTTTTGCCTCCACTATGGTTCTGCGGTGGGATCTTGATGAATGCATGTCATGTAAAGCATGTGCCACCGCATAGATAGCATTGTAGATACTATAGCTGTGACCAGTCATTCCCATTTCAAAAACAGACCCAGGAAGGCTCTCCAACCTCTCTTCCCCTGTACAGATTTTATCAGCCTTTGCTGACACCTCCTGATTTGGAAATGAGCAGTTGAAGGCTTGCTCCCAGAAGTCCTTGAGAAAACCATCTCCTTCAGCCCAGAAAATATTAAGGTTCTGAAGATAGGTCTGAAACCCTTCAGGTTTATTAGAATGAACGGCAAAGGAAATAGTGCCTTCAAATATTTCAAAATTCCAACTTCTTATCAGAGCTGTTACCGCAAAATCAATCTGGGCTGTCGTAATCCAGACCTTTCCAACAGACACGTTTCCCAGTTCTGCGAGAAGCATTAAAGTGATCAACCACATAACGGTCAGACTGTCTCCATAGATGATGGATGCTCTGGCTTTTCTGTCTTCAAAATATAGGTAGATATTCGAGGCCATCGCAAACAGGTCGGTCAGGCCACGGAAATGGCCTTGGTTTGGGATTCTTTCCACAAAGGCTGCACAGATTCCACTCTGGGACAGCAATGGCTCCACAGCGTGCAAGAAGTGGTCTCCGCTCTCATCATCCACAGCAAGGAGCCCAACCCATGTCCACTGAAAATGTTTAAGCAACTGGATGATCCCCATATACTGATGGGCTTCGTTTGGGACCATGCGGTAAAAGGGAGACACCTTGACTGTATCATTCTCTTCTGGGGCAAATGAGCCATATGTAAGCTAAAGAAAATGATCACATTCTTTACTGATAGGTTATGAGGACTATATGAAGGTCACTCTTCTCCTCCTTTTAGATGGGAGCACTCATCCCCCCCACCACTGTGTATGAGGCAAGATGGGAAAGACACCAGCTGATTGGCTAGCAGGTGGAGAAAGACACCAGCTGGTTGGCTACCAGATGGAGAAAGACACCAGCTGATTGGCTAGCAGGTCTTTGGGAGATGAGTTGGTCTGTCTGTGCCTGCTGTTTCCCAGATGGAGCTTCCTTCCTCTCTTGGATGGGAGGAAGCTTGACACTTCCGCCTACCCTGAAAGCACTCTGAGATTAGCCTTTTGGGGGCTGAGTAGGAATTTTTGACCTGTGTAGGAGTGTTTCTGTCCACTCCAAACTAAGGAAGGGATTTGGTGGGCTAACCCATTGGAAAATGGGGTTTATGTTCAGCCTGCCTGTATAAACCACCTTGAGTCTATGAGAAAGGTGGTATATAAATACCATAACGAATATCAAATTTATAGTTAGAAAGGGGGATCACAATTGCCAGGAATATTGCAGAATAGAGAGTTAAAGATTTGGGAGGATTTGCTCCCAGAGTCAACCAAGTATCCAGAGGTGGGCCCAGAAGCAGACTTCAGGGCTGCCTAGCTTGGGGATATAGGCTGGGAATCTTCAGCCAGAGTTGCAAAGCAAACCTCAAAGGGCCATCCAGCTTAAGTAGGCAGTACAATTCAGCTTCTTCAACCCCCTTTCCAGGAGTTGATGCTGAGAAGCTGTAATTGGCATTTCACAATATATACCTTGAAACCAGGGTGGAATCACTCAAATAGGAGGAAGGGACTGTAGCCAGCTGTTTTCCCAAGTAAGGAGCCTACACTAAATGAGGGTGGGAAATGTAAGGAGCCAGGGCTTGCTGCAGTATATGACTGAACAGGCTATATGTATTATTTAATAAATTGGAGCCCTAGTTAACTCCCTTGACGGGTGTGTTTATTGGGGGGTATGCTGACCATTCATGTTTCAGCATTTTAATATAACAAACAGGTCACACACAATTTGAATTAGTTGTGCAAGCTGAAAATGATAAATGCAATGATTCTTTTTGCTGGAAATGTGAAAATAGGATGCAGTTCTAGGGAACAGGTCAGTTGGCAACCTTCAGTTTTGAAAGACTACGGTATCGCGCTCTGAATGGTGGTTCTGGAACATCGTCTAGTGTGGCTGAAAAGGCCGATTCGGGAATGACAATCCCTTCCACACCGGGAGCAAGTGCAGTCTGTCCCTGGTCTGTCTCCCTGGCCATGGGCCTTCCTTCTTTGTCTCTTTGCCTCAGCCTGTTGGCCAAGTGTCTCTTCAAACTGGGAAAGGCCATGCTGCACAGCCTGCCTCCAAGTGGGCCGCTCAGAGACCAGGGCTTCCCACCTGTTGAAGTCCACTCCCTATCTGTTTGACATGTCCAAGACTACACTATGCTTCTGGGGGGCTCAGTCCTTCAGAAACAATTGGCTTTGTTACTTAAAAATTGATTAAAGGTTAGTCATACCCCTCTCTCTTTCTAAAGCACTAGATTAAACACATCATAGCAGCAGGTTCCATCTGAAATTTGTCTGAGAAGTATCCATGCCCCATGCAGAAACCATACCTGTGGAATCTTGTAGCGAGCTAAGATATCTGCGATGTGGAAGGAGATGTCAGAGCCGAGACCGCCAATAATTGCTATCAGATTTTTGGGGGTGCCGCATTCATAATTAGATATGAAGGTATGCAATTTGAAGAGCATATCGAGGGTGGTCCGATAGGTCATCCTCTTATCGTAGTAGCTGTCATAGATGTGGAACCCCAACGTGACATTGGGCAAGAGCTTGGGATTCTGGTTGATTTCCTTGATGGCAAATGCTAAGGCCAGAATGTGCTGGTAGAATTTTGTGACCATACTGGAAATAAAGTTATATACTTTTTTTTTTCTTCAATCTCTGGCTTTAAGTCAGGCAATCTAACACTGAAATGATCCCATACAAACATAATGACATTGTGAACTCTGAGCTCTCCACTGTGCTAAGCTATTCACCTATTCACCTATTCACCTATTCATTCATTCATTCATTCATTCATTCATTCATTTAAAATATTTGTTTCCCACTTTTCCCTTCCCACGAGGAGGTGCTCATTACCATCAACCTCAGATGTCTTAGGATTTCTTATCCTTCCAAACTCTTGTTGCTTCTCATTGCATCCCAGAATGCCTCTGTAATGCAACATCTTTCAAATCCATCCACAACATGCTCCTTTTTCATAAAGGCTTTGACCCAACACCCTAGTTGACCCAACGCCCTACTGTAGTCATTCTCAAACCTTTTTGACTGCTGGCTCCCTTGACCTATTGAGTCATTGGCTGCAGCTCCCCATTAGGGCTACAATCCTAGCCACATTGTATAGGGTGGTGGGTTTTTTTGCGAGTATTACGTGGCTTCGCTTATTGGTTTCCATGGCGCCCCAGAGAGCCACGGCTCGTAGCTTGGGAACCACTGCCCTACTGCTACTAAGTCTTCCTCTCTCTGCACAATTGCATATTGTAAAGCTCACATGACAGAGAAGGGGAGGCAAAAAAAAATTCCTTACATTGGTAGTTCAAAGCCCAGCTCTTGAGAAGGATGTTCTGCAAAGGAAACTTTGTGGAAAATATAGATGATCTGAGAAGCAATCCCGCCAATCACAAGGTTGCCAGGCTGATACCACTCATGTGGAGCAGGGAGAGGAGAATTTGTAGGGCACCCCTTGATATCTAACTCATGTGCCACTACGTGTGGCCAGAGAATCAACAGCACCACTAACCTCACCATCTGATGGCAAAGCTTCTCTCCAGGTACAAGCACTCCTCAATGTATCTGTGGCCTTAACCCTGACATGAACCTAGTTTACATGAACAGTGTTATAAAAGAACAGGCCATCACCACCACCACTGGGTTTCACTAGTCTGAAGGACAAGTGACAGCGAAGAAACTGACAGCAAACTCTGCCTGCTTGGGGCCTTTCACCCCAGATCGAAACAGCAAAACTGGAGGGATTTATAATCACTTTCCAACTTGCTTCTGATTTGCTCCAGCTTCTGGAAAGTGCTGGAAAGTGGTTGTCAAAGGAAAAAAACAAAAGAGTGATTGCAGATAATTACAGGGATTGATAATTACCTCTGAAAGTTACTGAGACACCTGGGGTTGCAAATCGGTTTGTTGTTCCCTCCTCTGCTCTTCTGTCCTTAGTGGGACAATTATTTGAGATGGATTTAGGGTGACCACAGTCAGCAAACACCAGAAGAGGGTCAAGTAAAGTGGGAGGCTCAGCAAACTGGCAGGGAGTGGTTTACAGCCGACAAGTCTCCAGTCGGCGTCTCCACTGGCCTGCCACCCAGCCAGTCACCTGACCAACTCCTTGGCCCCTTGACCAACCAACCCCCCCCCAGGTCCACTAATGTGAGCAACTGCAGCTATAGATCTAGAGAAATTGGTAGCTGAGACCCTGTTGCAATCACTTCCCTTGTAATAGGATCACACGCACCCCTTGACCGCTACTGCCGTCTCTCCCACCCAGGGATGGGCAAGTCAGGTGCAGCTTGACTCGAGCCACGTCATGAGTCTCTGCCCCCTCCCGTGACTTGAGTTGAAAACAAGTCCTAACAAATTGACTTTGTGAGTTGCCCAGAAGGGTTTTGCGAATCGAAAAGACTTGAGTCACGAGTCTTTTTGATACGTGTCAGGCGTGGGGAAAAAATGGAGCTGCTGCAGGGCTGTATGTTTGTGTCGGAGTTCTCTTTAAACACTCCCCTGCTGCCCCATCCCACCTGTAAACAGAGTGGAAGGGGGTGGGACGGACTGCATAAGAGCGGGGACAGAATTGGGGAGGAGGGTCATGTGCAGCAGCTGGGGGGCTTACCATAGGATCCAATCTTTTGTAACTGTACTCAGAGGCAACCCCATTTCAGCCAGTCATTCAATGGGGATTCCTCCCCCCAAGTAACAACGGAGCTCACAGCAGCCATGCAGTTGGAAAGCGTGATTGCTAAGAACCTCCCCCTCCTACTTCCCTGCCTCCTTTTTCCCTGGGCTTCTCCAGCCAATTCCAAGGCAGAACCCCCTCGGGCTCCTTCTTCTGCCCTCCCTCATCCAAAGAAACAAATCAGATCACCCATCCTTTGTTCAATGACCATTGGTTCCTTCAGAGATGGGCAAGAGAGCCCACTCCCACCTCCCCTCCCCCACTCCATGCAAAAGCCAAACATTAACCTTTCCCTGCCTCCTGGCTGGAACTTCCCTGTTGCTCACCCTGTCCGAATGATGGCCCCATGAGGTTTTTCATGCCATGAAAAAGTAAGCAAGCGCTTACTTGTCTGCATGTCTGCATGCGTGGGGACAGAGTGCCGAGTCAGTGGTTTCAGACTTGAGTCAATTCATTGAGTCACAGTGCAGCTGACTCAAGTGCACAAGAGTCAGCAAAAAATGCTGATTTTCACAACTCTGACTCGAGTCACCTGACTCGAGTTCCCATCCGTGTTACCGCCTCCATTTTTCTCTCCCCTGCAGGAATGACTCCAAATGGGAGGGAGAAGCGCTAATTGCAAGCCCTGTGAAGGTACTCTGCAAAACTTAGTGCTTTGCATCCCCCCTCTAGCTACACTACTGATAGGATTATCTAACTACCGTATTCTGCAAACTATAATTATGGTTAGTAAGAATAATACCATCACGACTTGACTGCTAGATTTGCATTCACCTTTCACTGTTTATTTTCAATATTGAGCAGAGCAATCCTAACTAATCCTTGCTTGGCAATACAGCTGTACTAAAGGGGTGCACACTGCATCCTGCAGGGGCATTTTGGGCTGTGAAGGCCTCCTTGATGTAAGGAATATTACTTCCCTTGCCCCAGCGCAAGCTCTTCCTACTCCACTGAGTCTGCTTGGACCTGTATTAGTTTGCACAAGTCAGAGTGAACCTGGGAAGGTGGATCAAGGCTGGGAATGGGGATAGGATAATGGCAGAACCACTGCTGCCATTACTGCCTCCCCAATACAGGATGGAGGAGGGAAGAGATGGGGTGGATTGGGCTCAGGAGGGAGGAGGGATGGATGGCAGTGGCCCATGCTAAATCCTATCCCCAGTCCTGGAAGTACAACACAGGAAGGGCTTCTTGGGCTTGTGCTGGCCATTTGGCAGGCACAGATCCGAGTAGCCCCACTGTACAGGCTGGGGCTTTATACTTAGGAAACTTAGCTGATCTACAGAGAACTGTTGTCTACATTCTACACGTTTAGCATATCAGTGGAATTGACCAGACACATTAAAACAATTTAGTAATTAAACACACATTCAAAAGTATCATTAACCATTCTTCTTTTCTCTGACTTTGCTGTATATTGGCTTGTTTGCTTGGGTGTTGTGCGTGATGTATGTGAGACAGTCGGAATGGCCATTAACATAGCCCAAGCTGATAAGTCAAGTGGACCCACTCTCTTAGACACCACAAAAAAAAAGAAAATACTAGAACTTCCTCCTTATTATCTGTTCCCGAGTGTTCAGTTCAGGATTTAGCAGAATTATATAGCACTTAGGGAAGAAGATGCAGCCCAGTAAGCCAGCACTGGAGGCTAAGATGGAGAAGATCTCCACAGCCACCATATATTTCCCTTTGGTGCTCAGGTATGACGGAACAAAGCACAACCAAACACTACAGAACATCAACATGCTAAAGGTGATGAACTTGGCTTCATTGAAAGTGTCTGGCAACTTCCTGGCCAGGAAAGCAACAATGAAGCTGATGATGGAGAGGAGTCCCAGATAGCCCAGAACAAGATAGAACATGGTGATAGAACCTTCACTGCACTCTGCTATGATATCTTTAGTCAGTGACTGCATGTCCAAGCTTGGAAATGGGGGAGACATTCCTAGCCAAACCATACACAGGCCCAGTTGTATAAGGGAGCCGAGAAGGACAATATAGTTTGTCATTTTTTTCCCCACCCATCTCGTCACTCTGGACCCTGGTTTGGTAGCCATGAAAGCTAGAACCACAGTGATAGTTTTAGCTAAAACACAAGAAACAGCCACCGAAAAGGTTACACCAAAAGCAGATTGTTGCAGAAAACAGGTCACTTTTGTAGGTCGTCCGAGAAACAGCAGTGGGCAAAGGAAGCAGAGCAGAAGGGAGATGAGGAGTGTGTAGGTGATGTCCCGGTTGTTGGCTTTGACTATGGGGGTCTCTTTGTGCTTAATGAACATTCCAAGCATCAAGGCTGTGACGAGGGAACAGGAAGCAGCAGCTGAGGCCAAACCGATCCCTAAAGGTTCTTCGTAAGACAGAAAGGTTATAACTTTGGGAATACAGTGATCGTGGCCTGTGCTGGGATAATGGTCCTTTGGGCAATGGAAACAGTTCTCCATATCTGAAAAGTAGAAAGAGGGAGAATCTTAGTGACAATCTGTAACTGAAAACAAACAAAAAAACAACAACATCCAGTTCTCATAACTACTGTTGAAAGTGGGAGCCACTGGTGATGCTGCCCTCTTTGTTGGTTCTTCTGTGTGTAGAGTTCATCATTAGTAATGTTTTCAAGCCTGTCTGTCTGTCTGTCTGTCTGTCTGTCTGTGTGATAAGCCCCAAAGCCTTTTTGTATAGTCTGGACACATCACCTTGGGCTGGTAAAGGAAGGCCATTCACAAATGTCTAACACAGATTTTCAACCAGTGTGCCACGAATGGTCTGCGGATGTGCCACAGAAATTTGGGGGAAGGTTATTTATTAGTAGGGCCATTGGAGGGATATGAGCCCCTCATCAGGAGCATGGTGTGCCTTATTTAATTGTAAATTAAATTGTAATGACCTAAACAATGTAACAATGACCTAAACTTAACTGTAAATCAAACCAACGCAGAGACAAAACCGATGGCGTGCTTTGACGGTTTTAGTGCCTTGTCAGTGTGTTGTGAGATGAAAAGGGTTGAAAACTGCTGGTTAACTGCTGGCTCTGTAGGTGGCTGCGAAAAAGGACCAGTCCCCACCATCCACCACCTCATTAGCATTGCATCACTATTTTATATGCAAGTACATCATTTGATCTCTCATTACTCCATGGTGACCTACAGCTGTGTATATGAAATCAATGCATGGGCAGGCATTGTATGTATGGTGATCAACTTGGTCGGATTTCTGATCTGGTACAAAACCATGGTCATTCTTTCCTGGCTCAGTGATTTTCAACATATTTTATCTCACAGTACACTGACAAGATGCTAAAATGTTCAGGACACACCATAGTTTTTTAGGAAGGCGTACCATGTATGCACTGCTGAAACAGAGACGCCTGCGTTGGCTCGGTCATGTCGTGAGAATGGGTGCTGGCCGGATCCCAAAAGGATCTTCTCTATGGAGAACTCGTGCCCTACAGGTAGACCACAGCTGCGATACAAGGACATCTGCAAGAGGGATCTGAAGGCCTTAGGAGTGGATCTCAACAAGTGGGAAACCCTGGCCTCTGAGCGGCCCGCTTGGAGGCAGGCTGTTCAGCATGGCCTTTCCCAGTTTGAAGAGGCACTTTGCCAGCAGTCTGAGGGAAAGAGGCAAAGAAGGAAGGCCCATAGCCAGGGAGACAGACCAGGGACAGACTGCACTTGCTCCCAATGTGGAAGGGATTGTCACTCCCGGATTGGCCTTTTCAGCCACACTAGACGCTGTGCCAGAACCACCATCCAGAGCATGATACCAGAGTCTTTCGAGACTGAAGGTTGCCAACAACAACAACAACAACAACAACAACAACAACAAAACCATGCTGCTGGAGGAGGTTCCCACCACCAGTGGCGCTACTAATAAATTAACCTCCCCAAAACTCCTGAAGCACACCTGTGGACCATTTGAGGCACACTGATGTGCCACACTCGTCCAAATCTCTGCCCTAGCTGCTTGAAAAGGTTACTACTGACTTAACAAGTGTTTATGTATACATCATGGGAAGTTACCACTTGGTAACTTGTCTCTAGAGTCTTATATCGCCTTATAAACCAAGGGCCCAATCCTAACCAGTTTTCTAGTATCAGTGCAGCTATCCCAGTGGGGCATGTGCTGCATCCCACAGTGAGGGGGCAATCATGGAGGCCTCCTCTAGGTAAGGGAATGTTTGTTCCCTATCTTCAAGGCTGCATTGCGGTTGCACTGGCACTGGAAAGTTGGAGATTGGGCCCTAACACATTTATGGCAGCTTCCTACCCTCTCGGTCAGAAATCTCCACTTCTGGGCACGGAGCACAATCGTAGCAGCAAAATTTCTCCTCTTCCTTCTTTCTCTTCTGATATCCAGAGTGGCAAGAGTTACTGCACACAGAAAGGGGCAGCACCTACCCACAAAAAAAGACACGTTTAGGGCAGAACGCACAAGGCAACCGTTCTTGGTTATCTAAATAAGTGACCTGTTGACATAAAATAAATGGGATTGAATAGAAACCAGGTGGTCTTCGGCTGAATGGCCCATAAGTGAATTTTGGCCAATAAAGATATTTTGTCTGGATCTCCTAGAACTCTTTCATATTTAAACAAGGCATGAAAAATATGTAACATGTTTCTGCAGTATAGAAAATATTCAATTATTTTCAAATGTTGTGAAGTTTAGAGTTTGTCTGTCTCCAGGCTAACTTGTCCTCTTGTTCAAGTCATTTTGTGCAAAAAAACAATGACCTGCCCTCTCTGATTTTATCCAGTTTGATTTCCAATTTTGAGTTTCATCTTTCCATGGCAGTGGTTTTAGCTTACAGTTTCCCTACAGTCTGTGTTTCAGTTTTCTGAATAATACTTTCCATTTCTGTCTCCTAGATGGTTCTTTTAACCTCCGTTTCTAAAACTGAACAGAAAAAAAAACACTATTTTTTTTCCCTGTTAGTCATTTCACAGTGCAGAACATAACCCCAATATACAATAAAAAACAAACAAACAAACAAAAACAAACACATCCCTTCATGGAGATATTAAACACTTTAATATTACATTTCTAGTTTTTGAGCTAGCAGTTGGCACCCACATATATGAAGCAGACAATCTACACAGCAAAGGAAATTTTCCACCTCCAAAGAGGTGGAGAGCAAAGGTGTAGAAGTGGTTTGGGAAACTCCACAGTCAGGGAATTAGAGGGCAGGTCCTCTCCTGGATTGAGACCTGGTTGAAGTCCAGGAAACAGAGAGTGGGTGTCAATGGGCAATTTTCACAATGGAGGGAGGTGAAAAGCGGTGTGCCCCAGGGATCTGTCCTGGGACCGGTGCTTTTCAACCTCTTCATAAATGACCTGGAGACAGGGGTGAGCAGTGAGGTGGCTAAGTTTGCAGGCAACACCAAACTTTTCCTAGTGGTGAAGACCAGAAGTGATTGTGAGGAGCTCCAGAAGGATCTCTCCAGACTGGCAGAATGGGCAGCAAAATGGCAGATGCATTTCAATGTAAGAAAGTGTAAAGTCATGCACGTTGGGGCAAAAAATCAAAACTTCACATATAGGCTAATGGGTTCTGAGCTGTCTGTGACAGATCAGGAGAGAGATCTCAGGGTGGTGGTGGACAGGTCAATGAAAGTGTCAACCCAATGTGCGGCTGCAGTGAAGAAGGCCAATTCTATGCTTGGGATCATTAGGAAGGGTATTGAGAACAAAACGGTTAGTATTATAATGCCGTTGTACAAATCTATGGTAAGGCCACACCTGGAGTATTGTGTCCAGTTCTGGTCGCCGCATCTCAAAAAGGGTATAGTGGAAATGGAAAAGGTGCAAAAGTGAGTGACTAAGTTGATTACGGGGCTGGGGCACCTTCCTTATGAGGAAAGGCTATGGCGTTTGGGCCTCTTCAGCCTAGAAGAGGCACCTGAGGGGGGACATGATTGAGGCATACAAAATTATGCATGGGAAGGATAAAGTGGATAGAGAGATGTTTTTTACACTCTCACATAACACCAGAACCAGGGGACATCCACTAAAATTGAGTGTTGGGAGAGTTAGGACAGACAAAAGAAAATATTTCTTTATTCAGCGTGTGGTTGGTCTGTGGAACTCCTTGCCACAGGATGTGGTGACGGCATCTGGCCTGGATGCCTTTAAAAGGGGATTGGACAAGTTTCTGGAGGAAAAATCCATCGCGGGTTACAAGTCATGATGTGTATGTGCAACCTCCTGATTTTAGAAATGTCAGATGCAAGGGAGGGCACCAGGATGCAGGTCTCTTGTTATCTGGTGTGCTCCCTGGGGCATTTGGTGGGGCCGCTGTGAGATACAGGAAGCTGGACTAGATGGGCCTATGGCCTGATCCAGTGGGGCTGTTCTTATGTTCTTATGTGGACTTAGACCTGGAAGATCCAGGTTTGAATCCCCCCTCAGCCATGAAGCTCCCTGAGTGACCTCGGGCCAGTCACTTTCTCTCAGCCTCACCTACCTCACAGGGTTGTTGTGAGAACCAAAGGAGGGGAGCAGCTGTGTGCACTGCCCTGAGCCCTTTGGAGGCAGGGTGGTATAAAAATGTGAAAAAATAAATAAATCATCCTTCCAAAGACTGGAGCAACCTCTGATAATGCTGCAGAATCTATACCTGGTTAAAACCTCCAGGCCACACAATTATGTCCTCATGAACAATGAATTCTTCTCCTTCAAGAGTCTTGAGATTCACACTTCCAACCTTCACTCTCTGGAAGGAGTTGTTTGGGAACACAACCAAATTGGTTATATCAAACCCAGCTCCCGATTCCCTTTTGTCATTAAAAGATACCGTTTCTCCAACTGAATTGTTAAATGAGATGCTCTGAAGAAATGGGTGAAGCTGATTGAAAGAGAAAAAGGAACGAAGGTCAACAAAACAAATGGATGCTGAGATCTAAAGGCTTTTTCTACCATATCCACCAATGTCACTCATTGCCTGTAAAGTAACTCAGATCCCTTGCCACCAGGGTTCCAGATAAGGCTTTCTTGCATCCACCTTGCCATGTCCAGGACAACAAATGGGAAGTGGACTTGGAGCTGGCCATTCATCTACAATAGCTGGAAGAGTCTCCAGAGCCTAGGTCTATTGGGCTTTCCAATGCAGAGCCCAGGTCTTCCTGCCCAGTAGACCTGGCTTCATGGGTTGTCCAGCCTCTGTCTTTCACTCTCCACAAAGCCAGCTAAGATCCCAGGAATCTTCTGGGATCCCTGCTTAGATCCTGCTTGAATTTCTGGCTCCTGCTTGGATCCTCCTTGAATTGGGATCCCTGCTTGGATCCTGCTTGAATTTCTGGCTCCCTGCTTGGCACCCATGTCCCCTTTTTGACCCTGGGCCCAGGTACAATGTAACCCCAGTGTAACCCCTTTTGGAGGCCCTGCTGAAACATGGCAATATGGCTGGGTTTCCCATAACACCTTTTGTAACACATTGCCTGGGAGGCATGAAGAACTGGAAAGTGGCCAGGGGCTTAGAAGTAAGGCAGAGCTAGTCAGTAGGGAGAATGAGGTGGGAGAATGATGCCTACCACCTGCCCAGCCGTAATATGAAGTGGTCCCCACTTAGTGACAGATGGAAATTAGTTAATTACTTGGAGTGCATCCCAAAGGATCTCCTCTATGGAGAACTCGTGCAGGGAAAGCGCCCTACAGGTAGACCACAGCTGCAATACAAGGACATCTGCAAGAGGGAACTGAAGGCCTTAGGAGTGGACCTCAACAGGTGGGAGACCCTGGCCTCTGAGCGGCCCGCTTGGAGGCAGGCTGTGCAGCATGGCCTTTCCCAATTTGAAGAGACACTTGGCCAACAGTCTGAGGCAAAGAGGCAAAGAAGGAAGGCCCATAGCCAGGGAGACAGACCAGGGACAGACTGCACTTGCTCCCAGTGTGGAAGGGATTGTCACTCCCGAATCGGCCTTTTCAGCCACAATAGATGCTGTTCCAGAACCACCATTCAGAGCGCGATACTATAGTCTTTCAAGACTGAAGGTTGCCTACATAATCATGTAGTCAATGATTATGTAGTCAGTCAGGGAGCTACAGAAGTCAATTCCACTGTGATTAATGGGGCTTGCTCCCAGGTACACATGTATACAATTGAAGTCTTGTTGCCCTCTCTTTAACTAAGATCTTATTTCTGATGCTGTTTTTGTCCATATTCAAACAACTAAAAAAAATAAATTCTTTTTAATTGTTAATATTATTTTGGTTGTATCAAAAAATAAATAAATTATTGTGCATTGATAGAGCATCAACATACAGCTTACTGTGTTTAAGTTTCTAGATTGGGGTGGCCAACCTTTCAACTTTAGGGCTCCTGAACCTTTAACAATTGTGTAGGAGAGGGAATATTCCCTGCTGACATTCCTTCGTCTATGCAATTGTTAAAGGTCAAGGAGCCCTAAAGTTGAAAGGTTGGCCACACCTGATCTAGATATAGGAATAAATCTCTCTCTCTCTCTCTCTCTCTCTCTCTCTCTCTCTCTCTCTCAATCAATCAATCAATCAATCAATCAATCAATCAATCAATAACATGAACAAGCTGATAATGCCATTTTGCCAATTATGAATGAATAAGGAAAAGTTGGATGTTGCATCAAAATGTATCAATCAGTCCATGGCAATAAAAGTTATTTCACAGCATGTAGCAGTGCAATGCTACTTGGGAAGCACCCAGGGTTTAGAACCTTGGTGCCTGAGGGAGAGTGCTAAAAGCAGAAGCACTCTGAGGGTTTGAAAGTTAGAACTCGAGCAGCAAGGAGTCAGAGCAATGAGAGACATTCATTCAGAGGGTTGATGCAGGGAGAGCTGAGCCGGAAGTAGGACGGTATGAGATTGAGAGAGAAGTCCGTCATCCCGGCTAGCTTCCTCAGACTTTTATTCATTCTCAAAACACATGATGCAAAACTATGCAATAGGGAAAATTACTGAAGGTTGCTGAAATCTGCACTGCTAAGCAACCTGCTGGCTCTGGCTTGACCGCAATACACATTCCTGAGATATGCGCTTCTTCATAACATCCTCTGTTTACCGGCTACTGGGCATCAGCCTTCGCAACTGGCCCACTCTGGTGTGCCTGAGTGGGGGGGGCAGCAGATTTGCCTGCCTACTGGTTGCCATGTTACTAAGGCTAAGCTCAGCGCCTGTGCACATAAACACTACAACAGCAGAATTATTACCTGCCAGGAGTGGAGATCTTGAAGTTTGAGGTTTCTGGTGCTCCCCAAAGCTCTGTGGTTGTTAGAAAAAGAGTGCAAGGTGTGCAAAGCATGTGCTACGGCATAGACAGCATTGTAAATACTGTAGCTGTGGCCAGTCATGCGCATTTCAAAAAGAGGACCAGGAAGACTCTCCAGCCTCTGCTCCCCAGTACATGCTTTATGGACAGCCACAGATGCATGGTGTTTTGTAAATGAACAGCCAAAGGCTTGCTTCCAGAACTCCTTGAGAAAACCATCTCCTTGGGCCCAGGCAGGTTTTATGTTCTGAAGAAATGTTTCAAAGCTTTGAAGCTCCTTTGAGTGAATCACAAAGTCAATGGCACCTTGCAAGATGTTCACTTCTGCGCCCCTGTTGAGGGTAGTGAACGCAACATCGATCTGGGCTGCCATAATCCACACTTTTGCAACGGATCCCTTTTCTTTCCATTTAGGATTTTCCCAGTGCATGAAATAGCTCAACCATATCAGGGTCCACGTTTCTCCATAGATGATGAATGCGTTGGCCTTTCCATCTGTGGAGCGTAGCTGCATTCTCAAGCGTATATTGCTAGCTCCATGTTTGCTGTACGTATTGGCTTGTTGTGGGATTCTTTCTGTGAAGGCTGAGCAAATTCCATGCTGGGAAAACGTCAGCTCCAGAGCCTTCAAGAAACGGTCTCCGCTGTCATCATCCGCAGCAAAGAGCCCAACCCACGTCCAGCCAAAATGTCCCAGTAACTGGATAATCCCAACAGCTTGATCGGCTTCATTTGGGACCATACGGTAAAGAGAGGAGACCTGACTTGTTTCTGTCTCTTCAGGGGCAAATGAGCCATATGTGAGCTGGAAGTAACCATAAAGATATTTTATGTATAGCTGTACACGTGTACATGTTTATGCAACACACTTTTTTAAGGGAATTTGTAGGTTCAGCAATAATGCCAAGTAGACCCTTGCTGGAAGTTCTCATGTTCTGGCACCATATTCTCCTTTGTCCTCTGCCCCCCCCCCCCGGCGCATACACACCGCTGAAGCAAATCTCCATTTGGCTTTATTCATCACACCAAAGGAACATTTAATTTTCATCAGTTATATTTCTCCCTCCTCCTGAATTATTATTATTTATTAATTTATACCCCGCCTTTTTGCCCAACGGTCACACAAGGCGGCTTACAAACACTTTAAAAATACAACATTAAAAAAAATTATTAAAAACAATTTACAATAATTAAAAAATCTAAAAACAAACAAACCCCGTGGATTTTCATATAAAAAGCAAGAAGCAAGAACGCCAGCCAGCCTGTCAACAATTAAAAGCTTTTTGAAATAAAAAGGTCTTCAGTCCACGCCAAAACGTTAGCAACGAGGGAGCAGTTCTCAGTTCTAAGGGGAGGGTATTCCACAGTTCGGGCGCCACCACCGAGAAGGCCCTCTTCCTGGCCGCCGCCCCTTTCACATCTCTTAGTGGCGGCATAGTCAAAAGGGCCCCCCCAGATGATCTAAGAGCACGGGCAGGATTGTAGGGAAGGAGGCGGTCCCTCAAATACCCCGCACCCGAGCCGTAAAGGGAATCTTTAGATTTACTTCAGGACTGACTCAAGAAGATCATGATATGCAGAGAGAAAATATCCCAAATCTTATATGTGTATTAAAAAATGTCCGCATGCATACAGCCTACCTGATTCTTTTTTAAATCAGTTTAGTATTGATGCTCAGCTATACCAAGATTAAAAGCTTTCCTCATCGTGACTATTAAGAAGAAAGCAGTTTTCATGAGAGGAAAGAGACAGGGCCACA